>NC_071355.1:38949698-39264448 GCF_943734655.1 Sabethes cyaneus
CCAAGGTCGTATGCTGACAGGAAGGAGGGCTCTTTCGAGCTAGGTTGGTCCTCCGGCGATTGTGTGGAGTTGGCTGCGGGCCTTACAAGCCAGCATCACTAAAAAACCAAAGCAATCAACGACGTAAGTAATAACTCGGATTGGAACAAACGGCAAAGACTCGGCAAGACCGCAAGTTCGACATCGTACTGCTGCGAAAGGCATGCTGGAAAAGAACGATGGTGCGTACATATAGGGATGCTCACACCAGCCTGTGACAATACACACGAGCTGTACCCACTTTTATTGTGATAGCCAACCCATCGACATCTCTATAACGAGCTGCAGTGAACGTCAGCGAAAACATGTCCTGGGCTCAAAATTTGACAGCGGGCTCAAATCAGACTGCTGGCAGTTGAGTGAAACGCCGTGCTGACATGCTATCTCATTTTCGCACGCACGAGATGTTGGCAGCGAAAACATGGTTGCCTGCCGATGGGGTGGTGATAGCAGAAATGCAGAAGCGGGTGGTGGCCGATCAATCCCTAAATGTGCAGATTAAGAATTAAGAGCCTTTTTTTGTTAGATTATAGTCACTTTAACAGCTTATGTCATTCGTGACTTCTACGGGGCTGGGATTTGAACCCGGGTCCTCGGCGTAAGAGGCGTGAATGCTAACCACTACGCCGGGACTGACCCCTGACCCTTTTTTTAATTTTAGTATAATTAACGTGCACAGGCCTCACTTCGGAAGTACTGATGATGACAAACACGCATTTTACGCGCAGTAGGAGCGTAAATATGACCGCTGCCCAAGAAATGGTGTCAAAATCATCATCGTGGACTATAATGCTCAGGTTGATCAGGAGGAGAAATTTCAATCGTTATTGAACGGTTCAGTGCACACCCGCAAACGAACGTAAACGACCTAAAACTTATCGATTCTGCCGCCTCTAAGAACATGACCATATATAGTACCTTTTTCCAGCATAACCTCCACCAATGCAATGGTACCAATGCATTGCTACACCTGGAAATCACCCAACCAGGCGGTGTTGTAACTTCCAGCATAATGCCCCGGTCTCCTACAGTTTCTTCGCGAATTCATCCTCCATCCTCAAACCGGAACACCCTTGCATAACGTCTTCCTCTTTATCATCCATCACAGATACCTTCTGTTATCTGTTATCAATCCTACTATTCGTAGATTGCTTAAAGATTTCATCTGCTTATTTTATAAATGTGTCACTCGAAAGACTTGAAAAACATTCCAAAGTATTTCGTGGCAAATCCTTTAATGTCAAGAATGCTCAAAAAGTGCAAAGATTCCCGTATTCTGATTTTTATTCCTAAATTCGTTATTTGAGAGCTTCGGTGGCTTTGAATATCAAGTTGTTCAACAGTAAATTGAAACGCAACGTCTGGCGCATACAATTAAACATTTATATAGCAAGGATGCTGTACTATACCTCAAACCAGCTCAGGAGCTTCACTTATTTGACCAACAGTTACACCCTTTTCATAGCTAGTAGTCGAAGAACCTCTTCAGCAGTAACACGAAGTTGTTTTTTATGAGTTTTACAATCTTCTATGATACTTAGTTCTTTTTCTATACCGGAACAGACATATTTTCGAAGCAAAGTTGTTAAAAAGGTAAAAAACTAGGTTAATAAAAAATACCGGAAATACCGGTTTTTTGCCTTTCCAAAACCGGTATTTCGGTATCCAAAAATTGGTCGGTATTACCGGTTTCGGTACTACCGGTACTACCGGTTAGACAGCCCTATCCCCAAGTAGTGTCTGCTACTCATGATTCAGATACACGCAAGTCTCGTTTTACGTCCACTATTGGGGGACGTAAAACATCGGTCGAAAAAAGGGAGGACGTTAATTAAAATTTTAGATGTAAAAATGTTGACGCAAAAGGAAATCGCGTCAAATGAATGGACGTAAAATGAGATTCTAATGTACCTCCGCCGCTCTCCGTTTCCAGCTTTTGCTTTCAAATATCATCCGTAAGGGCGGGCATGTCCTCCGTGCACACTTAAAAATTTTTACCGAACACCGTAATTTTTTGACGAAATTAGAACTGCTGAACGTTCGGTGGTCAGTTCGGTAATTCATTTGCTTGACGAACACTCGGCAATGAAAATATTTTTATGAAATGTCAAAACTTGCGGACCGTTCAGTATAAATTAACAAATCTCTCAGCAAAAATCATTGCTGAAAGCCGTAATTATAGTGCTGATACTTCGGTAATGTGTACTGAATTGTCGTCATAAATTAAAAAAATATTTTTATTGAAATCATGTCTTAAAAATAAATACAATTAATTATATAGGATCTATGATGCACAGATATGGTTCTAACTTGGTCTCGAGGTATGGCTCTGCCAGCCGCCGCAAGTTCGAATCTGGACTAAAAGAGGTTGTTCCGAGTTAACCTATCTGTAGCACCAGCCCCGCAATCGTCATCTAGTTCTGCAGCTACCTGCGAAGTCTGCACCGAAGCACTAAGTAGTATTTGCTGCTTTGTTTTATGATGACAAAATTTTGAATGAGAAGGAAAATGAAGATTTACAATTTAAATCAATATTAACTGAATGAGAGATGGAGGGATATATATTTAAAACACAAATTACATAATAAATTGGCATACCTTATATAAAGAAGGTTAAATAACGTAGCGAAGCTCTTCTATGCGCCACTCATATCTTAAGAAGAACTATAATTGTTCATATTTTGAACAATTTCCACACACTTTAAACACGCAATTAAGTATTTTCTTGATTGCGCTTCATTTTGACAGCTAATAAATGCTTGATGACAATTTCCGCAATTTTTTCTGATCTCAGCATAGCTTTTGCGGGCTATCCCGTAATAAATACTGATAGTTCGTAAAACAATTGCTGAACTATTGACAGCTACAAAATGGAATCGCTTTGCGAAAAAATACAGCGAAAAATTTTAACGAACTCGCCACCGGTTGATGAAGATCTGTATTAAGAAATGTCAAGTAGTGACGATAGTCAGCATTCCTTGAAAAATTACCGAATTGCTCAGCATTTTTCCAAATGTGCTGATTTAATCCGCAAAATAAATTACCGAAGATCTGAATAAAAACTAAGTGTGTGAGCTTCGTCAAATCCATAAAAACTATCGGTCTAATAAGGGCTGTGTACTTTGTCCGCATCTTACGGTAGCCATCATTTGTTAGCGGACGGTAGCGTTTTGCGAAGGCCAAAATAGTCTCGATTTCCTGCTTGAATGCGCCGTAAGATCTCCTTATTTGTGTTACGACCATCACGGCCATCAGTGATCCCAAATACAGAAAATCATCTTCCACTTGTGGTTCGTTACCGTCAACGGTTACCGTCCATGAAAAGTGCACGTTCGTCTCTTAGAGCCTCTACCGATCATGTATTTGGTCTGCGACGCATTTACTTTTAGCCCAATCCTACTAGCCACCGCTTTCAGTCCAACGCAAATGGCCTCCGCCGTTGCGAAATTTCAGCCTACAATATTAAAGTCATCGGCGTAGCCAAGAAGTTTGCTACCTTCACTAAAAAGTGAGCCTCTCGTTACGATCTTGCTCGATCTTGTTGAAAAGCATGCAGGATAAGCTGTCAACTGGTCTCGACTTTTGTCGCGCCTCGAAGGGACTCGATGCTATTATCTCTAATAGTCTCTCCCGGCCGAGATTTGAATATACAACGTACCACGATGCCAACTGGAAGGCACAATTTCAATATTTACCTTCTTTTATTTCAATGCGATGTATTTTTGTCAAATGAAGAACCCTGAGCTTTTGATTGAAAAGTTCCACATTTCCTGAATAAACTACTTAATGTTAGGCTATGTTAGATTCTTTTTTGTAAAACCCTTCTTAAGAAAAATTTTTGGCTACGCCTCTGCCGTCTACAAAATATACTTTCGATTTCCTTTGGATGCAAGTTGCATCATGCAACAACGAACTTCGTGCTAGGATCGAAAAGAAACAAAGTTGCGTCACCACTAAGAACTTGTCACTCTTTGAAAATATCCTCAATTTTGTTACCCATCACGTATTTGCGGATGTCTCTAAATCAGCAGCAAAGGTTGCATTCACATACGTTTGCGCAGGATATACAAATGTTCTCCGAAGTTCGAATGGTTATCTGTTTGTGACGGCCAAGGAAAAGCTGCAACCATTTGAGACCTATACGCAAAGAAAATTTTAGGTTAGATTTGGCAATTACTGGGCAATGTTTATTTATTTACCTGGTGCTGGTAGGTTATTCTTGAACATACAAATACGGAGGCTGTTGTCCAGGAAGGCTTCTACCCTAGAAATCGGAGAATGCATGGGAAATCACGAGGCACGATCTCCTGCACCCAAATTACAAGCTTCGATTTCTTTTCAGCAGTAAGCGTAATTTTCGGACCCCGATGGAACTTTTTCGTCCATTTATGACTTAGTTGTAGATCTGGACACTCCGAAACATCTGGCTGCCTGGCCCAATGTTATTTCCTTAGTTTAAACGGCAACAGCAACCCGTCGGAGAGAGTCCCATCCCATGTGTATAGCGTACATGTTTTCGCTGAAAGCGGAGCAGGGATGATGAGTTCCGGAATCAAAGAGGTACTCCCCTGTAATCAGGAAAAGGATTAAATTATGGAAAACCCACTTATATATAGTTCAGGATTACCTTTACATCTATTATGAACCTAGAAACCGCGCAACAAACAGTGTAAGACGGGAAAAACAGCGAAACGGAAAATTACGGCTTTCACCGCTTGCGTTGATTGATAAACCAAAACAACACCACACGGAAGTGAACTGTCAAAATTTGAAAAAATCAGGTTAGGAAGGTTAAATAGGAAGGAGTGTCGTTCGTTGCTCAAGTTATTGAACTTACGAATTTATCGGTAGTTTATTTAATAATAACCTGAATTTATTTATCTGTTGTATATAGTTAGTTTCTATGAATGCTATGATACCCATGATAGAACATGTATATTTGCTTCTAACATTCGGTGAAACCTTGTTTTTTTTTTGTAAAGCTACTTTTTTAATTATTGAAAGAACAATTACGCAATTATTACTGTTAAAACCAATGTTGATTCAGGAAAAATATTCCATGGATACTGAAATTATCTAGCCGATATTGTTGTAAAATTACATCTACCATAATAAACTACCGAGAAAAAGGTACAAAAACAACGAAGTATGCAATAATTGGCACATTTCGCTAATGTTGAGAAAAGCAGTGGTAAAGACACTCATTTGAAAGATAATGCTAAGACGCTGAAACTTTCATCTCGTCTATTTTTAATCTTTAATCATTCAATGAAACAAACTCACCAAATATTTTTGGCTACAGAAACGTAAAATAAATTTTAGTTTTATTTGTAAAATATCTCTCCGAATGCAAGCCATTTATTTTAACATCAATATCAATTAAAATTGATATCGGTTCAAAGCTTAAATTTCCACCCTCCTTTGCAGTTACGTTATCTTACTCCGGCCGGAAACTCTCAAACGTAATTGGTCATGATTTTGAACAATTTATTTCAACTTCTTCGATTTTTATCACACCATTTTGAACCGAACAAGCAGGAACTACATCGCTAATGCTATGTCTGTTGGCTAATAAAGGATTTCGTTGTACAGTTCATCTCTCGAAACAATAACAAAAAAACACAACGCGGCGAAAAGGGAGAGCCCACTTTTCGTCGTGTAACTAAACCATACCGTAACAATCTAATTTCATCGAAACAATAGGAGGATTTCCAGAAATCAGAAGACGATAAGCGATATCAAGAAGCAATAGGCGGTCGAGAGCTTGGCACTACTAGCAGGAGTCACTGTCGTCCGGCAGTGACAGAAACCTAACAAAATGAGCTTATCGAAGAAATTACATTGATGGTATTCTGTGTTTAATAATATAGAGTTCAATTACTCTCTAAAGTAAGGATCTACGGTTCATTTTCCTGTAATTTGTCAATCCAGTGTCTATTTAAACTTAACTTTGAACCAAGACAGATTAAGGAACCGTTTAAACTGTATCACAATTGGTTTAAATTTAACAAAGATGTAAGTAAATCTTAAACTTTCATTTGTTAAAAATCCAACAAAATACGTACAAGTACAATTGCTGTAAACTTCGTGTCAAAACAGAGTGCATTTATTCAGAATGACGAAACCAAAAGATTAGAATCTTCTTCCTATCAAATGGACAAAAACGTAAAAAAGAGAGTGTGAAATAAAAAAAAAACAGTATAATAAAAAATAGAGCAAGCGAACTATTTACCTTTTAAGAAAATGAGAAAATATACACTTAAAGAAATTGTAAGGTGTACAATAATTAAGGATGTGTAAATAAATAACGATCAGGAAAATTAGGTTTTTTTCTTCTTTTATCATAGCAAGATATATGATGACACTCTTAAGATCCTTCATTCTTATTGTGAAACCCTCCACTTTCTAATAAGGGGAATGAATGGAATGAAAACCGTTCCGGCATTGGTTCAACATCTTTATTTCTCCCTACGAAAATGTAACCACTAAACACGTTTTTGTTACATTGAAAACAAGTGCCTTTATCGAAGAAAATGAAAAACTAAACAAAAAAATAACAATACCATGATGACAATAAAAAAACACAGCGTTCCGTAAGAGCACATAACATTACGTAAACTAAAATGGCAAAGGTTCTGTAGTCTGAGCACTGGCGGTGTTAGTCTGATGTTTGTGTGATGCGTGTGGTTGTTTGCGTTGCGGTTGGTTGGGGTTGGCACAATTCACCGTTACCATCCGTGGAATCCTCCGTATCCTCCGTATCCACCGTACTTAACAATCGGGGCGGGAGCGGCGTGCACGTACGCCGGTGCTGCAGCGTATTTCACTACCGGAGCCGGAGCCTGCACGTAGGAAACTACCGGTGCTGGGGCGGCATATTTGACGACGGCCGGAGCTGCGTGAACTACCGGGGCAGCATGAACGACGGGGGCGTGCACCTGGTGGATGGTAGCGTAACTGGTGGCCGCCGGGACGGCCGCTTTGACGATGGCCGGTGCCGGCGCTACGGCGTGTACGGCGGGAGCGGCGTGCACCACCTGCACCACCGGTGCCGGTGCGGCAGCATACTTCACCACCGGAGCGGCCGGAGCGTACGCGTACGAGATTCCGTGGCCGGCATAACCGTGGGCGGCATATCCGTGGCCTCCGTAGTACTCGGGGGCAGCACTGGCCAGGGCGATGCAACTGACGAAGATCTGCGGATGAAAAGACGATCGCGGTTAATTAGTGGTTCAGTAGATCACCATCATGAAAATGATAATATAAACTTCCAGGCTTTCTAGGTATGCATCTTAATGTTTTGCTTGAAATTATGACGTAGGATTCCATTACTGCTTTAATTTACTAGACTTAGCAATTTATTCTTCAACTCGTGATCCGAAAGACGCTAAATCATAGTAACCAATACTAATCGCCCACACCATTTAGACTTTAATAGAGGAAATCGTAGTAAACAATAGATCATTGTATGATGACGTCATTTCGTCGTCAAATCACACCACTGGATTGTTTGTTTACATGAAAGATTACTGTGTCGATTGTCGATTGCTTTAAAACATATGGAAAGCACTTTTACTTCATTAAAAACTAAACAAGTTGATCATTACCTGCATGGTGAAAACAAAAATCTTATTTCAAATTCTAGCACCATGACGGTTAATGTGGTTAGGTCACCCCGAATTTAAGAAATGAAGAGTGTACGGTAAGTATCCAAAAATCATTTCCTCGTCTAGCAGCAGAGTGCCGGCGTGGCTCGTGGTGTACCAAGAATTTGTCTCCATACTGGCTCATCCATCTTCATAGCCTACGGACATTTGCCAGATGACCATGGGAATCTCTCCAAGCAGTACCTTGCTGTTAATAATCACTGACAGTGGAAGGCGTTCTTGTGCATTATCTGCCACAGCTGTTCGTACTCGACTGTATCGTATGCCACCCTAAAATCCTTGAAAATATGATGCGTGAGCACGCTGAACTTTTGACATTTTTATAGTATAGTTTATAGTGGCTCACTGCCGTGTTCAAAGTAAGTTGATTCAAGGTGGTTTATCTCGGCAAGAAGTTGTTCAGTTTGGAAAGTGCATGTGATCATTGCGCCAAACCGGTGAAAGCGGCTGATGAGACAATCACCTGCATGGGATTTTGTGAACAGGTCATTCATACTAAATGCGCTAGATTGAACTCGTCCGTCATGAAAGTGTTACATGAGCGCAGGAATCTCTTTTGGACGTGGGACCAATGCGTTGAATTGATGAAAATGACACGTTTTAAACAGGTTTTATCCTCCGTCGGCCGGGCTGTCTCCTCAATGTCTGCTAACCATAGTGAGGCCATCAGTGATTTGAAGCAGGCAATCTTGGTTAACGGCAAGCAGATGGAGCAGCTTTCTTAGAAAGTACAAGAGACTGTCTCTACACCACTAGCCCCTAGAATTACTGTCGGCGAACCACCAATGAAACGTCGTCGTGATGAACGCATTATGTTTGCTAAGTCGCTCCTTGGAGGTACGACACCACCCAGCAAACATTTTCGTGTGTATATCAAAGTGACAAATATGATATATGTACCGATATATATCTAGAAAAATCGCATTCGATGCACGAAACCAGCATATGCGTACTGTTTTGGAGGCGATATACGTACTGCAAATTATAAGAAAACAATTCACATTCCTAAGTATTTGTATACGATGAAATCCGACTCAACATGATTAGTTCCATAATGCTACACAATTCTGTGACGCAAATCGTATGTGAATCAGTTACTATCATTTTGTACGAATAAATGTCAACTAGGGTACGCTTAATTAAGCTTTATGAACGATTTCGAGTTTGTTCAGCGATATTTAAGATGATTTTCACACATTATTATACGATTTGTGGTTTGCTGGGCATCGATCTCTGAAGCCGTAAAAACTGTTCCCCCTCCGAAGGAATTATTCTTGCTCTACCTGTCCAGAAGTCACCCTAATGTTAAAGCAGATACAGTAACTGATTTGGTTAGAGAATGCTTGCAGTGTCATTCCATTGACCAAAAAGTATGCATATTTGTCTGCAATGAACTTCATCTCGTTTAAAATCGGGATGGATACAAAATTACGAGACTCCGCATTGAACATGGGGACCTGGCCACAAGGTCTTCTCTTTAGAAAGTTTGAGGGTGCCGTCTCTAAAATCTACTGGGCACCATCAAACCTCCTCTCATCGCCTATTACTCCAAGGATCACAGTAACTCCTGCGACGACCTCGGAACCAGCTATAACTCTGACGCTTCTGACTCTCCTAGCACCACTACCACTTCACCGTCGGTCATTCGGATGCTGGGACGCAACGTTTCTAGCATCATGGAGGCTTCTGTTCCCCTTGAGACAGTCGAGCTTTTCCTGCCAGCGCACATCAGTCGTCCTGGCCCTGTATGCAATTGTACAGAACGAAGCCTCCAAACCGCAAACCCTGAGAAGTATCAGTGTGTTTGTTTTCTCACTACCGCTGATACACACTTTGTTTCCAGTGACCCTTGCGTCGCCTCACACGTCAATCTCACCATTAATCCAGACCCGCTTGACGTAGCACACCATTCTAGGCAATTCACCGCGTCTCTACCGACATCTGATGCTGTACCGGGATGCAATGATTACGGTATTATGGTAGCCCCCGACCTCCCCACCGCAGTCGAGTTATTCCTGCCAGGGAACAACAGTCGTCCCGGGCCTGCGTATGGGTGTGCGGAACGGGGCTCCCAAAATTTCATTCCCGTTTCCAGCTCTGTGTCAGACCCGCAGCTGAACTCGAAATCTCCATTGCTGATTTATTACCAGAACGTGCGCGGACTTCGAACCAAAATCGACGACTTTTATATTGCTGTAGCTGAGTCAAACTTCGATATAATTGTATTAACGGAGACCTGGCTTCCCGATCAAATGATAATATCAAATTTATAACAGGATGAGCTATAAATAACAAGTATTTTATTACAAAATCTCCTTTGCGTTTTGTTATAAACTTGGTCTCGTTAGTAGTTAAAATAACAAAAATTGTAACAAAATTTGCTCTAGGCATATCACAAATATAACAAGTTATGATATAATTTGATCTGGTTAATATCAAGATGAGTAACAAAAAGCAGTATTCTGTCTTGTTGTGTAACCAAATTATAACAAATCGTGCTATAAATAACAGAACGGGATAGAATCTTTGTAGACAATTTTGTGTGTCGCAAGTTTTTCTATCACATTTATAACAAAGTTTGATAGAAATATCAACTTGAGCAACAATTCTGTAAGATTTTTGTTACAATCACCTGATCGGGTTGACGAGAAGATTCACTCCCAACAGTTATTTGGGAACGCATTCTCCGTCTTTAGATGCGATCGTAACCAGCAAAACAGCAGAAAGTCCCGTGTCGGTGGTGTGTTGATCGCAATCTCTAATAAGCTGAGTTGCTCCATCGACCCTTCCCCGATCTACGTGACACTTGAGCAGCAATGGGTGAAAGTCCTAGTAGCCGATCTCTCTCTGAGCATTGGTGTAAGCTATTTACCCCCTACCGTAAGGACGATGCCATGAGTATCAGCGAACACATCGACTCACTTAGTAGTGTGTATTCCCACCTAGCGTTGAGTGACCTAGCACTGCTGTTAGGTGATTACAACCAGTCCAGCTTAGTTTGGAATGTTCCTGTAAACGGTTGTCCTAGCATCGACTACCAGCGCTCACACGCTTCCGCAGCTTGCACCGCGCTTTTAGTAATCGCTTGCTAGATCTGATACTTGCCAATGATCCAGCCATACAACTTTGCTCGGTTACCGTGGCGGCCAATCATTTTATCACGCTTGATGCCGATCACCCCGCTCTTGAGGCTGGAAGTTTCCGCACCGTTCTGCAAGTGGCTACATTCGTATCTAACACACCGTAGGCTGAATGTGAAGATCGGATCAGACTTTTCCGACTCGTTCAACAACATCTCTGGCGTACCACAGGGGAGCAACCTTGGACCCTTGCTCTTTTCTCTTTTTATAAACGAACTATCAGGAGTCAGTCCCGCCGCGGAATAGTGGTTAGCATTCACGCCTCTCACGCCGAGGACCCGGGTTCAAATCCCAACCCCGCAGAAGTCACGAATGACCCACCAAAACTGGTTAAAGTGACTATAATCTAAACAAAAAAAACAAACTATCAGCTCTTCTGCCACTAGGCTGTCGATCTTTTTATGACGACGATGAAAAATTCTTTAAGGTAATTAATATGGACTCCGACTGCATTGAACAGCAACACCTTGTGGACAAATTTGAAGATTGGTGCTCGAATAACCGTCTTACCGTCAGCATCTTAATCATCTCCTTTCATCGTAAAAATAAGCCTATAGCTTTTAGCTACAACATGGCAGGACATTTGTTACAACGCGTCTATCACATTCGTGATCTTGGTGTCGTTCTGACGTACTAACCTTCCGTACACACTACAACGACATTATCTCCAGAGCCAATAAGCAACTTGGATTTATTTTTAAAATCTTTGTACTATGCACTTGTAAGGTCTGCTCAGGAATTCGGATCAGTGATCTGGTGTCCATATCAACAAATTTGGATCACTAGAATCGAAGCAGTGCAGAAAAAATTTCTACGGTATGCTTTGCGCAGTCTTCCATGGCGCGATCCCAGAAACCTTCCGCCATATAAGGAACGCTGCCGTCTGCTTAACTTGGAGACTCTTGAAAGAAGACGTGCCAACGCTCAAGCCACGTTCCTGGCTAGATTGCTGTTAGGAGATATTGACAGCCCCGCTCTTCTGAGTCTACTGAATCTGTATGCTCCTGAACGACCCCTCAGAACTTGGTATTTCCTGCACCTGCAGGAACGGAATGCTACGGAAACTACGGACTGTACGACCCTATCCGATTTATGGCAATGCGGTTCAACGAACTCTACGGTTGGTTCGATTTCAACATAACTCGTAATAATTTTCAACGACGACTCTCTCGTAGACGATAAATTTGTAATTGTACTATTGTATGTATTTACTGTCATAGGGTTTTTTTAAATTCCCGTCGTAGTAAGTAAAGCCATTCTAATTTTCATCATTTGTTGGATGGATTTAATGAATACTACAAAAGTTTTTGTGCTGATTTGACTAAAACACACTTACCTTCCGATCCGTGAACTTTGAAATCACTGAAAAGCGACTATTAAAGCATATTATTGAAATTACGCAACTGACTTTATTTCTAAAATTCGTCGTACCGTTTTAAAATCAGTTCATCAAAATTTTTCATCGTCCGAATTAAAAATCACAACAATGTTCACGAACCTAACGCGCATGCATTTGTGTAGGACGGCATGACAAATGTTATTCTACAAAATTTCTGCAGGTCAGGCAAGTTTTCCTGGCTGTAGAATAACGACAATGCCTTGCGTGAGTTATTTTCATTTATGAATGACGAAAATTGAAACGATTAGTCGACAATGTCTTTTTCGTCGCACGAAAAAACGTAGGAAATTTAGCAGGTAGGACTTCTTTAATGATAAAAAGCATTTAAATAGATCTCAGTTCATTTTGATTGATCGCGTACGATAGACAACTAACTAAAATATTAGGGAATAATTAGTTTTGCATTGTGTGTCGTAAAAATGCTAATATTTTTAATAGTTTGTGTTGGGTAGGACGGGAATAGGCAATTACGACGATGTAGGAACATACCCTATGTTTGTATATCATGAAGACCACCTTGTGTCTGATGATTTTTTTTTTACAAATATAGTTTCACAAAGTTGTTTGTGTTGACATTTATTACTTCTTTGCTGAACACGTCAAACCTGTATCTTGAATATGTGAGAAAATGAATTTCGTATTTCACTTTAAAGGAGATTAATCACAAACGGTTCTTGTCAAGTGAAGGGCTTTTTCTACCAAGAAATATTGCCAAAGACACCATATGTGAAAAATCTCGAGTTTCAGTGTAATCTCACGCGATTACGTATTTCGTTGTTTGGACCACTGTGCAGCCTGGTCCATAAAGGGTTAAAGCGCCTGAAACACTCATTTGGTTGTTCATATGACCTCAAAGGAATCAATAAATAACTTTAAAGGAACATATAAAAAATTTATTTTCGGGGCTGACATAATCGGAAAAAAGCTGATATAATCGGGAGTAGATATAATCGGGGCTGATATAATCGGGGGCTGATATAATCGGAACCATACTGTATGTGACTCGGCCCTCAGATCATTTTCGTATTTTTCGACCAATTCCTAAATACAACAAAGGTAAAAACCTGTCTCAATACACTCAAAATATTCTGCATATAACTAATAGTAAATTTCCATATGAAATTTCATATGATTATCATGTGTCGCATATAAACACAATCCTCCCAGAAATGCACATCAAAATTATACGCATATGAATAGTAGAGGAGAGACGTCTACAGTGAGACACTTTTTTCCAAAAATTTTAATTTTTTTTTGGTGATAGCTACCAACGCGCTCTTCAATCTATTTGAAAGGTGTATCCTTCTAGTTACCTGAAAAAAAGTTTCAGCCGTTTTGGTTATAAGCTAAATTAGTTACAACCACAAACGTAGAGGTGTATTTTTATCTCACTGTTAACCAACAGGTGGGAAGAGTGAGACAACGAGTATTGCATACTGAGAAACCAATTTGAAATCGATTTAAACCATATTTTTGGGTAATAAAGAACATGTTTATTGTGTCGTGTTGTTTATTGTGTCCATAAAGCATACATTATTATGGGTATGATCGAAAATTCCGATTATTTTCACATATACATTTATGCTCATATAAAGGACAAATCCTGGACATCTGACTTTTAACTTAGACTTCAGAATTCATTTCCAGTCAATTCCTATGAATTGATTTGCAATTGATCACAAAAAAAATCAAACAAATTTGCATGGCAAAAGCTATGTCTCAGTGTCACCCACGACTCTGTGTCTCACCGTTGCCAATAGGAATGTTTTATGAAAAATAATGAACTAGCGGAGTTAGCAAACAATTCGATTGCCATATTTTTTCAAATATTTACTCTTACTAGTATGTGATGCCATGTAGTAATTTTCATTTTAATTTTAATTTAATATGTATTTTGTTGTTGAAAATCACTTGAAAATGATTGTAACAAAATTTACTTTGACCCCCCCAAAACTAATTTTTGTTGAAAAATATGTTAAAAAATTAACAAATTTTTCTGAAACTACATTGTGCAATGTAGGTTCACAAACTTGACTTTGTATGAAAATATCATGGAGCTTTAATGTTTTATGACGTAGCTATTCCCCTTGACTCACTGTTCCTGTTGTCTCACTGTTGACTACTCTCCCCTATGTGCAAATTTTTTGTGCGCACATAAATGATAACTGTTTGGCACATAAAGATCATTTACTGGGCACATTGAAAAAATCTGTATGTGGGACACATAGAAACTATACGAAAAGTTTTCTCAGTGTACCACATAAACTATTAGTTTTTAATCTCTTTAATGTGAATTGCCTTTTAAAAGTAAAAAGTTTTAAGTAACATATTAGCTAGATACTGCATATAGATTGGAGATAGATTGGATGATATTTATTATTTCATTCTACAATTTTTATTAACACTGTGTTTCTCCTCTCCTATGTTCGAATCTCGACTGGGAGAGACTGTTAGAGTCAAAAGGATCGTAGCAACTGGCTCTGCAATTGTCCTGCACTCCTGAAGTCTGTCGTCTAAAAACAGAAGGTCAAGTTTCGATAACGGAATGTAGCACATAGGCTTTGCTTTTTTTGACGTAGGACTACGTCTTTCAGGAAGGTAGCTGATATAGCGGGTCATTCCAAAAAATCTTTCTCGAAAAGTGGTCAGGTTTTGAACGCTAATAACGATTTTCAATATTCTTACACCAATCGATTGGAAAATCTTCGAAGAATTGGCCCAAATGAAGAAAAGTATGCATTTTTGATGTTGAACTATTGAAAAATTGAAAACAATGATCCTATGTTTTACCAGAATTCTCGCTTCGTGATTGGTTGGAAGATTCTTTACGATGATCTAAACCTATACCAATTTGATATCTGTGCTTGGGAAGTAAGCCAAAACAAGTCACAAAGTTTCCTCATTTCAACAAGATTTCGTAACACCGCGATCAAACCTAGACCATTTTGATGTCCTTGCTTGGGAAGTACGCCAGAAAGAGTAACAAATCCCCCTCGGGCCAACAGATTTCTTACGAACGCGATTAAACCTAGTCCAATTTGATGTCTGTGTTAGGGAAGTGTGCCAGAAAAAATGACACTACTTTCTTGTTACAACAGACCGCAAATTCTTTACTGCGAGACGATTAAACCTAGGCGAATTTGATATCTGTGTTGGAAAAATGTGCCACAGCTGTAGTGTTCGGTTATAATATGATTATGTATGAATACGCATGTTTGCCGTTTCATTAGAAGTGTAGTGAAAAGATGTGCTGTTGATAAAATAGGATTGAATTGGTAAAATCCCTTCAACGTGGGGAACGTGGGGTAATAAAAACAATCTTTAATTTCTGTAAGGTAGCATAAAAGCAATAGTTTGTGTTCTTGATTTTATTAAATTGTTTCCAAATGCACATAGAAATAACTCTGAAATCTTTTGAGGATTGAACGTACAGTCTACCAAAAAAGTATTCGGACAGTAGCGCATAAAATTTCCTTTAAGTAATTTTGCACAGTATTTTTGCAAAGAATGGTAACACATATTTTTTAAAACAATGTTTAACTAAAGCATATTTAGATGCACAAGAAAAATTCGGGGAAAAGCTTTCCGTTTTGAAGATAGGGTACATATAGTTTGAATTGCTCAAAAATGCAGCCAAAAAAGTATTCGGACAGTTAAATATTAGTTGAAACACATGTCCTTTCTCGCTCAACTACTACCTCGTAGGACCATTTACATTCTTGATGACCTGTTTAATCTGTTTGGAATAAAATTAACAATTTTTCAAATATCCCTCTGTGAATTGCTGACCTTTTTTTTACAAGAGCTCGGTTTAAGTCATTGTGATAAGAAATCGAATGATTTCTCATTTAGAAATGAGATTATCTAAATAGATGTTCAAAAGGGTTCAAATCTAGACTGAATACTGATATTTCGATAGCTCTAGGACAATTGAATGGTGCCTACCGCTTACAATTATCGACAGTGTGTTTAGATTCAACATCCCGGTACAATATGTATGTACCACACAATTACAATTTTGCTTTAATTTCACCTAAAATTATTCAGATAGTTGAGTTTACATTTAGTTCTATCCAAAAATATATATCTTTGGTGCCTCGGAGCTTTCCAAGCACCCCAACAAGGTATGACATTAACAACCCTCATGCAAGAATAACTAAAAGAGAAGGGTTACAAGAGAAAAATCACTCGTCAGCAAGTAAACAAGCAATGCGGTTAGTGTCAAACCTTGTTGTTACTATTTTGATGTTACTATTTTGATAAATATTACATACAACGCATGTAGCATGTATATATGTTGCATATAGCATGTATACCTTACGTGAAGAATCGAATCATTACAAGCATGGATACATGCTACTATCACTACAAAGAGACTTACGTAGTCCCGCGTCACCTATATATGCGGTCGTGTCTTGTACACAACCCCTCTGATTTTTTTCTTTGTTTCTCTTTCTTTAATGTGAAACAACTCCTACTCGATATGAAAAAAGAGCGCGGTTACATGAACTGTATACATCATTCGCAAAATTTTCTCATTTGCTGGTTTGGCGATTCCATTGAACAATTATTTTATTCCATTTTTTTCCCATGTGTGGACTCATCACTGCGACCAGTATAGTTGATCTATCGTGATATCGCTCGGGTGTTTGCTGTATGACCCGCACTGCATTTCTTTTTGTTATAATCGCTATTGAATGAGGGATCTGCCTGTTAAATTTTATGCGTGCTTGCGTGTATTGGGTTTTACTCTTCCTTCAAAGCTTGATCTTTTTTACCCACTTATTCCTCGCTGCCAGTACTATCCCATATTATAGCCGTCCCTGGCGAGGACTCATTCGTACCTCTGACCAGTACACTTAAACTATACGAGGGACATTTACAACTGACAAGAGGCTTCAGAGGGCAAATACAGAATTCAGCATGAAGGTAGGGTAAATGAGGGGCTTGAGAATAAACCCATTGTAAAGTCACTTGACACCGAATGGCTTGATTCTACTAAGATTCGAACCCACGACCATTCGCTTGTCAAAGCAGACTCGATAACCTTGCGGCTACGAAGCCGCCCAATTTGATGCCATATCACATCAATAAGCTATCAAAGTTTGATTGTCTACCTCTACAATTGTAGGCATTTATCCCAATCAGGTGACACATTCCGTATGAAATTTATCACCTGATTAGGAGCAGCATTCCAAATATCACAGAGCTGAGTCAGCCCCTTGTCAAGATAGCTACGTTGTTTCCGATAAAGTGCAACACAGTCGCACAACAAATGTTCGGAGCTTGTAATCTCATGATTACCAAGGCGACACTTAGCGTCCTTAAGTTTGCCGAAGAGTTTCAGTTGATACTTCCAAGGACAATGTCCTGTTATTGAACAGCTTACTACCAGTACTACCACACATGGCGTGTGTTCTGTAAAATTATAAGCCTATTTGCCTATCAAAGTGTTCGGAAATTATCATGGTGGCCAAGAAATGTGCTGTAGACGTAATTTTGAAACGACTTTTTGCCACACGGAATATAGAAGAAAAATTTATGTTGGAAAAAAGTGCATTACCATGCCCAGTAAAGAAGGAACTAAAATCTAAAATAGTTTCAACGGTTATATGGTTCGAGAAAATTGAATAAATTATCCTGTTGCCCTTGTTTGCCATTCAGGGGCAGCACTGATAAAGGTGTCCGGTCAAAGTGCAGAATTCGAAAAATTTGTTAGTGTCCATTCCAACTCTAAGGAACACATAAACAATGCGTTTGAAAAAAGAAGGAAAGCGCACAGCTTCATTTTCTACGCTACAGTCACAGCGACGGAGAATGGAGGGATTCAGTTCAAGACAAGGAATATCTTAGAAAACGGGCGGAAGAAATTTACAAATTTGAAAGCAGTGCCAGTGAGATATCAAATGGCGAAGAAGATTAAGAAGATAAAAATGCAGGTCCAAAACAGTCAGGTCAGTAAGTAAAACCATAAAAATTACGAGGAGTCTTGCAAGTAGCAAGTGCCAGTGTAGTTTCGTTGTCCCGTCAGTAAAACGAGTTAGATTAAACTTTTCATGCGACGGTTTGACTGTCGTCAGAGAGGCACAATTTGTGCCTAAAAATAACTCAACCTGCAGCGTTGGTGGAGTTTGAAATATGTGGCACGCTTATTAGGGGGATTTTTTTTTATCTGCTGTAGTTCAACGGTTTACCTACACGTTATACAAACTTAATAAGCGGTGCTTCAATGACTATCCCTTAGCCCTTCACCTAATATTCCGTTCTTTCCCATTCACGCCCTGTCTCCCCTGAGATACTCTCAACATCTTTCTTTCATTGCTTTCTTGCACCGTTCCCTCCGTCGATTGTAAAAAAAAACTACCGTTATAAAAAACTAATGAGTTTTAAATTTCTACACAAGTTTGCCTCACTTTCATTTTCATAGTAAAATATTTGTTCTGAGATATCGGATTTAAGAGTTATAAATTGTCTAAATAAGTCAGTGGAATTAAAAAGTTTTCTGAGAGAACTGGCAAACCTCAGGTTTTATAACTATTTCTTTTTGTTTCCAAGACCATGAATTACGCCCGTGTAGATATAAATTTTCATGAAATTTTGTCAATAATGAATATACTAACATACTGAACCAAATTAAAATAGGGTATGTTGCTGCTTCGTCGTAATTGCCTATTCCCGTCCTATTCAACACAAATTATTAAAAATATCCTCGATTTTTACGACACACAATGTAAAATTAGTTATTACCTAATATTTTAGTTCGTTGACTATCATACGCGATCAATCAAAGTGAGCTGAGATCTATTTAAATGCTTTGTTTCATTAAAGAATTCCTAGCAGCCAAATTTCCTACGTTTTTTCGTGCGGCGAAGAAGTAAAGGTTTCAATTTCCGTCATTCATAATATGAAAATAACTCACGCAACGCATTGTCGTTATTCTGCAGCCGAGAAAACTTGCATGACCTACAGAAATGTTGCAGAATAGCATTTGTCATCCCGTCCTACACAAATACATGCGCGCTAGCTTCGTAAACATTATTGTTATTTTTAGTTCGGACAATGAAAAATATTGATGGACGGATTTTAAAACAGTACAACAAATTTAAAATATAAAGTCAGTTGCATAATTTCAATAAAATGCTTCTTTTTAGTGAATACAAGGGGCACGGCTCGGAGAATAAAGGTGTTTGAGTCTGCTGATTTGAGTCTGCAGAACTTTTAGAGTATTCATTAAATCCACCTAAGAAATGATGAAAATTATAGTGGCTTTCCTTACTACGACGAGAATTAGAAATAAACCCTAGAACTACCAAAATCGAACCAAAAATCTTCACAGGAATTAGAACAATAAATTCAACACAGCCATTGATTGTTTAGTATTTTTAATAAAGCATTTTCTTTCAACAGCAACTGAGAGTAAAGCGTATGAGAA
Source organism: Sabethes cyaneus (assembly GCF_943734655.1). Classification (NCBI taxonomy): domain Eukaryota; kingdom Metazoa; phylum Arthropoda; class Insecta; order Diptera; family Culicidae; genus Sabethes; species Sabethes cyaneus. The sequence goes on from NC_071355.1 coordinate 38,969,376, forward strand.
AGTACCGGAATATGACAGAAACATGATAAAACACAAGTTAATAGCGAAAAAAACATTAGTGTTCCTTTTCTTAAGAGTAAAACTAACTTTCATTAAATATGTACACTGACAAATAAAGCATTCAGTAATTAATGCTGCGGCGGATAAGATGTGCTGATTCCTTTCATTCAAATACTTTCCCAAGAATTGCTCTTAAAATTCAAGCAATTGTGGTGTCCAATGAACCTTGTCCTCATAATTGCAAATGAACAGAATTATTAATTACCAACATTGTTGAAGCAACAATCTAGGTTAAAATGTGTCCTGCAATTTCAGCTGCTTTAACTTAAGGGATTGCAGCAGTTCCCAACTCGATTAGTGTTTCCAATCAACATCACCATAAAGCACGGAGCCAATCTTCACCATTGTATGCTTTAGATCTAGACAAGGATTGTGTTTCAGAAACGGAAAACCAGAGAATCCCTATTATGGCAGAGCAAATAGAACAATAAGTAATACTGTACAGAAACATGCATTGCAAAATTAAATACTTTAAACGTGCTCTTTCTCGTTTCTTTCATTTTCATTTAATTGGACTCAGTCACAGCATTCGTATAACAGGGTACAGCTCATATCAGAACAAAGCTATATAGCTACAGATTAAAACCTTACTAGTTTTAATAAAGAACACATATTGAACAAGCCAATAAACGCACTGTTAACTTTCCCAATAGTTTATCCTCCGTTCCCGTAACCTGAACCATCCTACCGGAGCAGTTTTTCATTCAATTTCATAGCAATGCTTTTCATCGAGTTTTTTTTCACTTTTTCATCCCGATCGAGCACGAATACTTGCTACACAACCCGTTCCCTCCACAACAATGTAGTATAATAAAATCAATGTTGACTTCTGAACAGTAATAAATTCTGCCATCCTTCAAGCGCACTCACCAGCAATTTCATTATAGCAAACTAAACAAACTGTACAGCAGCAGCAGCAGCAGCAGCAACAGCACGGGAACGGATGAGATCGAGGGGGATCGGGTGGTCCTCTCGAGTGGTGATGGAAGCGGCGATTGTGGCGATGGTGGATAAAATGAAATTTACCTAATTACAATCGCTACTCGCTCGCAACCGCAAACAAGCTTCGTTAATTGAAAAGCGTCAAAACACTACTGCCATTTGCCGGCCAATTCGTGTCATTTTATACCATCCATCCCTGCCCTGTCGCCGCCGGCTAGAACACAAATGATGGATCCTAACCGAAGGTGCACACCGAGATGAGATTGTTGGGGGGCTCCGTCAGAACCGAACCGGGCCAAGAATCGAACTCGGCCGCGATCAATTGGCTGCTGGATTCACTTGGGGTGCAAGCTGCCAAACGAGGCTGCCGGAGAAGTCGTTTAACTTTCCCTAATAACCTACCCTGTGTCTGTGGTCAGTCAACTGGTTTGCACGGATTAAGCTCGCTCCGAGCTGCTGCGGCTCTTAGTGTTGCCACTGGCACGCACAAGTTCTAGTTCGTAATATCCTAAAGTGGAATGCTGCAGAGAAGAATTCTTTTTCTTCTTCAACGTTGGCTGCTTGAAGTGCACTTCACTTGGCAAGCCATCACCGCCGCCGCCATCCAAAGCGACTCGTGCTCCGCTTGTTCACTGGGAAAGGGTGGCTGTCGGTTGCCCAGCGAAACTGCTCCGGTTCGAATTGACATAGTATAACTTTTTTGCCAACCGTCGAGTGGATCGTTCGCTAATAGATCGAAACGATTTAACAAGTAGATAAATCATTAGAAGAATAACCAAGAAAGATACATCCGCTCGGGTCAACGATGCCGGCAATCGACGACTCCGTGGTGTAAAAAATCGGGCGACTTTCAACGACGAAAACCGTGCCAGACCGTTGATCGTGGAACTTTGAAGAGAATTGGGGACTCTCAAAAATGACTAGCACACTTGGTGGGCAAATGTTTGACTCGTCATGGTGTACAAATCAATACAAAATTTCATCTGATATTTCAAGAATTCTGCCATATACACTCATTCGTAAAGATGTGCATCGTTTGAGTGAATTCCACAAAGGAATTTTAGGGATTGCCTTACTTACAGGACTAAAATTCTAGAACAATAGTCCTAGAATGCAATGCATTTTGAGAATTTCTAACTGTAGGATTTTTTATGCGTTAATATAGGCACACAGTATTCAGACACATTTTCCATTTCCCTTGAAATTGGTTGAGCGATTCCGGAGATGTCTTCATGTTCCATGGTTTTCACTTTCAAATGAACGTTCTGTCGAGTTTCGAGTAACAGTTCAAAAGTGATTTTGAACACCTCCTACAAAATGAATCAAAAACCAACTGGACAGCTGATAAAGCAGCAATGGGTGCAATACACGTAATGGGCAGTTTCCCCATTGAGGAGGTGGTTTCCATTTCGTATGAAGGTTTCGTGATTGTCAAAATCAACGGGATCTACGTATGCAGCTGTAACGCACCCCCAAGATGGACCATGGAGCTGAACGAAAAACTCATCGGGCGAAGGCCGATCATCGTTGCGGGAGACTTTAACGCTTAGGCTGTGGAGTGGGGGAGCAGATGCACCAACGCCAGAGGATACAGTCTGTTAGAAGCCCTGGCTAAGATGGAAATTGCACTGTTCAACGAAGGTATCGTTAGCACTTTTCGTAAAGACGGCCGCGAATCCATCCGAACATAAATTGGAGGGTCTGCGACTTCTGAACAGTAATAAGCCAGAACCTACGAGCGGAAGTGGAAGACGACGGCCTTTGACAGGGATCTTTTCGTCGAGGCACTCCGGGTGGACGGTGGAAGATCGATCTTGAATGAGAACGAGTTGACAGGTATATTGGTCAGGGCATGTGATGCTACCATGCCCAGAAAACAGGAACCGAGAAAAGAGCGGCGACCGGCTTATTGGTGGAATGCAGCAATTAGCAACCATCGTGCTAGTTATCTCAGAGCCAGAAGACGCGTCCAAAGAACCAGAACTGAAGCGGATCGGGAAGAACGTAGCGCGGCGTTTAGAGTGGCCAGGGCTGCATTGAAACGGGAGATAAAACAAAGTAAACGCTGAAGGTTATCGTGGAGGGACTTTTTCCGACGCACGCCCCTACGATGTGGCCAACAATACCGTACGGTCCAGAAGAGAGGGCTAGCGCTGATGATCTGCAAGTCTCAATCGATGAAATAGTGGCAGTGGCAAGACAGCTAAAAATGAAGAAGGCCCCTGGTCCTGATGGGATTCCTAACGTGGCTTTTAAGGCAGCAATACAAGCGTTCGCGGATTTGTTCAGGACCGTGCTGCAGAAAGGCTTAGAAGATGGTAGCTTCCCGGACCGATGGAAGATCCAGAAGCTAGTGCTGTTGCCGAAGCCAGGGAAGCCTGCGGGGGATCCAGCGTCATACAGGCCGATATGTCTACTGGATACATGCGGGAAACTCCTGGAGAGGATAATCCTGAATAGGCATACGAGGTATACAGAAGGTGAACACGGTCTGTCATACATGCAGTTTGGGTTCCGGAAAGGGAAGGCCACGGTGGATGCAATTCGGACAGTGATCAAGCGAGCCGAGAAGTCGTCCAAACAGAGGCGAAGAGGAGATCGTTTTTGTGCCGTTGTAACGATCGACGTAAAAAACGCCTTTAACAGCGCCAGTTGGGAGGCCATTGCCGAATCGTTGCATACAATGCATGTCCCGGGATATCTATGCAGAATACTGAGGAGTTACTTCAGGAATCGGACGCTTGTTTACGAGACCGCCGAGGGGCGCAAGACGATGAACATTACGTCTGGAGGCCCCCAAGGCTCCATCCTTGGCCCAACGCTCTGGAACGGGATGTACAACGGCCCTACTAGCACAGTTGTTATAAACTAGTCGTGGTAACCGATTAATGACTAATTTCAGTCATAAATAGGTTGCAACAACTAGAAACGACAAAAGTGTGCTACTTGGGGGTGTACTGTCTCTGAAGCTGCCTAGAGGCACGGTGATCGTCGGCTTTGCAGATGACATCGTGCTATCGGTGACAGGCGAGTCACTGGAGGAGGTAGAAATGCTGGTGATAGAGACGATTAGAACTATCGAGAACTGGATGCATGGTGCAAAGTTACAAATCGCCCACCATAAAACGGAGGTTCTGCTGGTTAGCAACAGTAAGGCCGTACAACATGCAGTCGTCACCGTCGGAGAGCACATTATTACTTCAACGCGCGCGGTCAAGCATCTGGGAGTAATGATAGACGACCGGTTGAACTTCAACTGCCACGTCGACTACGCTTGCGAGAAGGCGGCGAAGGCTATCAATTCGATAGCCAAAATCATGCCGAATTGTTACGGGCCGAGTAGTAGTAAGCGGAGACTGCTGGCTAGTGTGCCATCATCGATACTGCGGTATGGAGGTCCAGCCTGGATCGCAGTACTACGATCGAAGCGGAAAATGTAAGAGTTGCCAGTGCATATAGAACAATATCGTCGGAGGCAGTATGTGTTATCGCTGGAATGATCCCCATCAGCATCATGCTCGTGGAAGATAACGACTGCTACGGACGAAGAAATATCAGAGGAGCCCGGAAGCTGGCGAGAGAAGAGTCGCTGAGCAAATGGCAGCAAGAGTGGGATAGGGCCGAGAATGGTAGATGGACGCACCGACTCATACCGGTTCTGTCAACCTGGTTGAACAGGAAACATGGAGACGTTCACTCGACGCAGGTTCTCTAGGGTCACGGTTGCTTCAGGCAATACCTGCACTCGTTCGGGCACGCTGCGACACCATTCTGCCCGGAATGCAGAGAGACGGTAGAAACACCACAGCATGTGGTTTTTTAATGTCCTCGATTTGCCGCGATACGAAGGGAGATGCCGCCCCTGACGGTGGAGAACATAGTAGGCGAAATGTGTCGGGAGGAGAGCGTGTGGAATGCCGTCACCGGAGCAAACCAAGCTTGGACAGAAACACTACGAGGGCGGCCGTGAGAGGATAGATGTTATGTTGGTCGCTATCCCTGGATCGGTTCGCGTCTTGATAGAAGAAGTGGTAGTGTGGTGGCGAACTCTACGGAGCAGTGCTGAGCCCAACAAGAAACCCTGCGAGTGTGGTCGTGTCTCGACAGACGCATCGTTGAAGCGACAAGCGCGACGGAGCAAACCAAGCTTGACAGAAACACTACGAGGGCGGCCTTGAGAGGATGGTTGTTATGTTGGTCCCTGGATCGGTTCGCGTCTCGACAGATGAAGTGGAAGTGCAGTGGCGAACTCGACGGAGCAGTGCTGAGCCTAACAAGAAACCCTGCGAGGGTGGCCGTGAGGAGATGGAAGTCATGACGGTCGCCATCTTTGAATCGGTACACGTCTCGACAGGTGCAAGGAAAGTGGACGGTGAAGGAGAATGTAGTAGCACCAAGAATGGCAGAACCCTGCGAGGGTGAATGTGAAGGAGTGGACGTTATGACGGTCATCGCCGGATCGGGGTGTACAGACACAGCCTCCCCCCGAAGTAATACTTAACGGTAGTTCCGGCGGGGTTAAGGTCAGACGCCCGTGAGGTTTTTAGTGGGTTAGAGTCCCATACTGTGCCACGTGATGTAGCAATATATCATTAGTGTGCCTGGCATTGAGCGTTTCCTCACGTAAAAAACCCACACACACACACACACACACACACACACACACACACACACACACACACACACACACACACACACACACACACACACACACAACACACACACACACACACACACACACACACACACACACACACACACACACACACACACACACACACACACAGGCCGGTGAACGCCCTAACCCAGCGGTTACTTTTTTACTTAGGTGGCTTGCCGTCCTAAGACAAAGCCTGTTGAACAAAGTTTCTCCATGTAATTCGGTTGAGGGCTACCGCTCTCCAATTCCTCGGACACCGAGTACTCTCCGCCAGATCTCGCTCCACCAGGTCTAACCATCTTGCTCGCTGCGCTCCAGGTCGTCTTGTTCCTACTACTTTGCAGGGTAGTTGTCCGGCATTCTTGCAACATGCCCTGCCCATCGTATCCGTCCAGCTTTAGCCACCTTCTGGATACTGGGTTCGCCATAGAGCTGTGCGAGTTCATGGTTCATCCTCCGTCTCCATACTCCGTTTTCCTGTACGCCGCCGAAGATCTTTCTTAGCACTCGTCGTTCGAAAACTCCGAGCACTCGCAGGTCCTCCTCGAGCATTGTCCATGTTTCATGCCCGTAGCGAACAACCGGTCTAATAAGCGTCTTGTACAGGGTGCACTTTGTACGGGGACTTAGTCTGTTCGACCGCAATTGCTTATGGAGCCCATAGTACGCACGACTTCCGCTGATAATAAAACCCAGCGGTTATGGTACCGATCAAAGTCAGTTGGGCTTTGTACGACCCTATATAGCCTTTTAATGGGAGCAGGAACTCTTATCCCTACCTCCACGTGGTGCCGGCCGGGACGCAGCCGGGCCTAGGGTCGACCAAATACCAGTCTTTGGTTGCACCCTCGGTTGTGTGCTAACAGGGAGAGGGGGGCACGTAGTGCAGTGGTGTAAAGACGCAAGCATAGCTCAAGTCCCATAAACCAGCTGCAGACGTCGTAGTGTCCTGTTAGAACTCAGGACTCTTAACCGAAAAGCCAGATCAGGAGTGCCGAGGGCACATTAGGATCGGTGCCAGGAAGATCCTAATTATGGTATACTGGAATGGCGGGAAAACGATCGGATTAGACGCTATTGGGCCGACAGCTGTGCTATTCTACTACCTTAGGTAAGGAAGGGTGACACCTTCCCGAAACGGCGAGTAGGCTAATGGTACAGCTGCCATCCGTCCCACTAAAACCGTGGCAGGTCTCTAGGTACATTCAAAGCTCATCACTTACGTCAAAGTGTGGTGGTGTAGGCTCAGATGATACATTCCCGACTAACGCTGATCGGATGCTGACATCCCTATGCCTATGAAGGATAGGGGAAATGTCCCTAGCCATGGCCTCCCTGCTTGCATAGATACCCATGGGATCGTAAAGGCGACTATACAAATACGAGCGGAGATAGCGGCCTAGAGTTGGGGCCCAACAGCATGGAAATAGATCCACAAACACCAAAACAAGCTGGAGAAAAAGGAAAGGAAGACCCGTTCGCCCGAAGTGCGAAATTACAGCATTCGCCAACTCGGACCGAGGTTGATATGGCAAATGCCCAAAGGAGCGAGAATCCCCAAGGAGGGCAGCAAGTACTGGGCACTGGCAACAGCAATCCGCAGCCCGTGCAACAGGGACTGTCGTACGGTAAATCGAAGCTGGAGAAGGTCAGGCAGAAGGCAGCCGAAGAACTCAACGGTTTTGTCAAGGACAAACACTACGTGGACAAGGAGATCAAGCAGCTGGCTATAAGGTTAAACTCCGCCATTTACGCGGTCGATAAGGAACAGCCGAGCCTGCGAACGAGGGTAGAAATTGCTGAAGAAGCGTTGGCAAACACTAAGGAAGCGAACCGAGCGGAAAGCGAGGAGACATCGCGTCGCCACAACCCGCTAGCGAAGAAACGGGGTAGAACGTCACCAGAAGAGGTGGCAGCGAATGGGCTTAAAATGCTTAAAGATATTCACGAAGGGCCTATGATCCAGAAAACGGAGGAGGTAGTAGTCGAAAAAGATGGCTGGAACACGGTCACTGGCAAGAAAAAGAAAGGGCCAAAGATGCAACCACGAAAGCTGAGAAAGAAAGGTGACGCCCTTGTGGAGTGGTGGAACTAAAGGACAAAGCCACCTACGCTGAACTCCTGCTAAGAGTAAGGAATGACCCTGCACTCAAAGAACTGGGTGACAACGTGGCGAAAACCAGGCGCACGCAAAACGGAGATATGCTTTTTGAGTTGAAGAAGGACCCATCGGTCAAGAGCTCTACCTATAAGCAGCTGGTAAAAAACTCCTTGGGTGGCGAGGTGAAGGTGAGAGCCTTGTCCCAAGAGACGACACTCGAGTGTAGAAACCTGGAAGAAATCACCACGGAAGATGAGTTAGTAACTGCCTTGAAAGAACAAGCACATCTAGGAGAGGTACCTTTCTCTGTACGGCTGAGAAAAGGATTCGAGGGTACCCAGATAGCTGCAATTAAACTCCCTGTGGCAGCTGCCAGTAAGGTATTGGAGACGGGTAAGATCAAAGTGGGGTGGTCAGTGTGCTCACGGAGAGCTGCCCAACTACCCGAAAGATGCTTAAAGTGTCTAAACTTTGGTCACCAGGCGAGGAACTGCAAAGGGCCGGACAGATCTAAGCTGTGTCGGAAATGCGGCGAGACTGGTCATTTTATGAAAGACTGTACTAAGCCGCCAAAGTGTATGCTGTGTACCAATGAGGAGGGAAATGGCCACTTTACAGGTGGTCCAAGATGCTCGGTCTATAAAAACACGTTGACTGGCAGAAGATAATGAAGGTGACCCAAATCAATCTGAACCACTGTGACACGGCACAACAACTACTGTGACAGTCAACTACAAAAACGGAGTGCGAAGTTGCAATTATTGCAGAACCGTATCATGTTCCTTCTGACAACGGTGACTGGATTGCAGACAGAGCAAGGATGGCTGCAATTTATGTTACGGATAGATATCCTATCCAGGAAGTGGTCACGAGCACAAACAACGGGTTCGTTATCGCCAAGATCAACGGTATATTCGAGTGTAGTTGCTATGCACCCCCAAGATGGACAATGGAGCAGTTTCACCAGATGTTGGAGGAACTTACCGAACAGCTCAACAATCGGAGACCAGTTGTGATTGGAGGAGATTTTAATGCTTGGCAGTAGATTGGGGAAGCAGATGCACTATTGCAAGAGGCTGCAGTCTACTACAAGCTCTTGCAAAACTGGATGTCAACCTAATGAACCAAGGCACCACCAGCACCTTCCGCAAAGATGGGCGAGAATCCATTATCGACGTCACCTTTTACAGCACGTCGCTGGTGGCAAACACAAATCGGAGAGTTTGCGAGAGTTACACTCACAGTGACCATCAGGCGATCCGGTACTACATTGGCCAGCGAAACACTGTACCACCACAGAGGCATAGATTCCACGAGAGCAAGTGGAAAACGAAGCAATTCGACAGCGATCTTTTTGTCGAAGCTTTGCGAGCAGAGAGTGGCCATTCAGTCCGGGACGTAGACGAGCTGACGGAAAGGCTAGTGAGAGCATGTGACACAACCATGCCAAGAAAATTGGAACCCAGGAACAAACGACGACCAGCGTACTGGTGGAATGAGGCACTAAGCGAACTTAGAGCTAGATGTCTCAGCGCCAGAAGACGCGCACATCGAGCAAGATCTGAGACGGAAAGAGAGGAACGTAGAGAAGTCTACAGAGTGGTTAGGGTTACGCTGAAACAGGTGATCAAGCGGTGCAAATCTAACTGTTTCCAGGAGCTGCGCCAAGACGCCGATGCCAACCCATGGGGTGACGCATACCGCATCACCATGAGAAAGTTGAAAGGCCCCACGATGCCCGCTGAAACATGCCAAACAAGCTGAAGGTGATCATCGAGGGACTCTTTCCGCAGCATGCCCCAACGACCTGGCCCCCGACACCCTATCGTGGGCAAGAGGATAGCAACGCCGCAGAAAGAATAATCACCAATGAGGAACTGGTGATAGTTGCAAAGGGATTGAAGACGCGAAAAGCACCCGGAATGAATGGAATCCCCGACATTGCTTTGAAAACGGCGATCTTGGCGTTTCCGGACATGTTTAGGTCGGTCATGCAGAAATGCCTGGACGAAAGCCACTTTCCAGACAGATGGAAGGCGCAGAAGTTGGTGCTGCTACCTCAACCAGGTAAATCACCGGTCGATCCTGCTTCGTGTAGGCCTATATGCCTGCTGGATACTCTAGGAAAACTCCTGGAAAAGGTAATTCTCAACAGATTGACGATTTGGTTTCCGGAAAGGAAAGTCCACGGTGGATGCTATCCGGACAGTAATCTAAAGGGCCGAGAAGTCGTTAATGCTACTTTCAGAATCGCGTACACTAGGTACGACACATCAGTTGGACGAAAGACCATCAGGATCACGGCGGGCGTCCCTCAAGGTTCCATCCTCGGTCCAACGCTTTGGAATGGAATGTACAACGACGTGTTGACATTAAATCTACCTAAAGGTGTCGAGATTGTCGGCTTTGCAGACGACGTAATACTAACGGTCACAGGTGAATCGTTGGAAGAGGTGGAAATGCTGGCCACTGAAACCATAGACATGATAGCACATTGGATGCAGGGAGCAAAACTCCAGCTGGCTCACCACAAGACGGAAGTACTAGTGGTTAGTAACCGTAAAGCAGTGCTGCAGGCACAAATTACCGTCGGAGATCATGTCATAGTCATAGAGCCGACAAGGCACTCAAAAACCGCTAAATTTTGAATCATAACGGGGAGTTACCTTTATTTGTGATGGTATTCTCTATTGCAACAAAACAATCAAAACACTCAGATAAACGTGGTGGGACAGTGGCATTGATGATATTAAATTATTTACAAATTTTTCGGGACAGATTTACGAATCTCTTCAGAATCTCCAATCAGCAGATTCATCTTCGATGAAGTAGCAAGGTATGTGGACGAAGTTTCTGAAGTAACAGGAAATATGAACCGAACTTTTCCGTTTTTAAAGGTTTATCATTCTAATAATGGGTCTCAAGAAACCGACAATTATTCAAAAGAAATGGCGGTTCACTGTGACCAGTGTTGCTAATTATCTCACACATGCGTACTTGTTCTAATGAACACACCGGCATAAGCATTCCTTTTGGACCTCCGCTCTTGTTTATTTACGCACTGCAACGACTTTCGCGAGTGTGTATTTAACTAACAGCCTCGGTCGTCGCTCTCGCACGTTATTCCAACGTGAGCAACTGATACCGATCACTCACGAGGACTCGCACTCCCATCCGCGTGTAGAATCGTGGCCGTAGGATGAAGAAGAAAACAAAAAGTAATGCAAAATCTGTGTCTCAGTATGCCGCTAGGCCTCACGGGCAGCTGGCTACTCACGAGTTGTTTCCACGTGAGTGGTTATGCAGGAAGACGCTACGAGACTGTGCGTTTGCGAGTGTGTAGGTAGTAGAATGTCTGCAGACAGCAACGTCGGCTGCTTTTCGTTTGTTCTGGGAGTGCAATTTTGAGAATTTGCGTGGAGCGACAAATCGGCTAGCGTCGGCCCTGAATATATCTCCTACACCAAGTTGCCTAAGAAGGTTCTTCTGTGGCTGACGGTAAGCGAGAAGGGAATGTCCAAACTACAGTTCTTTTGCGGTCAACGGGGATTTTTAGACGAACCTGCAACGGAGGATCTATTTCTATAATTACATGGTCCCAACGGAGTAACAGCTGATCGGCAAGGCCACGAAACAGCTGAAGAACATTCCGGTATCCATCTTTTCATCGGCCATGTTGTTGTGTTGTGTTATGTTGTAAGAACAATAAATGTGGTGTCCAAAGTAAAGGAACAAAATTCCAAAGTAAAGAAAAATTTGTTTCATTGAATTATCTTTGGTAGATTTTCTTTCAACGCCATCCGAAAATAGTCCATTTTTTAGTCCGCTATAACAAAGGTTATACGAAAAGTAACCTAGTTCATGAGCTTATCAGGAATTAGAGAAAAGACTATTTGAAGATCAGCGATTTAGTAATATGGACTCCACAAGTCCCTAAGGGCTGGTAAGCTTCGCCCACCAAATGCTGTACCAAATGTACAATATACAAAACGCTAATAAGACCGGTAGTCCTTTACGGGCACGAAGCGTAGACAATGCTCGACGGGGACTTGAAAGTATTGGCCGTTTTTGAACGTCGTGTGCTTAGTAGAGATGGTCGGGTAGCGGAAAATTTACCCGAAACCCGCACCCGTACCCGTACCCGCCGGGTACGGGTCGGGTTCGGGTATTGAAAAAAAATATTTTGCGGGTTCGGGTCGGGTACGGGTTTGGTTTTGAAACCGGGTACGGGTCGGGTCGGGTCTATTGACCTCGTTTAACACTAAAGATTGTCGGGTATCCGGACCCGTACCCGTGCCCGACGGGTTGCGGTCGGGTTCGGGTATCAAAAAAAATAAACTTGCGGGTTCGGGTCGGGCACGGGTTTTTATTTTTTTTTCTAATCGGGTACGGGTCGGGTTCGGGTATTCAAATTTTCATACCCGACCATCTCTAGTGCTTAGGACCGTCTTTGGCGGTGTGTCTGAGAACGATGGTATGAAGGAGATGGATGAACCTAAAGGATGAAGTTGCTAAAGCTGGAAGGATATAATGAGTGGTACATGTTGTTAAAATACCGGACACCAACCCCGCGAAAATGGTTTTCGCCTCGAATCCGGTTGGTATCAGACACAGAGATGCGCAGCATGCTTGTTGGTTAGACCAACTAGAGCAAGACATGGAAAGTGTGAGACATTCGAGAAATTAGACACGGACCGCCATGGATCGAGTTTATTGGCGGAACATTGTTGTGCAGGTGAAATCCTAAAGGACAACGCACCAGGATAAGTCAGTAAGTAAATTATAGATGACGGTTAAAGCACAGAGAACAGACTAGCAGCAACTAGACCAGTGGCAAACTAAAACTTGGTGTCGCTGCCATCGCTACTTTGTAACTCTAGCACAAAGTAATATTGGTAAAGGTACATGCATATTTTTTCACGCGTGTGGCAAACTGTTTCTGGAGGACGCCACCGGCAAATTTTACACACAAAAAATCGATTACTTTCTTCGAGTCTGTTAACCTGCTCTCTGTGGTTAAAGTTTAGAACATAATAGTATAAGAAATGCTGTTGCAATATTACTAGGTGAAATATGATTAAAAAAAAATTCTTTTATTCTGACCATCTCTATTTGCCCTTTTCATACGTTTACTTGCAGCTAACGTGTGTGCTCCAACGGTAGCGGCAGGTTGCTTATTATTTAAAACTCCTTTAGATGAACATGACACCAAACACCGCTCATACCAAATACACCATAATAGAATGAATGCAAAAAGTTGTTGAGATGCCATTACGTGCACAAGGGCGACATCTATGTACAATGGATGTAATGAGACAAAATCGAGAGATTTGAAATTTTTATGCACTTGTTCGGTGTGATACCTAATTTAAATACCTAGACCTGTTTCATCTAGGTTATAAGCAATAAAATGGTTTTATCTGATATTTTGCTATGAAATTCGGATCGTGTTTTTCAAACTGAAGTAGGGATTTTGCTTCAAAATTATAATTAAAAACCTGATACTTGTAGTACTTTATTTTCAAAAACATTTTACTCCTCTTTCTCTAAAACGAATTTGTTTATTTTTCTTCTAAATTTTGCTTGCTTCATTAGCTGTTTACCTTTAAATGTCCTGAAAAAACATCAACCTCCATCAGTTTCTCCTTGGCTCGAATCGCACAATTAAACCCGCATCTCTGATAAATATCAACTGAACGCTTTCATAATTATCGGCACATTCCGACAAGCCATCGAAATACTTCGACAGATGATTCGGATTCATTGCACGAGTGGTATTTTACGGTCAATTGTCATTTTTGCTGTTTTATCACGTGACACGTGAGAAGTAGTTTGCCCAGGCCAAACCAGAAAACACCGACGGAGCGCATTACAGAAGCCGCAGCAGCCGCAGCAGCAGCAGCCAGCAGTAGATTGGTATCTCAGGAGGAAAGCCGTTCACCGCCACAACAAGCTGAAGCTAATAATGTGTTTATTTTTTCATTTTTCTGCTTGCTTGCTTCCTTCCATTCTCAGCATAAAATTGTGCAATTGCTTGTTTAGTGCTACAGCAATGCGCCGACGTGCACCGACCTCTGCGGGTTTATCAATTAGTTTCGTACATTTATTTCTGAGCAAGCATTACCGTCTGCGTTTATGGCGGCGTGGCAACGAGAGTTAGCCAACAGTTGGTAGGTCGGCGGTTGGTACCTACGGCAAATGCTGTCACCAAGTGCGCTGATTTACGGCCCGTTAATCCTGCTTCTGGTGTGATCTTACGGTGGGAAAAAGCTCTAGCGGGCATAAATCAGGCTTGTTTTTGTGGACCGATGTCCTGAAGCTCTTCGGTCAATTAATGAGCTGTGACAAATGGAGGAATGCTGAGGACATAATTAGGATGCAGATAATGAAGACATTATATGAATGTGAGAAATGTTATAAAAACGGAAAGTAAATTTGGATGAGATGCCAAACAGAGAAAGATTGAAAATCAGAAGAAATAGAGAAAACGAACAGAAAAGGCAGTACATTAAATAAAGAAAAATTTAAAGCATGAATGAGATTAACAAACGAACAAAATAGCGAAGACAGCACTAAGAGAAAAAGGAGATCGAAGAATGAAGAAGTATATTTAAAAAGGAAAGAGATAAACAAAAAAGTAAAGCGAGCGAAACTAAACAGTAAAATGCAAGAGAGTGAGATAAACTAATTGCAGTATGTTAACACTAAAGTAATATTGGAAAGGGATGGGAAAATGTAATAAAACTGGAAAAGGATTGAAAAAAGGCTACAAACAAACTGGAAAAAGTGAAAGAAAATAGATAAAAAGCAATAAAAAATTTGTATAAGATGGCACAGCCATCTAATCTATCTAATCTCACACTAACGCAGCCAATTCTTGAAGGCATCCTGGAAAATGACGATTACTTGAATCAATTATTTTTCTTGTCAACGGTCAGGCGCAGCATGTACCGCAGAGAGAATTCCAAGGAATCAAATGGAACCAGAAAAAATACCTACCCAGTAAACCATTTGGTTTGTATATCTCGATTGCAACTGAGATGTACGAAATCATATCTGAACGAAAAAGTTATATTTCACGCCATATAAGAACATATATGTACCAAAGTGGAGGCGATATACGTGCGAAAATTTTGACAACTATTTGTAATTCTATTTTGCGTAGTTTTTATAACACGCAACTAAATACTCCTGAATATATGATTAAAATATAATCAAATATTGCAATTGTCTATACTGCTTTATAATTCACAGTCATGAATTGTATATGAGGACACGCACGACTGCAAAACAACTTAATGTTCACTTCGATTTGACATACTCTAATCATTATACAATTCCAATGTGAAATTGACATGAAAACGATTTAATGTGAACTTTCTATTACGATTTTGTGTTATCTGGGTAGTTGCAGTGAACTCCTTGAAATCAAGGGGAAAGAAGAAAGCGTGGACCTTCCGTACCAAACGCTTCCCATATACATAGATAATGATTTATTTACAGTTTTGGGAGTATTTTTGCTAATAAAGGTTAAGTGATACTCCGGATCCTCAGGGATGAACTAATGGCATTTAGACCAGAAGCCAGGCTGCAATTGGCCAAGGATATAGCGTCTTATTTCGCTCTCTGAAAATAGATTAGTTTGCCAAAAATATTAGTTTAAATTATATAACGTTATTATAACGTCGGGCATAGAATAAATAACTGTCGTTTTGCTTTGCCGTATGACTGTCCTGCCGAAAGCATAAAGTTTGGAATCATAAACAGTCGATAGCTCCACTTCGATAATTTAAATTATATAATACTTGAAAATAAAGTCGTGTGGTTTAATGGTTGCCTAAAACTACATTTGTAAGGTTAGGAACTGAAAATCGCACAACCCCGCGCCTCCTAGCTTGGCTACTCAATTATACAAATTGAAGTATTTCCAGGTATGACTACGTGGAGGCGCTAGGTAGGGGCTTGGGATGGCTAGAGCTGTGTTGGACGCTTTTTGAGGTGGAAAAGGCAAAAATTTATGGAAGAAAGAAAAAAGTGAAACATCTTGGAAACAGTAAAAAGATCTAAAGATAAAATTAAACTCGAACAAGACTTAAAATATGAAAATATTATGAAAAAGAATAAAACACTGGATTAGATCTAGAAAAGGCAAAAAGGCTATAAAACTTATAAAAACAGTTGGGGCGAACCAACCAACGGTTGAAAGCCCTATCAAATAGTAAATAAATAAATAAATAAATAAATTATAAAAACAGGAACAATGTCTAATAAAAACATACACAATATTATACAAGGGAAGACTGCCAAACGATCTGAAAAGTGTAATTAAAACTTGAACAAGTGGCGAAAACCGAAAAAAAATTAAAAACGTTAGGAAAAAAGAGGAAAAAACTAACCGAACCAGAACAACATTGCAAAATAAAATTCAAAAACAGAAAAAATACCGGATGGAAATTAGGAAAGGAAAGATTAGAAAATGACTGCAAAAAGACTGGAAAAACTGGAGAAACGCTGGAAAAGATTAGAAACAGACTGGTAAAAGGCTAAAATATTGGAAAAATAGTGGAAAAAATATTGGCAATAGACCGGACAAAGACAGGAAAAGGATTTCAAAAAGGCCTGAAGAAAACGACTGGGAAAAGACCGGAGAAAACGGCAAAAAATTCAGGAAAAGACAAAGACTGAAAAAAAACACTGGGAAAGGACTGGACAAAGGCTAAATAATTATGATAAGGGGCCGTGCAATAATTACGTAAGGCCTTTTTCCTCATTTTTGAACCCCCCCTCCCCCCTATATAAGATTTTGTAAGATTTTGGCCAATCCCCCCTCCCCCCCGTAAAAAATCTTAGTAAGATTTTTTGAAACATCAAAATTCAAGATTTATTTAAAGAGCTAGACATTGAAAGAATATTGAAACAGTCAACAAAGTTCATAAAAACCAAAGTTCAAACATATTCATAAAAAAACAAATAATATCAATTATCCGTTGTAAATCCCTTTATGGCCCACTCACGAACAGAACGTATTTCAGCATTGAGGTTGTCAATAAATGTTGGTGTATGCTCAGAAACTCACTAGCGTTCACTTAATTCGCATTGATCCAATCTAAATCATCTGAACACGTGTCCTCGTCAAGTAGTGTACAAAGAAGTTCTTTGCCTCTTCTAGATGACACGCGACATGGTCTTATGTTGGAATTGGCACTGCGTTGCGTCTAATGTACGGATCTGTAATGACCATCCGCGGTTTCCTTTGAAGCAAAATACTGACCCCACTCTGGTCACATGCGGCAAGCAAGATCTTTGGGAACAGAAGAACAATACATCCCAAGAAACATTTTTGTTGTATAGTAGCTTATCAAGCACTTGTTCCATTGGTACAGCTATATATTAGTTGAGTAAGCTACTTTTATACAAAATCATGATAACATAATGGATAGCGATTGCCTTGCGGGATTGGATAGGCAATTGCAACGAAATATGTTGGAATAATAGCATAAACCGATGACATCAGAGGCTCTGGAACAAGTAGCCCAACTGCTGTTTCCTTGAGTGGGCAAGGCTAAAATACTCAGCAGGTTGCTACGCATTTCCTTGCAGCATGAAAGATTTCGATACTTCACAACTTAACTCATCAATTTAAAATTTTTTGTAACAAAACATGAGTTGCTATTAAAAATGTGAGTTTTTCATAATTTTTTCGTGTGTGAAAATCTTACGTAAGAAATGATTAAGCCCTCCTCCCCCCCAAATAAGATTTTGTAAGATTTCGCGGAACCCCCACTCCCCCCATTATACCTTACGTAATTAGTGCACGGCCCCTAACAGGATCGGAAAAAGGCCTGAAGAAAACAATTGGAAATAGACCGCAAAAAACTTAAAAATACTAGAAATAAACTAAATATAAATAGGAAGAAAACAGGCAAAAAAAATTAAAAAAGATCGGAAAAAGATTAGAAAAAATAGGGAAATGACTGGAAAAAGACAAGGAAGAGACAAGAACATGACTGGAAAAAGACTAAAAAAGACTAGAAAAAGACTGCAAAAAAAACGGGAAAAACATTGCAGAGAAATTGGATAAAGATTGATAAAAGACTGAAAAGATGGAAAAAGACTATAAAAAGACCGGAAGAAGATTGGAAAAGTCGGCAGAAAGACAAAAATTTGACTGTTTAAGGACTAGAAATAGACTGGAAAAAACCCTGCGCAAAGACAAGACTCGGACTAGAAAACAACTGGGAAAAGGTCGAAAAAAAACTCAAAAATACTGAAAAAAGACTAGATAAAGAGCGAACGAAAACTGGAAAATGGATTGGAAAAAGATAGGAGAAAAACTTAACGGATTGGAAAAAGGATTTGAAAAGGAGCTGAAAAGGACAGGGAAATGATTGGAAATAAAAATTACAGGAAAATTACTGGAAAAGACTGCACAAAGACCGGAAAAGAACTGCAAAGAAATTAGAAAGATATTTTAAAAAGACTAGAAAAAGATTTGTAAAAGACTGAAGAAAAATTGAAAAAAGATTGGAAAAAACTGGAAAAAGGATTGGAAAAAACTGATAAAACCCAGTAAAATGACATGAAAAAGACTGGAAGAGACAAGTAAATGACTGGAAAAAATTGGAAAGAGGCAGCAAAAGACAAGAAAAATACAGGAAAGTAATTGGAAAAAGATTGGAAAAAGACTGGAAAAAACAATGACAAGACAGAACAAATCTGAAAACTGGAAAAAAAAACTAGGAAAGGACTGGAAAAAAACATGAAAAACGTCGGAAAAACACCGACGAGAGAATGAGAATAGACTACAAAAACGACTGAAAAGGGCCAAGAAAATGACAGCAAAAAGAATGTAAATGTAAATAAACTGTGAAAAGACAGAAAAATTCTCAGACTGGAAAAAGATTCAAAAGAGACAGGAAAATTACTTGAAAAAATTAGAAGAAAAGACCACACCGAATGCTGTCTGACCGAAAAGGACTGGAAAAAACTTGTGGTCCCGGTTTTTTGCAGTCTTTTTCTTGTCGTTTGCAGACTTTTTCCAGCTATGTTATTATCTCTACCAGTCTTTTTCCAGCTCTTTTCCTGTATTTTTTTAGTTTTTTTCCGGTCTTTTCCCAGTCGTTTTCCTCAGGCCTTTTTCTAATCCTTTTTCAGTCTTTATCCGGTCTATTGCTAGTACTTTTTCCATTATTTTTCCAATATTTTCCAGTCTTTTTTCAGCCTTTTACCAGTCTTTCTATCTTTTTCCAGCCTTTTTGCAGTTTTTCCAGCCTTTTTGCAGTCTTTCTCTAGTCTTGGTTCATACCTTTCCTGATTTCCATCTGGTATTTTTTGAGTTTTTGAATTTCATTTTGCAATGTTTTTCTGGTTCGGTTAGTTTTTTCCTCTTTTATTTTAACTACCTACCTTTTTTTTTATTTATTTTTGTGTTTTTAAAGTTTTTGTCACCCTTGGAAATCGGCTTGAAAAATCGGGGTGCAAAAAATCGTTTGTAAGATATGAGTTAAATTTTTTAATAATGTTGTCCGTGGTCTGTACAGCCTGAAAAACTCGAAAAATAAGTGTACGAGTTGAGTTAACGCTTCTGGCACGAAGCAGAAATGGAAATTCAAACAATGGAATTTGTTTGAATGCAGTCTTTATTGACGGGAAAAATACTACAATGAAATTGGAAAAAGATTGATAAAAAACGAGAAAAAGACTAAAAACATGGAAAACAATTGGAAAAAGACTGTAAACAGACCGGAAAAAATCGGAAATAGATTGGAAAAGTCTGAAAAAAGACAAACAAATTTGACTGTTTAAGAACTAGAAAGAGACTGGAAAAACACTGGACGAAGACTAGAAATGAATTGGAAGAATTGGCCTATAGAAAACGACTGGAAAAAAATTGGAAAACATTCGAAAATACTGGAAAAAGACTAGATAAAGACCGGAAGAAAACTGGAAAAATACAAGAAACTGATTGAAAAAAAAAACAGGAGAAAGACTGGATGGATTGAAAAAAAGATTAGAAAAGGACCTGAATAAGACAGGAAAATTACTGGAAGACTGCAAAAAATAAGAAAAGTACTGCAAAAAGACCGGAAAAGAACTGCAAAGAAATTAGAAAAATATTGAAACACGACTAGAAAAAATTGGTAAAAGATTGAAAAAAATTGACGACGATTGGAAAAAACTGATAAAACACAGTAAAATTACTTGTAAAAGACTCGAAGAGCCAAGTAAATGACTGGAAAAAATTGGCAAGAGGCAGCAAAAGACAAGAAAAACACAGCAAAGTGTAATTGAAAAAAGGTTGAAAAAAGACTGAAAGAAACAGTAACAAGACAGAAAAAACTGAAAAGATACTAGAAAAAGACTAGGAAAAGACTGGGGAAAACATGAAAAATGTCAGAAAAACACCGACGAGAGAATGAGAATAGACTACAAAAACAACTGAAAAGGGCTAAGAAAATGACCGAAAAAAGAACGTAAATGTAAATAAACTGTAAAGACAAAAAAATTCTCAGACTGGAAAATGACTCGAAAGAGACAGGAAAATCACTTGATAAAACTGAAAAAAAAGACCACACAGAATGCTGTCTGACCGAAAAGGACTGGAAAAGGAATAAAAAACACAGAAAAACAACTGGACAAAGACTGGAAAAAGACCAGAAAAAGACTAGAAGTACATTGGGAAAAGACTGGAAAAAGGCTGAGCAAAAACTGACAAAAGACTGAAAAAAGATTGTGACAAAATTGGTAAAAGATTAGAAAAAGATCGTAAAAAGAGATAAGGAAACAAATGGAAAAAGACAAGAAAAAACAGTAAAAAGACCAGAAAAAGATGGCAAAAAAACTAGAAAAAGGTTGAAAACAGCCTGAAAAAATAGGAAAATGACTGGGGAAAAACTGGAAAAATATTTAAAAATAACCGAAAAAGCAGGAAAAAGTTTGAAAAAAAAATCTGAAAAAAGAATGGGGAAAGATTACAAAAGATTGAAACAAGATTGAAGAAAAGATTGAAAAGAAAACTGGGAAAAGACTAGAAAAATATAGGCAAAATACTGGAAAATACTGGAGACTAGAAAATGATACCAAAACGACTGCAGAAAAACCGAAAAAAGATTAGAAAAACACTGTAAAAAATGAAAAAAGATTCGAGAAAACTGTAAAAAGACTGAATAAAGACGAGAAAGAGACAATAAAATGACAAGAAAAAGACTAGCTAAAGACTAAAGAACGTAAGAAATATTTGAAAAAAAAACACGGAGAAAGACTGGGAAAGACTAGAGAAAGGCTATAAAAAGACTAATAGAGATAGAGAAAAGTCCAATAACAGATTGGAAAATGGCAGTGGTAAAATTGGTGAAAAGAAAAATGGCTGGACAAAGACTATAAAGCAACAAGAAAATGACTGGAAAAAGACCGGAAAAAAACTGCGAAAAATTGGAAATAGATTGAATATAAAATGAAAAATGACGCTCGCCTAATAAGCCAATCGTCGTATGTTCGAATCTCGGCTGGGAGGGGCTGTTAGAGTCAAGAGGATCGTAGCAACTGGCCCTGCAATTGCCCTGTACTCTAGCAGCTTGCTGCGAAGTCTGTCGTATAAAAACAAACTGTCAAATTTCGATAACGGAATGTAGCACCTAGGTTTTGCTTTATAAAATGAAAAATAATATAGGAAAATCACCGGAAAAGCATGAAAAATACAAAAAAAAATAGTAAGGCTGGTTTCTTCCTAGTTGTCTTTCCCACTTTATACCCTGGAAATAAACTAGAAAAAGACAAGGAAAAAACATGAAAAATATTGGAAAACACTGGAAATCGAAAGCAAAAATAAGTGGAAAGAGATAAGAAAATGACAGAAAAAAGACTAAGGCAAAATACTTTAAAGTTTCAGGTATAAATAGGTAGAACTGTGCAACGACTCGAAAGAGACAAGAAATTACTTGACAAAAACTGGAAAAAGACCAGACCGAAAAGGACTGGGAAAGGATTAACTGGAAAAAGAATGTAAATGCGCTGGAAAAAGGCTGGAAGAAAAGAAAAATGGCAGGCAAAAGAATAGAAGAAAAAATTGGGAAAACGACTGGGAAAATGCTGGTTAAAAAAGGGGATAAAGACTGGAAAAAGACTGGATAAAGGTTATAGAAAGACCAGAAAAAGACTACAAAAAACTAGAAGAACATTGAAAAAAATATTGGAAAAAGCCTGAGCAAAGACTGAAAAAACTGAAAAAAGATTGGGACAAAATTGGTAAATAAATTGAAAAAAAATTGGAAAAAGATTGAAAAATCGCTGGAAAAAAACTGATAAAAGACAAGAAAACGGTTGTAAAAAGACTGAAAAAGACAAGAAACAAAACTGCAAAATGGTCCGAAAAAGACGGCAAAAAAATTAAAAAAGATTTAAAACAGACAGATGAAAATAGGAAACCGAGAAAATCAGGGATAAGACTGAATAAGAAATAAGAATACTGACAAAAGGCTGGTACACGTTTGAAGGAAAAAATGCTGAAAAAAGAATGGGGAAAGACTCAAGCAAAAAAGCTTGAGTAAGACTTAAGAAAAGATTGAAAAATACTGGGAAAATATTAGAAATATATTGGAAAAATTGAGAGAAGGAAATTACACGAAAAAGCCTGGAAAAGAGAAAAGGACTACGAGAACACCAAAAAAGATTACAAAAAGATTGACAAAAATTGAAAAAGTATTGAAAGAACTGTAAAAAGACAAGAAAAAACTAGATAATGACTGAAAAAATGAGAAAGAGACTGGAAAAACAGGAAAATGATTTTTCTTGTACCGGTAGACTTTTCAATAGTTGCAGGGAACGAAAGTAATGAAATTAGAGGCATTTTATAGTATCCAAACAGAGTAGGACGTTGAAGGAAGGGCCTTTGAAGAAACGTTTATTAGGTTCGTACACCGTTTCATTTTACTCAAGCTGGAAGATCCGAAAATTGATTCATTGAACTGAGGATTGAACCAAGCTATAATGAGATACCCCAAAAACTAAAGAAAATTAAAAGACTAAAAGACTAAAAGACTAAAAGACTAAAAGACTAAAAGACTAAAAGACTAAAAGACTAAAAGACTAAAAGACTAAAAGACTAAAAGACTAAAAGACTAAAAGACTAAAAGATTAAAAGATTGAAAGACTTAAATACTGTTGGTAGTTTCTTGTTTCTTATTTCAATTCAATTTTACTATCAATTCAGAGAAAACTATCATTTAACCAATCAATACTCAATGCGTCATGAACTGCGTGAAAGTTATTTCCCATTCTAAATTTATCCAAACACAATGATGCAACTTGTTTCTTCACGAGTAATTCAATTAAATTTCATTAATTATGAAACAAGAGAACCAGTTATTCCAATATCCTCATCGGTTTGCTCATTAAACAAGTGCAGATCAGTCTTCTCTAATGAATTGATGAATCACTCGGGCGGGCTGGACGGACTGCGAGTCATGTTCGCCGTCGAATCGTATCGGTTATCGATTTCGTCGCAGGCCAATACCGGGTAGTATCTCTAACTAGCTACTGGCAGCAATTTTCTTCAATCAGGCGAACATTTTTTTATTGGAGACCGCGTTTCGCTAATTGAAATAAACGAAACCATCCGGGGCGCACGCCACATTGCTTCTTCCATTTTGTACCTTCGAAAGCTGTCTGACCGTCCGAGGTAGCGAAATGAAAAAGGAAATGTTGGGCAAATCTTTTCTATGACCGGCTGGTATACTTTGCACGGATTTGTAGAAAAAAAAGTCTTAATTAGTTGGAGCTGTACAGTGATATGTGAAATATGTGATATTAAGTTCAAGCTGGTTTTTCCCATTTTGGTTAGTTCGCTTGAAGGAGCTACTAACCCAGTTTCATAAATCCGTGAATGCTTTTTTCAAAGTAACACTGCTAATAAAACGACACGACACGCCATACAATTTATCTCTGCTAAGCACTAAGCAGCTAGAGTGCGTATCATTAACAAGATTAATAATACTCATAACGATAACTCGAGCCTGAATTACATCTAATTATCATATTCTCAAGCTCTCGCGAACGTGCACTGGTTCGCTGTCAGTCTTTCGTCCGTACGCTTGGATTCTGCGAAGGTTTGTCGAGTAAAGTTAAGAATTGATTGCTGTCATTTTCAGCTTACTAAGGAACCCCGTCAAAAAGATTTATTGCTTTCAACACTAACAAATTACTCAAATGCTCGAGGATTTAAATTATCCTTTCGGCTTTAATCGGGGGGGGGGGACACACTGCTGCAGTTGGTAGACGGTTTGAAATTACCATTGATCAATAATATTCGACAGTTTTCTTATCATTCAACGTTAGTGTTAGAAATTGGTTGGAAATTAGTATTCTGTGAACAACGGAAAAATAAATTAATGGTTCGTGTCTAGGATGGCATAAGTTTTAATATATAGCCGGCTGCATCTTCTCAGCGATTATTTCTGCCCGACGCTGGAGCTGAACAACTCTGTTGGAGTGCACTTTTCCGGACGACCAACGGATTTAAATTGGCAACCTAACCGAGGGAATTATTATTTCTGCAGCAGTTGGGCGAATAAATGTTGGAAAATCAAACCACTTCGTTAAGCGACCCCGGGGGAAGGATCGTTGGAAGGCATCGTAAGCTGCAGTCGGTCTTGTGGGAGCGAAAAGCGCATCCGAAAACACGAACGATGGCAAACGTTCGCCGCTCAGCACGGGGTCCACCGGATCGTGCTGCTAATCTTGAATGGTGCATAATAGCTGTTCCCGAAACGACAACGGCATCGGTTCGAACCGGCCGGTCGGCCGCGCTGCTGTTCACCTCCAAAGTTGGCTGTTGTGGCTTCCAGTTAACGAACGGCGGTAATTACTCCGTCGGCAAACAATGCTAGTCCTTGGCGTGAAGGCATAAATACCGGAGGGGGCGGGGATTAGGTTGATGTATCATAGCACACTCGAACCGTTGCAATGGATGCCTACGGAGCGGAACAACTGCGTAACTATCGTAGCGGACACAAACCATTGGTGTTTGTGGGGACGCAGATAATACTCCCAAGCCGGATGGCTGCTCGGTTTCGCACATTGAAGTCTCGAGACATTTATTCCGATTACTTGACACGCTCATGATTGTTCTGAAAAGCTTATTTCAGTTTATGATTGAGGAAAACAAATATCTTTCTGTTTTGGGGCACAATCACATGCAGTAAGTAATGACACCACTATATTTTGTAATAATCACTTAAAGTTTTAAAATTTGTAAAGGTACTAAATAGTTACATAAAATCTTTTGAACTTAGTTAAGAACAATAAGTTGTCAAAACTAGCAACGAACATCAGAACAATCTTTATTTATATTTCCAATTAACACGTGGTAACGTCGCCTACTAATTGCAGTATAGAACATAGTTTTAACTTAGGTTCAAACAAAAGAAACCAACATCAACAAATGTACTTATTATTAAGTTCTCTATTGTTTAGAAGTTTATTAGTTAATATCACTGATAACTTTCTTCTACTTTTCACTTCCATTGATATAGACTGTTTGTCTAAGGCTCTGCCTCTACTTACAATATACCGAACAAAGAGAACGGACCAACTCTAAACAGTAAGGATTCCTTTATTGTCCCATTCGATACTTATTACCTAGCTACTGTTACAGTAGCAGAGCGGCAGGCATTCCATCCCCTGTTCGCACCACGCACACCGCTTCAATTGTCATACATTCTCCGTACCTGGTCATAAACATATTTCGCATGAATAGATAATGACGATTTTCCCTTCTAGTGAGCTGAACTGCAAACAGAAAGGCAACGGTATTCAGTTCCCGCATGCAATAGACGTGTGTATGCGCACACACACACGCACATCCATGAACACTTCCCTTTCTTTCTTTAATCAAACACTGTCATCCAACTTTTCCACCCGTTCGAACCGTTGTGGTATGTAGGTGCTTTGGGATATCCTCCATATGGGTGGAATGGATCAAAACGCACCATGTATTTCAGCTGCGTGTTTTCGATGGTATTAATAAAAATTTAAGAAATCAATCATATCATGATCCAAGCACAGACCAAATGAAAATTGACCCCGGGAAACTGACAAGACTGATCAAGGGCACAGTAGATGGTGTACAGTGCTGTGTGAGGATTTCGGGCGCGTTATTAAGCCCGTTTGAAACACGCAAGGAACTTCGCCAAGGCTAATGTATTGGCAGTGTCCTGTTCAACAATGCGCTAGAAACAATTAAGAAACGTGCGGGTTTAAAAATGCTGGGCACGATCTTCAATAAATCTAACCAATTTATCTGTATCGCTGACGACGTGGACATTGTCGGAAGGACGGTCCAGCCGATTGCTCAGTAGTATACCAATCTAAAATGTGAAGCAGTGATGGTTGGGTTAGTGATGAATACATATAAATCCAAGTACCTGTTAGCAATAGGATCCGAGCGCGATCGAGCTCAGTTCACATAGGCAATAGTGTGGTAGCCGACTGGGACGAGTTCGAGGTGGTGGATGAGTTTTTGTACCTCGGGTCGTTGATGACGTCGGATCAGAACTGCAGCAAAGAAATACGCAGACGTATTCTTGCCGGAAGTCGTGCTTATTATGGACTCCACAAGGCCGTAAGGTCTGGTAAGTTCACCCTTGTACCAAATGTACCATGTAAAAGACGCTAATAAGACCGGTAGTCCTCTACGGGCACGAAACGTAGACAATGCTCGACGGGAACATGAAAGCACTGGCCGTCTTAGAACGTCGTGTGCTTAGGATCACCTTGTAGTAGTATCCAGAAAGTTGCTAAAGCTGAAAGGATATAAAAGGCGAGACATGTTGTGAGATTGCCGGACAACAATCCTGCAAAAATGGTGTTCGCGTTGAATCCGGTTGATACCAGACGCAGAGGTGAACTTATCAGACCGGTATGGTAGTCCTCTACAGAGTTGATTCTGTACCATTTTTTTACGAGTAGGGAAATCTGCTATCAGACACCTGAGAAGACAAGTCAGGGAGCGGGGTTTGGTATCCCGACCCCCGTACTGGGGCGTCAGGATTCAGACCCACTAAAACCCTACTCGAGTCTCCAGCCTCAATCCCCCCTGGAACCACCTTATTGGTATTACTTCAGGGGGGGGGCTATTGTGCTTAACGCACACTCTTAGATAACTACTGGACTATAGTAGTTAGGCTGTTTATTCGCCGTTGATCGGCTTTCCAGCGGTTTTGTAGCTCAAGTACAATCTGGGTAGCAGCCGCATTGATCGCTCCCCAGACGTCCGAGCTAGAACACATCCTTTGGACTAAGTTATCCGGAGTAGTGTCCAGTCCGCTCACTGCCATCATGTTGCGAAACGAGGGCATTAAAGAAAGCATGTTCTGCAGTTTCCTCAACGTCCACGCATTCGGGACACGCAGGGGACTCCGCATGCCCAAACTTGTGCAGATACTGTCTAAAACAACCATGCCCTGACAGAATTTGTGTCAGGCAGAAGTTGACTTCGCCGTGGCGCCTGTTGACCCACCCGGATAGTTCCGGGATAAGTCGATGTGTCCACCGGCCTTTTGTGGAATTAGACCATGCCCGCTGCCATGTGGTCATCGAGGCCGATCTTGTGGTACTCCGTATGCCTCTAGTTCCACGTTGGTTGAAGCACTCTACGTCCTCGCTGATGATGATACCAATAGGCATCATACCCGCTAAGACGCAGATTGCGTCGTGTGAAACTGTGCGACACGCACTCGCCACCCTTAAGCACATGAGACGATAGGTGCTTTCCAGCTTGTACCTAACGCCGATGACCACACCGGCCCACCATACCTGAGTATGGACTGGACCACGTTGGCTAATAGCCTTCGCTTGCTGCCATATACCGCAGAGCTATTAGACATCATACGAGACAATGCCGTGGAAGCCTTCTTGCAGGCATAGTCGACGTAGCTCCCGAACTTGAGCTTATCGTCGACCATGACTCCAAGGAGTTTTAAGGACTGCGTTGACGAAATAGCGCAATCCCCGACGCTGATATTTGCTTGCTGCACCGACTTGCGGTTGTTCACCACGATAACCTCTGTTTTATGGTGCGCTAGGTCCAGTTTCCTGGATCGCATCCAATCTTCAACAATGCTTATAGAGTGGGCAGCCGTCAACTCAACCTCTCTGATAGATTTACCGTAAACTTCCAAGGTGATATCGTCTGCAAAGCCGACAATCACCACCCCTACCGGGAACTTTAGCTTCAACACCTCGTCATACATGACGTTCCACAACAACGGGCCTAGTATGGAACCTTGCGGAACACCTACGGTAATTGGAACGCACTTCTGGCCCTCCTCCGTGTTGTAGCATAGCACACGATTCTAGAAATAATTTTCCAGAATTCTGTACAGCGACACCGGCACTTGGACGTTCCGTAGCGACTTGGCTATGGAGTCCCAGCTAGTGCTATTAAACGCATTTCTCACGTCGAGCGTGACAACTGCGCAATAACGGATACCTGTCCTCTTGGGCTGGATTGCCACCTCGGCTGTCTTAGTGACAGACAAGATGGCATCCACCGTAGATTTGCCCATTCGGAAGCCGAATTGGTTCCTTGACAGACCGTTTGTACCTTCCATGTACTGTACGAGTCTGTTAATGCTAACCCTCTCCAGTACCTTGCCGGCAGTATCGAGCAGACAGATCGGCCTATATGACGAGGGGACACCCGGAGGTTTTCCCGGTTTCGGCAATAGGACCAGGTTTTGTCGCTTCCATCTGTCCGGGAAGTGGCCATCTTCCAGGCATCTACTCAAATACTCAAATAGAATAGCCGCTTTAATGGCCATATTCGGGATACCGCCTGGCCATGGTGCCTTGCTCACCTTTAGGGATTTAGCGATCTCAATGAGTTCCTCGTTCGTAACCGTCACTTCCTCCCCGACCTCCAAACTGCCGTCGCCCACGTTACTTTGAATGTTCGGCTGGGAGGCCGACCATCCTACGTTATGGTCTGAGATACTGGAACGCTAACTGGAGATACGCAGACGCTAACTGGTGCCGCTGGAACGCTGTTTAGGAGCTTAGGAGCTTGAGGAGCTTAGGATTAGGAGCTCTCCATGTTCGCTGCTAATCGGACGAGATTTGTGTTATCACCCTGTTGGCAACATTCCATAACTCTACACATTTCCTTGACAATATTATTTGCATTAAGAGATGGCAGGTCGCTTCGCGCAGTCCCAAATCTTGGACAGACGAAGACTACTTGATCTGGTGTTTCCTCCTCATTATCGCATTCGGGATACAGGGGGGACCTTGCATGTCTGAACCGATGCAGGTAAAAAGTATAAGTATAAAGTATAGTTCATAAGTGTAATGGTTTGTATCGTACAGGCGCGTGCTATAGGGTGGATTATAATATAATTTTAAAATCGTTTAATTAATATCAAAATGCACTCAGATATTCAGTAAATATTATCCAACCAATAGGTATGGAAAACTTGCTTCGAATAAATAGAGTTTCACCATAATTCATTAATTCAAGCTATCGCTTAATAGGCCGAAAATACTCTCCCGTACCCTACCACCTTTACTACAGTGGTAGTAAGGCAGAAGAGTAATGGAGTCGGTTTCGTAGCACTGGGAAATGAGCAACAACGAGTTATCCGCACGTCCACAATGTCTACGCACCGACAAATGATAATGTTGCTAAGGGCGAGTTCTCCGACTGACTTGAGAGGACCTATGCAGACTGCCCAAAACATGGCGTGAAAATCATCATCGGAGATGCTTAGATCTTAGATCGAGAGGGAGGAATTCTTCCGTTCGATCATTAGCTATACCCTTCACCTGTCGACCAATAATAACGATCCAAGGTTCATAATTTTTGCCACGTTCGGAGGAATGGCTATCTGTAGTACGCACTTTCCACGAGTAAATATTCAGAAACACACCTGGAGGCATCTAAAAGGAGACTCTAACTCTCAGATCGATCATGTGCTATTTGACGATCGACACAATTTCTCGGTTGGTACCCGAGTGCTTTAGGCAATTAAACTATACCACACCTAACAAGTTGTCGTTGTAACTCCTATCTTTCGTGCAATGCTGGAAGGTGCATGGGTCGAACCAAGCTATAATCAGGGATGGTAAATGGCTGAATAATGCGCTCCAGAACCACCGAGAGGTTCCACAGCCTCTTATTCAGCAACTCCTATCTCGACCTCCTCGTGGTACCATCCGGGATACGTTCCTTAGTGGAAATCGGACAACCGGTGGAAACTAGGGTCGTATGCGGACAGAGAAGGGGGCACTAATGTGAAAGCTGAAGTGTAAACTCTCCGCCTGCAGGACGGTTCTCTTGACTCCCAGGAACCAAAGCAGAGGGTCCAAAGCCCCTAAAGGAGATGGTTGTAATAGCTGTTATCTATGGCTATTACGTAAAAATTTGAATGGATAAACCCCTAATCCAAGGTGTGACGCGACCCGTGCCGAGGGATGAATGGTGGAGGGGGTTCTATAAATTCTCTCGCCGCAACGGAGCCTGTGGAGTACCAGGGCGCCCTCCACAGCAATTTGCCCTTGCTACATCAAGCCGGTCACTGATGCAGTGGACGATTTCTTACCGTGCAAGCTCTCTCTGCCGAAAAACAAAGAAACGAATGAGGCGGAGAGGAGAGTAGTGGAGGAGCAGGACTTGAACGATGCGCTAGCAGAGGTTCAGTCCTGATCCTCGTCTATCCTCAACACGTCGACTCGTTGTGAGTCGACAAACGAATATGTGGCTCCAACTCTCTACTCACGGGTCGAGATTCACTCTGCCTGATCTTAGACTGTGTGCTGGAGGGTGGGCTGAAACAAAAGGAGAGCCGAACAGTTATGGCCAGTAGGATGGCTGTACAATCGCTCAAACAATCTATAAAAGAATATATAACGTCTAGTATCCACCCCTAGGTTACTCAAAAGTTGCTGAGTCTCAATAAGAGCGATCTCAGCAAGCTTACCGGTCTTGTGACAGGACATTTTCCGAGTAAATATCATTTTCGGAATCTCAGTTTCATACAAGATGATATTTAACTTCGGAACACTTGCTCTGCTATCGTGGAGCACAAATAGTACGCAGACTGCAGTATCTCAAAACGGGGAGATCTGATTGGCGTTGCCGATCAGGATACTAGGTTCATAAACCTAGTCATCCCTGATTGGCACATGTCTCGCTCCAGCTACCAGCCTGTCACTTCCTCAATAAGTGATAGGTAAGCTTGAAGCGTAGAGTATAATAATAAAACGGGGCATACCACAATAGTTCAAAATAATGGACGCAGTGGTAAGAGTACCCAACAGAGGAGAAGAAGAAGCTATAATCAGAGATTATAACCGGATTTGAACCCACTACACCTGCAGGGCGTGTGGCTCGCTGGTACCCGTGTACCTTTGAACCATAGAGGCGCAGGACAAAAGAAGACTGCGCAACCCCCCTTATAAATGCAGCGACCTATCTGGTTTTTGGGTTATTTTTAGACACACAGATTGGGTCTCTTCCTCCGTCAACTGTAGAAACCACCAACCGAGAAGTTTTGTAGTGGGTTCAAATCCGGTTATAATCTCTGATTATAGCTTGGTTCGACCCATGCACCTACCAGCATTAGACAAAAGATAGGAGTCACAACGACACTTGTTAAGCGTAGCTACCTATTATACCCCCGCCCCCCCGTTCCTTTCCACTCTTTCCCCTCCTTTCCCAAATAAGTTTCATTACTTTCTCCTACCGTCCCTCCATCAATTGTAAAACCATAGTTTCAAAAAAATATTAATATTGCCTGACCGCATTTCAAGATCAAAGACTAAAACACGAGTTAGGTCAATATACCACACCGTTGACCGGGGAGCAGGGCGTATGTGTGCGAAAATGGAATGGACTCATCTCATGTTTTTAGTCTTGACCTTGAAATGCGGTCGTACATATATATTGATATTTTTTTGAAACGGTGGTTCTACAATTGCTGAAGGGACGGTAGGGGAAAGAAATGAAAATTTTTTGGTGAAGGAGGGGGAAGAGCGGAAAGGTGAGGAGGAGGAGGGGGATATTGGTAGCTACACTTAACAAGATGTGTTTTGACTCCTACCTTTTGTCCAATGCTGGAAGGTGCATGAGTCGAACCAAGCTATAATCTGAGATTATAACCGGATTCGAACCCACAACACCCGCCAGGAAAATGGAATGGTTAGATTGGAGGGAAAAAAAGAGATGGATGTACTTACTTAGGTGGCTTACCGTCCTAGGACAAAGCCTGTTGAACAAAGTTTCTCCATGTAACTCGGTTGAGGGCTACCGCTCTCCAATTCCTCGGACACCGAGTACTCTCCGCCAGATCTCGCTCCACCTGGTCTAACCATCTTGCTCGCTGCGCTCCAGGTCGTCTTGTTCCTACCGGATTTGAGGCGAACACCATCTTTGCAGGGTAGTCCGGCATTCTTGCAACATGTCCTGCCCATCGTATCCGTCCAGCTTTAGCCACCTTCTGGATACTGGGTTCGCCATAAAGCTATGCGAGTTCATGGTTCATCCTCCGCCTCCATACTCCGTTCTCTTGTACATCGCCGAAGATCGTTCTTAGCACTCGTCGTTCGAGAACTCCGAGCACTCGCAGGTCCTCCTCGAGCATTGTCCATGTTTCATGCCCGTAAAGAACAACCGGTCTAATAAGCGTCTTGTACAGGGTGCACTTTGTACGAGTACTTAGTCTGATCGACCGCAATTGCTTGTGGAGCCCATAGTAAGCACGACTTCCGTTGATAATACGCCTCCGAATCTCACGGCTGGTATCATTGTCCGCCGTTACCAGTGAGCCAAGGTAGACAAATTCATCGACTACCTCAAACTCATCGCCGTCGATCAATATACTACTGCCCAAGCGGTGTCGTTCGGCCTCGGTTCCGCTGGCCAGCATGTACTTTGTTTTAGACGTATTTACCTTTAACCCAATCTTTTCTTCTTCGCGCTTTAGTCTGGTGTACTGTTCAGCCACCGCCACAGATGTTCTGCCGATAATATCCAACTACATGGATGTGCTATAGTTTAATTTCCTAAAGCACTCGCGTACCAACCGAGAAATTGTGGGTTGCAGTCCCACTACCACTAAACTACCCAATATATTTTTGGCATCATATCGATATTTTTTCAGTTTCATTCAGTCTACTATTCTTCTCACCAAACGCTTCTCCACTTTAATAAATATAGAGTTTATGTTGGACCGCGAAAAAGTCAGAGACAATTCAAGTAACATAGAAAAATCACTAATACTGCCAAAATGAAATACACGGTTGCTGACATAGATTGCGGGAGTAGAAATGGTGTTGGTGCAGTGTGTTGGTGAAGCTCGATGGGGAACAATACCCAAGTAACAATTTGGGTTTTATTGAGCTCTTATCGCGATTTTTATGTCCAATCTTAGTCATCAGAACCATCATAAATACGTAATAAAACTAGTAATGTTACTTGGGTATGAAGTAGCAGAGGACTTCGTATACCTTTGGTACGCTCGTTACAATTACAGCTATCGGGCATTCTACGAATTACGTAGCCTGCTGAAGTCCCGTAATTTGCAAATTCCCGCATTTTCTCCCCTACATGAACAAATACAAATACATGAACCACAAGCCGTATACAAATATACTGATATGTAGTGTAGGTAGAACAATGCCAAGCAACAATCCAATAGGTAATTGGTTTATTAATTTTATATAGTTTTACCAGAGCATTGCAGAGTCTATTAGGTTTTTTAGGAGTTTTCTTCAAATGAACTTCGTCTTATTTACAGCTTCGAAACGTGATTGAAGAAGATTTAAAATAACACTGAATTGTCAATTAGCGTAATTCATCTTATAAATGGTTTTAAAAGATACTTTTTTCCGGTTCAAAATGACGTTTTAAAGTTTCTTTCAAAATTGCCAATAGTTTTGACAATTCTTTAGTTCATTCTTTTACAAAATGGATTTATCTAAAAAATTAAAACCATATCATACTCTTAAAAATAAACATTCCAGTATGAACAACTAATCTCACAAAATGTACGCCAAAACATGGAGAAAATTGGAAATGAAGTGGTTTTTTTAAAGGAAAATTAAGCAAAAATCTATCCAATAATTTGAACACTTCTTCATCTTAACAGTCAGTGAAATCACAAAACACAATGCACAGTGTCAGGAAAATGAATTCGGAGTTGTACAGCATCCCGAAGGATTTAAAGGAGGAACGACGAACTCTAGACGTATTCTTTATTTATGCTACAAGGATGGAATTTGACTATCTTGCAATCTTGGTTTCTTTGAGTAATCCAAACAAGTTTTATTCAAGTGCAATTTGTTTTCTTAAAGAATACTGTCTATACTTATTGTATGAATTTATTGCGCTCTTGGTGCAAGAAATATTAATTTCAAATTTTGAATTTAGATAAAACCTTTAAAAATATGACGAACAAGACTGTTTTTACTACTTTCGAAAAGGTACAAAAGCAAAGCATAGCCTAGGTGCTACGGGCACTTATTTATAATGGTGTTCTATATTACTATAGGTGGCCTAACCCTTTGAACATAGATAAATCTTTTTACCATAATTTGTTTGACATGTAGTAACTATTAACTTCTTCATAAAACTATTAAATTTTCTAATTAATTAAATTGTTCAATAATTTAGCAAACATAACCGGCTTTCTATCTTTTATATCACAAAGCATCGATAAACTGAGCATGACAAGAAAAAATCATATTTATGTGCTTTTTATGTGTTATTTATGTGTTTTCACTTGACAAGAAAAAATCATATTTATGTGCTTTTTATGTGTTATTTATGTGTTTTCACTTATATGCATTTTTAAAAAAATATCTGCAGATATTTTTTTCTCATATAGCTTTTACTTAATTAAAGTACAATTAGAGCAAAGTAATCCATTTCAGCAAATGAAGCCTGTAAAGAATTTAGGGTGCCTATTAAATCTATTAAATAGAAAAAACTTCTATTGTAGCACTTTTTTACCCCGTTTTGCCCCTTCACACGGTAGACACGACACGGACAAGCTGACGCGCAGATTGAAAAATGAACAATCAGAACAGCCGGTCCGCTGCAGCGACACAATACAGGTAGCTACCTACCGACCGAGGTTGAAACGGGGAAAAAAATCGACAAGAAATCCATCAATCGCCTTCCGGAAGGCGAAACGCCCGCTGCTGGCGCTGCGCTACTGGCACCGTCGTCGATGGGCCGCATCCACAGTTCGTACCGGACAGTCACTGGCAGACATCGCCACCGTCAATATCTCAGCCGGAAAGCAACGTTGGTCAGTCAGTCAGTCGGTCGTGGGTAGTTCGTTTGTTGTGTATCCGCACGTCATGTAACCGGGAGACAGTTTAATTGAAACATTATTCACAAGTGAGTGAAAACATTTTTTTGTTTCTCTACTCGCACGCTTTGCCAATCGTGACGTGGATGGAACGTCAGTGCACCACTTTACACCAACTATTTCGACTTCTAACCTACAATGTTTGTGTGCAGAACCTTGACACAATTCCGTACCGACAATCCGTGCAAAAAATAACAACAAAACGAATCACTGTCGTTCGTATCGTTCTCCACCCGTTTCCCCTTTGGAACTGCCACCCAGTTGTTTTGTGTGATCCTCAAAAGGACGCGTTTCACGGTTTAGTTGCCCGAAACAAAAAACACTTTGCACATCGCTACCACCAGTCAAGGATTTTCCGATGTCGCTGTAGTACCCAGTAGGTTGCTAGCGAACGAAGAATTGTGGTTGGTTGTACACAATTTGCATGTAACAAAAAAAGGAAAAACGAATGGACAAATTACAAAGCCCCCTCCGGGTGACACGAAATATGTAGGTAGGTACTGGTTCCCTCTGTTAAAGGATTTGCCGACCTTCAAAGGTTTGCAGATTAAATTATTTTGCCCTGCGGAGGATATCTCCGGTTGTCCGGGTTGCTTTTTTCCCCGCCGTTTGCTTGTGAGACTATCATTTGAAGTTGGTCGGTTTGCCATACCGGCAGCACATGGATTTACCTACCCACCTAGTCTTGTTTATGATTACTTCCGTTTTTATCTCTACTTCCAGTTGCTAGGTTATGCTTCTACTATACTGTCGCGACGTCGTTTAGTTTTTGCCCTTGACTTTGTCACTGTTTGTGTTTCACTTCTACCTTTCTGTTGTTCGGTGGAGTAGAATATATTCTACTGTGTACCTATCATGAATTGCTGTGTTGAATTGTTAAAAATGTTATTTTGTATTTTCATTTGATTTTCGTGAATTTCGTGATTTGCTACTTACGGAAAAGTGTCTATTCTAAGTAAATATTGGGCAGTGCGATCTTCTTGTTGGGAAAAGTTAAAGTACAAACTATGCTGGTGCTTTGACTCCTGTGTGTTCCATCATAGGTACGCAGTTTCGGGATGAATACCGGAAAAAAGTTTAGTTCTTCATAAAGTATTTGATTTTATGTAGCAGCATTTTATATCACAGAAAAACTCTGCTAATGTGCTACCTCCTACCACTGACGTGTCCAGGGTGGGGCACACTGGGGCAAGTAACCCACCCTCAGTTCAAAATTTAAAATAAAACAAAATAATTTCAGTAACACATTTTGAATCGTCCACTATATTTGCGATAAGTTAATTCATTGCGTAAAAATAATTCAGATTAAAGTCCAATTTCAAGTCCAGTAATAATAAAATTTTAAGTTTAGTTTCAAGCCTAATTTAAGCTTAATTTGAAACTAAATTATAATTTCCTGTCCAAATTTAACACTGATTTCAAGTCCAATTTTATGTCTAGTTTTAAGTCAATTCCAATTACTATAATTTGAATTCTATATCTCTGCATATTAGCGTTGATAGGAGGAAATGCTTATCAACTTAGGAACTATATGGGCTTGTTTCATTATGCCTGATTTTTGTTTTCAGGTATAATAAATTCAAATTTGTCACGAGGTTTTCGAGTCACTTTAAATCTCGCATGTGCATAATATTTTTAGATATAAATTATCAAATTATGGTTGTATATGAGCACCAATGGCATTATATTAAATTTATTAAAAGGTATTTTTTAAAGGTATCTTAATTTTCGTAATTACTGGCTTTACCAGAAAATTTTTGAATAGTCAGGTTAGTCTCATATAACTCCCCCCATCTACTAACAACAATTCCTTTCCCGAAATACTTGTGAAGATGCAGAGGATTCCCTGGTCTTTAGTAGCAACAAGTATTGGACTAACATTCCTTCCCATCCCTCCAGGACCCGCATTCGGACGTGGCCGGCGTCGGTATTGATCAGCATGCAGGGACCTGATAAGGTTGCACAAAAAGGAATAGCGTGCTGTCCCAAGTATGCTCTTTCCAGCCATCATTTTGCAATTTTCATCGGTTCTGGTCAATAACGGAGTAGCAGCACACGGGCGGTATCCTATGTTTATGCTTATGCTAATTCCAATTACTATAATTTGAATTCAATTTATATCCACTTTCAATTCCTAGTTCCGGTTCAATTTCAAGTCCAATTTTATGTCCATTGTCAAGCCTAATTTCAACTTTGATTTAAAGCCCAATTTTAAGCCCGATTTCATATCCAGTTCGATTGGTACCCGAATGTTTTGCTCAGTAAACTACTGCCGCTCGTTATATTAGGTAGTCTAATACCTAGTTTGGTTTTATTCTCTCAATTCTATCATTCCCTTGTATACGTACCACACACTCCTATGCTACGATATTATTTTTGCAAGACTGCTCTGTAATAGACTGTCTACTCGGTCAGTGCGATAGAAATAAGCAGTGCGTTGCCGACAGTCGCTCAGGCGAGTCTAGTGAGTAAAACATTCGGATACCCACCGAAAGAATGTGGGTGCGAGCCATTACACCTGCCTTCCATTGCGCAACTCAAAATACTTTTGGACAATACCGACATTTTCCAGTTCATCCAATTAACACCATTCTTCGCACCAGACACTCTCCTCTTTCTAAAAAAGTTTACATCATGACCGCGTATGGAGTCATATAGGAGTAGATAAAAAGAAAAAACTTTGTTTTCTTGAATATTAACCTGATTCAAAAATTTACATATTTCATAAATCCAAACTGTACGCTGTACGAGCAAACAGTTGCTGAGGAAAATGTACGTAATTTTTCTTAGCATATTCACAGAGGGATTACCGACGAATCTAGAGGTAGTCCGTTTCTTGCTGTTCCTGGAGATAAAAACGGAACAAAGCACGAAGGAAAGCGTGACAAAAACTGAACAAACGGGATAGAAAAAGAAGAAAAATACCAGACTGAAAAAGTTGAAAAACTGGCATAATGAAAAAAATGGACCAATTGACACAATGGGAGGGAAAACAAGATGTAAAAAGTGAAAAAATGGAAAAGAAAGCGGGAGAAAAAATGGAAAACGAGGCAAAAAAAGGAGGCTGCTCAGAACAAGCACGAGAACGGAACAAGAAAGAAGAACAATGAGAGAAAAGAAGAAACAACGATAAAGAACACGAGGAAAACGATGAAAAAAATGGGGGCGAACTGGACAGAAAAGGAGAAATAACGGAATAAAAAAGGAAAATTGAGAAACGGAAACAGAAAAAGTGGTAAATGGAGAGAAAAAATGAAAATTCAAGACAAAAGAGGTAAAACGAAAACAGAACGTGTTAGAAAAGGTATAAAATTAGGACATAATAGAAGGAAAAACGGAAAAGACGAAAACAAAAAAAGAACAAAATGTAAAACATAACATAAGAAGGAAATAATAGCAAGACATAAGAGGAAAACCGAAACCAAAAAGGAAAATGAGACAGAAAAGGAGAAAATACAAAAAAATAAGAAAAAATTGAAAAACGAGAACAGCAAAAGAGAACATGAAAACGGAAGAAAAGGAGAATACGAAAAACGGAATGTGACAGAAAAGTAGGACATATTAAAAGGAAAAACGGAAAAGACGAGCACAAAAAATTAATAGGAGTTAACGGGAGAAAAATGGAAGAAAAAATGCGAAAAACGGAACACAAAAGAGAAAATCAAGAGGAACATTGGGAATGAAAGAAGCGAAAAACGGCACAGCTTAAAAAGAAACAAGAAGAATCAGTGGGCAAGGAGACGTACAGGTAGTGAGGTACAGGTACAGTGAGGAGAGAAAACAAGACAAGAAAGGCAAAACGGAACAGAAAACAACAGAGAAACGAACGAAATAAGGAAAATAACGTAGAAAAAACCAATTGGGAATCCGAGGAAAACAGGTCAAGTGATGGAAAATGAAACTGGAAAAAAAACGGGAAAGAAAAAGAAATAAAAATGGAAAAGAAGAAAACGAGAGAAAAAACGTAAAACGAGGAAAAAAAGAGAAAGCTGCTCAGTACAAGAGGAAGCACGGAAGACAAAAGAAGAAAAAGGAGAGGAAAAAAGGGAAAACTATAAAGAAACCGAGGAAAACGAGAAAGAAAATGCAGACAAACTGGACAAAACACGGAGCAAAAAAGGAAAACAATGGGATAAAAAAGGGATAGGAAAAGGAAGAGGATATATAAGAAAAGAGAAAAAATACGGAAAAAGGAGAAATTGATTAAATTGATAAAAATTGATAAACGAGAGCGGAAAAAGAGAAAATTGAGGAGAATGAAAATGAAAACGAAAGGAAAATGGAACAAAACGAAAAACATAACATAAGAAGGGAATAATAGCAAGACATCAGCGGAAAAACGGAAAAAAACGATAACAAAAAAAGAGGTTTTCGGGAAGTAAAATAGAAGAAAAATCAGAAGTAAACGAGAAAGAGAAAATCAAGAGGGCTAAAAACAGAATTCACGTGCGGGAAAAAATAAGTAAAGAAAAAATAAGAAAAAAGAAAACCTGAACAATGGCACGAAAAACACGTCACAGAAAAAAAGCAAAGAAGAGAGAAAAACAGCAAAACCGGAAGAATAGAAAACTGGAAGCAAAAACCAATACAAAACGGTACAGATAAGAAAAAAAACGGCACACAAAGTGGAAAACGGCACTGCAAAAGAGAAAAAAGAAACAGAAACGAGGAAGACGTGCAGGAGAGTAAGACGAAATATGTCAATCCTTATTTTAAGTACAACTTCGTCCATGCTCATGTCTAAATTTAAGTGAAATTGAAAACTTGTTTGTCTGTCTGTCTGTCTGTCTGTCTGTCTGTCTGTCTGTCTGTCTGTCTGTCTGTCTGTCTGTCTGTCTGTCTGTCTGTCTGTCTGTCTGTCTGTCTGTCTGTCTGTCTGTCTGTCTGTCTGTCTGTCTGTCTGTCTGTCTGTCTGTCTGTCTGTCTGTCTGTCTGTCTGTCTGTCTGTCTGTCTGTCTGTCTGTCTGTCTGTCTGTCTGTCTGTCTGTCTGTCTGTCTGTCTGTCTGTCTGTCTGTCTGTCTGTCTGTCTGTCTGTCTGTCTGTCTGTCTGTCTGTCTGTCTGTCTGTCTGTCTGTCTGTCTGTCTGTCTGTCTGTCTGTCTGTCTGTCTGTCTGTCTGTCTGTCTGTCTGTCTGTCTGTCTGTCTGTCTGTCTGTCTGTCTGTCTGTCTGTCTGTCTGTCTGTCTGTCTGTCTGTCTGTCTGTCTGTCTGTCTGTCTGTCTGTCTGTCTGTCTGTCTGTCTGTCTGTCTGTCTGTCTGTCTGTCTGTCTGTCTGTCTGTCTGTCTGTCTGTCTGTCTGTCTGTCTGTCTGTCTGTCTGTCTGTCTGTCTGTCTGTCTGTCTGTCTGTCTGTCTGTCTGTCTGTCTGTCTGTCTGTCTGTCTGTCTGTCTGTCTGTCTGTCTGTCTGTCTGTCTGTCTGTCTGTCTGTCTGTCTGTCTGTCTGTCTGTCTGTCTGTCTGTCTGTCTGTCTGTCTGTCTGTCTGTCTGTCTGTCTGTCTGTCTGTCTGTCTGTCTGTCTGTCTGTCTGTCTGTCTGTCTGTCTGTCTGTCTGTCTGTCTGTCTGTCTGTCTGTCTGTCTGTCTGTCTGTCTGTCTGTCTGTCTGTCTGTCTGTCTGTCTGTCTGTCTGTCTGTCTGTCTGTCTGTCTGTCTGTCTGTCTGTCTGTCTGTCTGTCTGTCTGTCTGTCTGTCTGTCTGTCTGTCTGTCTGTCTGTCTGTCTGTCTGTCTGTCTGTCTGTCTGTCTGTCTGTCTGTCTGTCTGTCTGTCTGTCTGTCTGTCTGTCTGTCTGTCTGTCTGTCTGTCTGTCTGTCTGTCTGTCTGTCTGTCTGTCTGTCTGTCTGTCTGTCTGTCTGTCTGTCTGTCTGTCTGTCTGTCTGTCTGTCTGTCTGTCTGTCTGTCTGTCTGTCTGTCTGTCTGTCTGTCTGTCTGTCTGTCTGTCTGTCTGTCTGTCTGTCTGTCTGTCTGTCTGTCTGTCTGTCTGTCTGTCTGTCTGTCTGTCTGTCTGTCTGTCTGTCTGTCTGTCTGTCTGTCTGTCTGTCTGTCTGTCTGTCTGTCTGTCTGTCTGTCTGTCTGTCTGTCTGTCTGTCTGTCTGTCTGTCTGTCTGTCTGTCTGTCTGTCTGTCTGTCTGTCTGTCTGTCTGTCTGTCTGTCTGTCTGTCTGTCTGTCTGTCTGTCTGTCTGTCTGTCTGTCTGTCTGTCTGTCTGTCTGTCTGTCTGTCTGTCTGTCTGTCTGTCTGTCTGTCTGTCTGTCTGTCTGTCTGTCTGTCTGTCTGTCTGTCTGTCTGTCTGTCTGTCTGTCTGTCTGTCTGTCTGTCTGTCTGTCTGTCTGTCTGTCTGTCTGTCTGTCTGTCTGTCTGTCTGTCTGTCTGTCTGTCTGTCTGTCTGTCTGTCTGTCTGTCTGTCTGTCTGTCTGTCTGTCTGTCTGTCTGTCTGTCTGTCTGTCTGTCTGTCTGTCTGTCTGTCTGTCTGTCTGTCTGTCTGTCTGTCTGTCTGTCTGTCTGTCTGTCTGTCTGTCTGTCTGTCTGTCTGTCTGTCTGTCTGTCTGTCTGTCTGTCTGTCTGTCTGTCTGTCTGTCTGTCTGTCTGTCTGTCTGTCTGTCTGTCTGTCTGTCTGTCTGTCTGTCTGTCTGTCTGTCTGTCTGTCTGTCTGTCTGTCTGTCTGTCTGTCTGTCTGTCTGTCTGTCTGTCTGTCTGTCTGTCTGTCTGTCTGTCTGTCTGTCTGTCTGTCTGTCTGTCTGTCTGTCTGTCTGTCTGTCTGTCTGTCTGTCTGTCTGTCTGTCTGTCTGTCTGTCTGTCTGTCTGTCTGTCTGTCTGTCTGTCTGTCTGTCTGTCTGTCTGTCTGTCTGTCTGTCTGTCTGTCTGTCTGTCTGTCTGTCTGTCTGTCTGTCTGTCTGTCTGTCTGTCTGTCTGTCTGTCTGTCTGTCTGTCTGTCTGTCTGTCTGTCTGTCTGTCTGTCTGTCTGTCTGTCTGTCTGTCTGTCTGTCTGTCTGTCTGTCTGTCTGTCTGTCTGTCTGTCTGTCTGTCTGTCTGTCTGTCTGTCTGTCTGTCTGTCTGTCTGTCTGTCTGTCTGTCTGTCTGTCTGTCTGTCTGTCTGTCTGTCTGTCTGTCTGTCTGTCTGTCTGTCTGTCTGTCTGTCTGTCTGTCTGTCTGTCTGTCTGTCTGTCTGTCTGTCTGTCTGTCTGTCTGTCTGTCTGTCTGTCTGTCTGTCTGTCTGTCTGTCTGTCTGTCTGTCTGTCTGTCTGTCTGTCTGTCTGTCTGTCTGTCTGTCTGTCTGTCTGTCTGT
The DNA here is from genome assembly GCF_943734655.1 of Sabethes cyaneus. NCBI lineage: Eukaryota > Metazoa > Arthropoda > Insecta > Diptera > Culicidae > Sabethes > Sabethes cyaneus. The sequence continues at coordinate 39,011,784 of NC_071355.1, forward strand.
CTGTCTGTCTGTCTGTCTGTCTGTCTGTCTGTCTGTCTGTCTGTCTGTCTGTCTGTCTGTCTGTCTGTCTGTCTGTCTGTCTGTCTGTCTGTCTGTCTGTCTGTCTGTCTGTCTGTCTGTCTGTCTGTCTGTCTGTCTGTCTGTCTGTCTGTCTGTCTGTCTGTCTGTCTGTCTGTCTGTCTGTCTGTCTGTCTGTCTGTCTGTCTGTCTGTCTGTCTGTCTGTCTGTCTGTCTGTCTGTCTGTCTGTCTGTCTGTCTGTCTGTCTGTCTGTCTGTCTGTCTGTCTGTCTGTCTGTCTGTCTGTCTGTCTGTCTGTCTGTCTGTCTGTCTGTCTGTCTGTCTGTCTGTCTGTCTGTCTGTCTGTCTGTCTGTCTGTCTGTCTGTCTGTCTGTCTGTCTGTCTGTCTGTCTGTCTGTCTGTCTGTCTGTCTGTCTGTCTGTCTGTCTGTCTGTCTGTCTGTCTGTCTGTCTGTCTGTCTGTCTGTCTGTCTGTCTGTCTGTCTGTCTGTCTGTCTGTCTGTCTGTCTGTCTGTCTGTCTGTCTGTCTGTCTGTCTGTCTGTCTGTCTGTCTGTCTGTCTGTCTGTCTGTCTGTCTGTCTGTCTGTCTGTCTGTCTGTCTGTCTGTCTGTCTGTCTGTCTGTCTGTCTGTCTGTCTGTCTGTCTGTCTGTCTGTCTGTCTGTCTGTCTGTCTGTCTGTCTGTCTGTCTGTCTGTCTGTCTGTCTGTCTGTCTGTCTGTCTGTCTGTCTGTCTGTCTGTCTGTCTGTCTGTCTGTCTGTCTGTCTGTCTGTCTGTCTGTCTGTCTGTCTGTCTGTCTGTCTGTCTGTCTGTCTGTCTGTCTGTCTGTCTGTCTGTCTGTCTGTCTGTCTGTCTGTCTGTCTGTCTGTCTGTCTGTCTGTCTGTCTGTCTGTCTGTCTGTCTGTCTGTCTGTCTGTCTGTCTGTCTGTCTGTCTGTCTGTCTGTCTGTCTGTCTGTCTGTCTGTCTGTCTGTCTGTCTGTCTGTCTGTCTGTCTGTCTGTCTGTCTGTCTGTCTGTCTGTCTGTCTGTCTGTCTGTCTGTCTCGATTACTCGATTTTCCAGGTCAAAACATTCTTCTAAAAGGCCGGGTGCCCCATCTTTTGTTTATGTCTGGGCACGCTAATGCTTTCTACATATTAGAATTCCAACAGCTGGCGATCGCAGGGCTTACCTAGAGATACTTACCAAGAAAAACTTAGCATTCACTTAGTAGGTACCTACCGTGTGCAGCACATAAAACACTTCCATAATTTTTCCCCTTCGCCGTGTCGTTTGCATTGCTTCACGCGAACAGGAAATACTAGTGCAGGGTGAAGCGATGCGTGACACTTGGACACGTTCGTGCAGGACTTTTTAGACGTTCGTGACAACATGTCCGTTCCACGCCCACCAACCATTCAGGACTAATGAGTGTTAACACTCAGTTTCCGGTTCGGTTGCTATATTGGTAACAAAAAAAAACCTTAACACGAGTACTACTGATAAACCGGAAATAGGTCAGTACTGCTAGATAGACTACCTATTAACTGTTAGAATCAAGGAAACTAAACGGGGCACTGTTTCAGTAGTTTAAAAGGTTAAGCATTGATTATTTTGTAAAATGAGACAAAACAGTATTCGCATCGTGATTTAAAGGAAAACTGGATTCAACTAACATGTTCACTAAATAATGTACAAAATGTGGCAGGATTATTCAAAAAGACAAATTTATTTTAAGTTTGTACGTCTTGAAAAAACGTAGTGCTATTTCTCTATGTTTAACTAAACGGAAGAAAAGTTGAGTTCGCTTGTCTGTCTGTTGTGCACAAAGGCGTACACTCAAAAAAAAAAAATCGGAACGTAAAGTTTACGTGAAAACATAGATAATTCTCATCCACCGCACTTTTCCTGTAATGTTCTTGTGAATTGTTTGTAGCTTGTACTCATACAAACCGCATTACGTGCGATCCCAGTAAATTGCTATGCAGAAGTGTCAATTTTTTTGGAGTGTAAGTAGGAAAAATTCGCTTGCAGGCGATTGCATACCAGCACTAACCAAGCTGCTGCAGCTGGGATGAGAAAAACTGTAAGTGACAAGACGAAGGATTTTCCGAGCAGTTGCAGTACTGTTGGAATTTTGGCACGACATGGGAAAACTGTGATGGATAATTATATGTACACAGTCGTGCAAGTCGCGGCTACGTCCAAACCGGCGCGGCGGGCAGCGCGAGGGCGGCAAGATAAAGGCGTGTCTCCCCATCCCCATCCCCATGCCACGCAATTATGTTCGTTGATTTACCCGTTCGTGTGACAGCTCCGAAAGTAATTTATTTGTGATAATTTATTCAGTACCCTGGCGGGGGTAATTTGTACGTTCTCACGCAGACTAATTTGATACCACGCATGTGGGTCGATCATTAGGGTTTTGATTCGCGGCAGAGCTTTCAGGGAAAGGAAAGTAAATATGCATAAACGTCATGGAGAGTATTAATTGCTGTCAATATATGGAACAACTTTATTCAGTGCATCATAGTAATAACATGAAGGTTGTTCATATTTAATTCTGTTTCAATTTATATTGTGGTTATGTATTTTTAAATGGGTCAAAGGTTAATGATCTATATAAAGTCCGCCTTAGGCGTTAGTTTTCTGACGAAAAAGGATTTCTGAAAATATATTTTTGTTGTTCTCTTCAACAGGGTTTCATTTTTTGAACTGTCGTAACAAAAGACGCTTATCACAACATGTCGACCCAGCAGATTTGGACCACTGACCGACATATCGAGAGTAAGTAGCTTACTTTTTCAGTAATGCCAGCTCACCTATCTCTCCTTTGATGGATATTTCGTATCAACTCGAACAGTGGTTGGCAGCACTCTCTCAAAATCCAATGAAAGTTTATAGATGAAACTTCTTTCTTTAATTAAGCAAGTGTTGTGTTTTTCCAAAACTAGTCGAACAGTTAAAAATGTATATTTAAAAACAAGACTGATAAGTACCTATATGACTGAATTTAAAACAAAAATAAAAAAGGCAGATTTTCAATTCTGCACTGAAAAAAGGCGTGGCACAGTGTGGTAATAAGCACGGCAGTGTAACGTCCAGAGTTTGAACGCCGCAGGTTGTCATTTCATAATTAAGATTCAAGCCAGTGCCAGTGCACAGTTGTCCTGATGGCAGGCTCCGTTTGCTATTTTTGCTTAGATTTCACTCTTTTGCCTATGGCACTCTAATGTCGTTGGTAGCAAAACAAGCACCCGTTTTGCTACCAACGGGGTAGCGCCCCATACCGCCATAAATATAAAAGCTAAAACTATACTTTTTGCAACAATACTGTAGGTAATATTTATCTCTACAATTGCTCTATACACCACTTTTTTGAATTTTGTTTCACTGAGTCACTGTTATCAAAAGAGCATATGGCTGTGCAAAAAAAAGTAATTGAAACAAAATTGTCGAAAAGTGGTTGCTAGGCAGGAATGGTCGATCAGCCGATAAAGTTAGCTGGTTTTATGTAAACAATTCCACGTGGTGTCCACCCCTATCCCGTTTATAATATTTAGAAAGATCAAACCGTATAAAATGAGAATTTGAGAAGAAACATTCAAAAACCTGACCTGTGAAGAAGTTCGTCGAATTGATTGGTCTAGTTTACAGTTTCCGTCTGAAAATAAAATATTGGAATACATATGTCGCATTACGCCAAAGAGAATCTAAAGAAAAGGATTCAAAAACCTTACCACTTTATGTGAAAAAATCGAGGAATCGATTAGTGCCCAATTGCCCAACTCGCTCTATACAAACTATCTATCTAATCCAATTCAGAAATCCCAGACCCTGAGGACTAAGTCCCGGTCAATCCATGCAAAGTATAGTCAGTCGCGTTGGTCAAAAAGTAGAACGACCAACGTTGCACAATGGGCAAAAACGAGCTCGTAATTCCAAGAATTAGAAGCCGTTAGTTTGGAATCTTACCAGATACCTATTTCTATGTAAAAAATGCAGGAAATCAATTGATGATGGTTTCATTCTGCGCAAACTTCGGGAAGTGGTCCATTTTGCCCTATTTTCCCCAAAAACCATGATAAAAGCTTATTAAACAGTAAAAACGGTGCTGCTAGTGAAATGAACTCAAATAGCTTCCAAACGTTGTCAAAACATCAGATGAATCAAATCCCATGCATTACATACTGTGCGAAATGCAAGAATAGTCCATTTTGCCGAAGACCTCTATAACAAGAAGACTGGCAGCTCTGCCATTATTCTCGAGACACTGATGGTAGCTTGCTCTAGCGGCCAGGGTAGTCTCTGAATGCATCTGTGTGAGTGAGTACTTGTTCGTACAGCCATGCCAACATAGCCAAACAAACACCTACACAGAATTTTGAAGAGCTTACTAACACTTTTGCAAAATTTACCACCTTCGCTAAAAGAAGCACCGCTGATAGTGATGCTCGGCGTTTATATGAAAAAATAACAGAGATGCCAGTCTTGTTAGTAACGGGGTCTTCGATTTTGCCCAATTCACCTTCATATACATACATAACCTAATTAAAACCTAAAATTAATTCAAAGACAGCGGAATAAACTCGAATAGCACCAATTCATTCGAAAGACATCAGGAGAGTTCGATTTAGTACCGTGATGAATTCACAAGAGGTCCGTTTTGCCTGATTCACTCTTAGATCTACAAAAACATGTTCATTTACTATTGTGTAAAAACATCGTAGTTTTCAACGATGGTGTCTTTGGAGAAGCTTATCAATAAAATACAGTGCGTCTTGTTAGACTATTAGAGTGATCCTATATTCATCTATCAGAGTGATATAAACTTTTGTTTTTATTTGAATACGTCCAAAAAAATTTTTTTTCTTCAAAAAGATGGTAGAAGACACTAAAATGAGCAACTTTGCTGAATATAGTAACTATATATCTATTACTGGTTGCGAGATATAATGATTTATTTAAAAAATACATTTGAAAATCAATTCTGCACAATAACTTCGCATCCAATTTATTTATTGCTTACAACTGTTCTCCAAAGTTATTCTGTATGATAAAATGCACATTTTTTCTGAAGATTGTTTTTGCCTTTGGGTTAGTTTTAATCGCTTTAATTAGGTTATCTATGTATTTGGGGGTGAATTGGACAAAATGGACTATTCTTGCATTTCGCACAGCATGGATTGGCTGGGATTTGTTTCTTCTGATATTTTGACAACATTTGGAAGCTTTTTGAGTTCATTTCACGGGTGACCTATAAGATTTTATAGTGTTATAAGCTTAATAAGCTTTTATCATGGTTTTTGGGTAAAATAGGGCAAAATGGATTACTTCCCGAAGTCTGCGCAGGATGAAACTGTCACCAATCGATTTCCTGCACTTTTTACATAGGAATAGGTATCTGGTAAGATTCCAAAACCAGCGGCTTCTAATTCTTGGGATTACTAGCTCGTTTTTGCCCATTGTGCGTTGGCATAAAAATATAAAACATCTTCGGAATGCGCGGCCCAGTTTCTCCCAGGGTGCGCGCATGCCCTGTGGCTCGGAGAAGGGAAAATGGATCATATAATAAACATTGTCGCGTGGTTTGCAGTGCGGTGGGATCTAGAGATAGCTGTAATGGGTGCTAAAGAATTCGGTGTTGCGAGAACACTACACGCATTGGTAAGCGATGAAAGTACGAATGATGCTCTCCACTTAATCAATTTTGTTTATCAATTTTTTGCCCTCCGCTTGCTTGTGAGCTTGCTGATGAATGAAAAAATAACAGGAATAACGAACTCTCGCGCGCCGGTTTGCCGGTTGGCAGAATAGAAGAAAGCGGTTCTCGCATGGAGAACTCGCCAAGGGAAAAAGAGTACGTGGGAAATCTCTCTGTTTCGGTAGCTTATGTTAAGACCCGCTGTACAGAAAAAATATACGAGAGTTAACAAGTCCAGCCGGATAGTTAGTACATGGCGAGAATGCGTTTTTCTTATTTGCGATCGTTCTTTAAGCTTTTAATATTAAGGTCGTATCCACAAAGCAAAGCAAAACCAACGTTCTACATTCCGTTTTCCAAACTTGACAAATACAGAATTGTACTTTTCCAGTTTACCTAGGCTCGGTACTTGGAATTGATTGATAGCAAGTTGTTCGTCAGAAGTTTTAAAGAAAGCATAGATTCGTTAACTTTATCCACTTGAAAAAAATATGGAGGAGGATCAAAATATAAATGATCTGTATTAATTTGGAATAGAATTGGAGAAATTGGAATATTGACGGTAAGAGGTAGGACTCGGTTGAGCACCAGAAAACCAAAGAGCGTCCAGGCTGGGGCACACTGGGGCGCGTGCTCCACCTCCTCCTCAAAATTTATTATAAAACCAAATAATTTCTGTAACCCAGAAGTCCGCAGTTTTTAATGTTACTTAAGCAGAAAGTGCAAAGATAGCAGAAGTTGCACCATTCGCTTATTTGATGCTCAATTAATGCTAGTTAATGCTCTCAAGGGTGGATTTGATGCTTTATTGTTTCATTAGAAAAAACAATGTTCTGCTAGCTTAAGATAAAATTAGTTCACGATGTCCGGAAATAGTACTTCCGGTATAGATAGAGTATCGGCAGAAAAGAAGAAAAAAGGAAACAAAAAGAGAAAAAAAGCGGGAAAGGAAAAAAAGAAAGCAAGAAAATTGAGAACTTGGATCAGAAAAAAAGGAAACTGTAGAGAAAAAATTAAAACGGAAGACAAATGGGATAAGATGATAAACAGAACATAACAGAAAGGAGGGAATGTAAAACATAATAAGAAAAAGGACGGAACAGACAAAAAAATATCAATAGAGTTACGGGTACAGTAAACGAAAAACGAGACTGGAAAACGTGCTGGAATGGAAGAAAAACAGAACAGTAATAATTCAGGTCTGAAAAGGCCGTCAAATGGGACAAGAAAACAAGAGAAACAGCGGGCTGAAAAAAGGAAAAATGAGAGTGAAAACGAGACAAATTGTGCGAAGATGTGACCGAAAAGAAAAAAATGAGACAGAAAAGAATAACAGATTAAAAGAAAAACAGAGAAAACGAGACAAGAATGGAAGAAACGGAACAGAAAACCAGAGAAAATCAAACGGGAAAGAAAAGTGAGAGAAAAAAAAAAGAAAACAGATGGGGGATATGAAGAAAACAGAAAACTGAGATCAAATAGAATACAAAAAAAGGATCAAAGAAAAGATGTAACTGAAGAAAGAAAGACGAAAAAACGGGAGATAAAAAAGGAAAATCCAAGAGCAAAACGAATAAAGGGTGTCCCACATCAAATTGCACCACGGAAGAAACGCTGTAGAAATTTACCTGATTGACCGATCCTTTTCAGACCGAACTTTCAGACAATAAAATATAACGCATTAGTAAGCTTTTCGCATATTTATTTCATTCGTATTCAATACCATAACTGTATGCTTGTACCACTGATGAACTGACATGACACATAGAAGAAAAGCCTTTAAAAGTCATCGTCCTACACATTTTTCTTGCACACTAGCACCCTCTGTTATGCATGTTGCGGAGTAGTTTGCATTTGCAGAGTTTTATGTTGTAGGGTTTTTACATTTGTATGGTTTTATACTGAAAACTCGAAGCAACACTCGCGCGCTGCGGTGTGGTCATGTTGCGAAACATGCTTTTTTGAAAAATGAATGGTTTTTGGTTGGACGATGGAATTAACGCGAGTGTCTCGTCTGTTTGTCGTCTGGCTGTAGCTTCTTCTGTACGGAAACCCACTTCATGTCTTTCTCAGAGTTGATTGATCTTCCTTGGGATGCTCCCGTAGTGCCTGCTGCATAATAGCCCAGTATTTTTCGATGGGCCTTAGTTCCGGTGCGTTTGGGACGTTCATGTCCTTGGGTACGAAAGTTGGCTTCGTAGCACTTCAGGACATCCTTTGAATAGTGGCACGAAGCTAGATCCGGCCAGAATATCGTAGGGCCCTTGGTTTGCTTCAACAGAGGAAGCAGACGCTTCTGTAGACACTACTTGAAGTAGATCTGCCCGTTTACAATCCCGGTAGCCACGAACAGCGCACTCTGCTTGCCACATGCGCAGTTCGCTTGCCGAATCATGTATTTCTTGGTAAACTTTGAAAGTTTCTGAATCTTTACTTCCTCTGGAACATCATACTTGTGCTAGGCGGTAAAATACAGTAGTCTAGAAAGCTGACGGAAGTCCGCCTTGACGTAAGTCTCATCATCCATGATGAGAAATGAGGCTTCGTCATTGCGTCAGTATTTTTCCGTTCGTCACGATTTGGAGCCTTCCGTACTTTGTGTGTATTGGAAAGTCCCTCCCGGTCCTTGGCTCTCTGAATGAAAGACTTGGACATTTTCAATTTTTTGGCCACATCCCTGACCGAAGCATTGGGATTTCGCTTGAACGCTTTTACGACACGCTTGTGGTCCTGATCACTAATAGAACATCTATTCTGATTTCTCCTTCCGTTCGATGCTCAGAGTTTCGTAGTAATGATTAATCACACGACTCATCGTTGACTGCACGATTCCGAGTTGTTTTCCGATGTCCCGATGAGAGACTTGAGGATGTTCCAGGTGCTTGCGCAAAACGAATTCGCGACGTTGCTTTTCGGGTGACGCCATTTTTTCTGACAGCGATAAAAATACAGTATAAACAATACACAATACACTCTAAACTTCATCTACCTAAATTTTCAAGAGGAAATACCCAATGGGTAATTTTTTACGGCGTTTTTTTTTGTTAACGCTCAATATCGCTGCTAGAAGACGGTTTATTATGGAGTTGTGAACGTAAACAAATTTAACAGTGCAGCCAAAATACACTCAAGTCGCTTTTTACGCGAAAGATACGTCCCGCGTAAATCAAAACCGCGTAAATTCCGAAATTCGCGTAAAAAAAAACCGCGTAAATTTCAAAATTCGCGTAAAAAAACAAAATTTCGCGTAAAAAAACTTTGTGGATTTCAACACTACGCGAAAAACAGACATTTTGAGCACATCCGCGTAAATTCCGAAAATCGCGTAAAAATCAGAGGGGTTGTGCACAAGACACGGCCGCATAGGTGACGTAGGACCACGTAAGTCTCTTTGTAGCGATAGTAGGATGTATCCATGTATATAATAATACGATTCTTCATGTATACAAGCTACATCCGTAACGGTCATCAAAGTAGAAACATTGTATATATTCAATCCTCAACCGATTTTGGAGTTATATCCATGAATTGATTTAGTCTATTTTATTAAAACGAAGCCAAGTTAGTAACTAAACCAAACAGTAAATAAATTTGTATGATATGTTTCTACGTTGAATAGTGCTTTTCCTCTGGTAATCGAGTAGACGGTACGCGCGAGTTTTCAAAAAGTTGAAAATTTTGCGCAACTTTCCTGCGGCTCCCAAAAGGACACGGATAAAGCATTTACAACCTGCAGATATATTGGAAGTCGCAGAAAATGTCGCCTGTGACCAGAAAACTTATTACCGTCATTGGTTGGTCGTCCGCAATGGCGAAAAATTCAACTTTTCCCTCGTTGACTGTGTTAATTATGGTATTAACTGGGCAAGAAAATATAAAAAAACTCTTCAATCGTTGTGTGGCCCTTAAAAGAACCGATTGTTTGATTATCATAACTCCTGCTTGCAATAAACTTGCACTAACGCATTCAACGTAATTCTCTGTTCGGTAAATTGGAGTACCGATAACCGCTAACCAGGCACGGCTTGTTGCAACGGACCAACCGGAAAGCCTCAGCAGCTATGCGATCAACGAAACCGTTCGTGTATGGTCCTGAATCACGATGAAATACCACTCCAAGTGGCCAGCTGCAAGTGATGTGGGATGCATCTGGTTGTTTTGTTGTCGCGAGCAGCATATGTCCTCCTAATTCCAGAACTCCTATCGCCAGATATTCCATCACGGCAGCGAAATGGTGCTTCAGCTCCAACACACGGTCACAAGGTCAGCCGCCGAAGAACACGTGCACGAGTCGAACGTGACTCCCGTTTGCCCTGGCAAACGATGTTGGCACTAGCTCAGTAGAGATGGTCGGGTTTCATATTTTCCAAGCCCGAACCCGACCCGGGCCCGAAAATTTTTTTACTGTCAAACCCGGACCCGACCCGAACCCGAATTTTTATTTTCTGTCAAACCCGAGCCCGACCCGAACCCGAAATTTTATTTTCAGTTAAACCCGAACCCGACCCGAACCCGGATTTATTTTTTTCGTTAAACCCGAACCCGACCCGAACCCGAATTTTTTTTTTCGGCTAAACCAAAACCCGATCCGAACCCGAATTTTTATATTATGTTAAATTTGAATCAAGCCCTGAACTTGAATTTTATATTAATTTTCATAAAACTCACCTCGATTTAAATCTCGGCAGTTTTCTTTTCGTATTCTCTATAACGTTCGAGCTCTAAAATTCATTAGAAATTTTAGGTTTTTTTCATCCCTCTTAAAAAGTTATTTAATTTAATTCTAAAAAATTAAATTATACACTAGAATAGTTTCTTTTACTTTTCGCGGGAATATCTCTTAAGTTTTCTATGAAACCTATGAATTCTATGAAAGCGAAAAGAAAAATTTACATGAAAAATTATTTTGAAACGCTTGGATCTTGTTTCATTAAGTTATACCGGTAACCGAAAGCTTGTTTTTGGTCTAAAGCACTAGCACCTTAGCTTAAAGGTAGCAAACATAAAAGGGATTGATTTTAACACTAAACATACCGACTTAACTCCACGTATTAGCGTTAATATTTTTCTCGATAAAAAAAAGAAATAGTAGAGGACCAAACTTTGCATTATGTTTTAAATATATTTTCTAATAAAAGTAGCTAAACAGAATTGTGTTATAACGCCGTGAAAATGAACCAAAAAAGCTATGGGTCAAATGACCCCTTCACGGCAGAGCTGCCATAAATACAGATATTTGTGCATGCATAAATTTGGGACCCTACCGTTTTCTCCGGAGTATTTTATTTTCTCGATCTAATCTTTTAAATAACATAACTAGTTTATGAAGTACTTTGAAATTCAGGAACATTCAGTAGAGCCAGAAATCACAGCAATTGAAATAATTGATGGGTCCCAAATTTATGCATGCACAAATACCTGTATTTGTGGCAGTTCTACTTCACGGTATGTTTAGTGTTAAAGACAGCTAAACTTACAACTATTCCGAGGCACGAAACTTTTTGGAAATCGGAATAGAAACCAATAATTTATGATAGCAGACAATTCTAGTCTTTTGTCAGTCCACCCAATCACTAGTTTGGGCGCAGTTATAACATGATCCAACTAACGAATTCTGGCGAATTCTGGAATATATAACTTTTGGTCTAAACTCGATCTAAATCTAAAAACACTAAACTGTCTAAAAAGCAATCAGTCCAGTGTAACTGATATCTGAGTCATACTAAATATTTTATTACGTTAAAATAATATTTTTACAAGAACTGAATGTGGAGATGGTTCGGTTTCTCATTACCCAAACCCGAAACCCGTACTTATTTTTTTTCGCTAAGCCCGAACCCGACCCGAGCCCGAATATTTTTTTTTGGCCAAACCCGTACCCGACCCGAACCCGACACCTGGTAAAAGCGTCAAGCCCGAACCCGACCCGAACCCGACGGGTTCGGGTTTTTTTCGGGTTTCGGGTCTGAAAACCCGAGACCCGACCATCTCTATAGCTCAGCTAGCGTTTGTATAATGCTGTTCGCAGGCTTACCACGTGTTATGTATCGGAGCAAGAGACAAGAAACGACCACACCCATTTTTCATGGTCCTTCATTCTATCATCTACGTGAAATAAAAAATAGAGCATTTCAATTTCAGTCTGAACAAAAGAGTAAAGTTACCAGTGAGCCGTTCGCCTTTTGCTGCCAAAGAAAAATTACGCTACGTATTATTACTGTAGCATTGGTGAAGGATAAATTTGTATTGCTAAGATGCAAAAGATGTTACTAAAACTCTTTCATTTGATTAAATCCAATTTCATTTATTTTGACGCTTGACCGAACACATTTACTTGGAGCTAGTATATTTGTTGGCTGCAACCAGCGCAACCAGCGTCCAGCAGCAACAAGCGAACAGAAGCGCGAGAGGTGATCGGTTAAAATTATATGATAAGAAGCGAACAATCAGATCAATCTAAGTTAAATAGAATTAAAATCAGTGAGTGAAAATTCCTCAAATCTTCATGAACATATGTTTCGTTCTTAAAAGAACGGTTTTTCGACGTGATATGCTGGAAATTTAAGCCTTCTTTTCCGTCTGACTGAATTATAAGCCGAAGCGTGAAAACGCGTTTCTACTTTGATGACGTCATTTCCAACAACCAATGACGAAGCGAGAATTCTGGTAAAACATAGGTTCATTATTTTCAATTTTTCAATAGTTCAACATCAAGAATCCACACTTTTCTTTATTTGGTTCAATTCTTAGAAGATTTTCCAATTGATTGGTGTAAGAATATTGAAAATCGATTGGAAAACCGCTGAGCTATTAGCGCTTAAAACCTTTCATTTTTCGTGACGCTCGCATTTTTCGATTTTTTGGAATGACACCCTATCTCAAAACTTGCCGTAAGACGTAGTCCTACGTCAAAACAAACCGCGTAAATTCCGAAATTTGCTTAAAAAAACCGCGCTAATTCCGAAATTCGCATAAAAATAGTCGCAAAAAAAACAAACCGCGTAAAAAGCTACTTCAGTGTAATAGGTACTAGGGTAAAAGCACCAATTTTGGCCATAGTTTGAAAACCTTTCAAGGATATCGATCATGTTTATAAAAAAAATAAACTAAACATGTTTAACATCAAAATTATTTAATATCATATAATTTTAGTCTTAATCTTCATTTTGCTATAATGTTCTTGTAATCGCCACCCTGTGTTCCTATTGTGGCCACTTTGCTGAAAAAGTATCGGAAAACATGGTAAACTACCAAGTAATCTTTCTAATATGCAATTGCAACGTATTAGTAATGCTCCCGGAATTTCAATCTTTTCTTGCCCTGATTATTTATGCAATTACTATCTTGGTTTTCAAGAAAAAAAGTCAAAACAAGAATTATTTTTTCTTTATGCTTAAGTTTATTTGAAATTACATATTTCTAATCGTTCAAGCAGCTTTCAGTTATAAATCCGTTTTTGCAGCAATATATTTAAGCATGGCAAATTTTTTGGATAATTTTCATTGCCGGTGATTCAACAACTTCTGCTTTACTTTATTGCTTGCTATGAGTGCAACCAGTCGAACAAAGTTATCCGATTTACAGCACCGTTAAACAAGAGCGTTTATCATAATCCACTGCAAAAAATAATTGAATGGTTATTTTTTTGCAGTGGTTTATGGTAAACGCTCTTGTTTCAATTTCAGTTTTTCATAGGACAGATCCTTGAGGATCGTTATACTAATGTACTGATGCATTACCTTCAAACATTTGAAAAGTGATCTTTTTTATCAAACCTCGTGATTTTAGTCATGACCTTGAAATGCGGTCAGGCATATATTAATATTTTTTTGAAACGATGGTTCTACAATTGATGAAGGGACGGTAAGGGAAAGTAATGAAGGATTTTTTTTGGAATGGAGGGGAAAGAGTGGAAAAGAAGGGGGGGGGGGGATAAAAGGTAGCTAAGCTTAACAAGTTGTCGTTGTGACTCCTTCCTTTTGTCCAGTGCTGGAAGGTGCATGAGTCGAACCAAGCCATCCCGCCAGTAAAAACACAAAGTTAGATTAAAACTTCTCGGTCGGTGGTTTCTACAGTGGGTGTAGGAAGAGGCACAATTTGTGTCTAAAAATAGTCTAACCCATGTCGCTACATTGATAATGGGGGTTGTGCAGACTCCTTTTGTCCAGCGCCTCTGTGGTTCATAGGTACACGGGTACCAGCGAGCCACACGCCCTGACGGGTGTTGTGGGTTTGAATCCGGTTATAATCTCAGATTATAGCTTGGTTCGACCCATGCACCTTCCAGCGTTGGACAAAAGGTAGGAGTCACAACGACAACTTGTTAAGCGTAGCTAGCTATTACCCCCCCCCCCCCCCTTCTTTTCCACTCTTTCCCCTCCATTCCCAAAAAAATGTTGCAAATCAGGCTGAGTTCCCTCCTATAATAACCAAACCAGAATTGATCTCCTCAAGCAAATGATGTGAAACCATTTATAGTCCCATCGATTTGTCCGAATAAACGAGACATCGACGATATAAGCCATTAGTTAAGGTCGATGAACCGAACGGAAATCAATAATAAATTTTAAACGTTCCAAAAGGCTCCCTTCGGATACTGTGTGGTGCATTTACATAGCAAACTGCGGGGACACACACAGAGTGAGTCCGTCCACTACTGGTAGTAAAATGTAACTTCCGTCGTGGTGTGCTGAATAAAGCGGGAATGAGGAAGATAAATAGAGCGAGTAACAGCGAGAGCGAGGCACAGCGACGGAATCGGTAAGTCACCATGGAAAGTAATTCATTGGAAATGGAAATGTTTGAACAGCAGGGCTCTGCCGCTCGTGCACTACCTCGTCCGGTGCAGCAGTGCAACTGCAATCTACTATCACACGTCACACCCCCCCGGACCAACTGACATCCTTGGGACGGTCGACTGGTTGCGTTTTACTTTTTATAGCATACCAGTTACTATCAATAAAGGATAAGTTGCATGCGGCGAGTTGCGATGACGCCGGACATACCCTATGTTTGGATTGTTTTTCTATCGTAGTTTTGTCCTTGCTGGGCAGCCAACGATGAAAAGCCATTTATGAAAACAAGCATTTCATCTGGATGGTCCATTCTTTCGGTTCACTCGTGCTAAAACTTTTTTTGTTCTAATGCATGGAATAGGTACCGACTGATAAAATATTTTTATTTCAATTCTATGAACATTGAACATGTTACATTTTGTGTGAATAATTTAGGATAAACGAATTATTGGGTCGTAAATGAATCACTTTCCAGTGGCATTGGTTGTATAAAATTTACGAGACACTTGAACTGTAAGCAAACGAAGGCTGTTGAGGTAGAACATTCAAACGGTCATTGCGATAATTCTTACTCTCTGAATTGCTAAACGCGTTCGCCAATGATAGAGAGTGGAACCTGAACTTGCACATGTCGCTGGCCATTTGAAGCAGTGACTAGTTATCACTACCATATTAAATACATGCAATATCAGATACAGTTTATGGTGAGTAACTAATTCCGTATTTACGCCACTACGGTGTTAAATTGCCTTGCAAACGTCATAAAAGGAAATTATAGATTCCTTTACCTAATTTGCTGTTTAGCTGCAGGCTGAAGAAATATAGGTTTATATCAATTTATTAAACTAACTGTCACAGGATTTCCAAATTGCATTCGACTTTAATTTCGACACGGTAAAAGCTCCGGTGTTTTTACTTTGGTTTTATTTTTACAAAACAACTCAAATTTAGCTATGAAACATTTGCATTTGAAACCGGAACCCAACGATGGGCGATGAAGTCGCTGAAATCCGCTTTAGCATTGATTCTCTCGCCAACATTCGTACATTGGATGGACAAAAAAGGCACGTGCAGTGTGACATAGAAATGCCATTAGTTTTTTATCGTGTATACATATTTTATTGTAAAAGCTCAAAGATAAACTTGTCAACGCCATTGTCCGTAATAAACGCATCGATCGAAAAATAAATTAAATCAGGTCACAAAGAAAATGGAATTGTTTGAAATATTATTACAGTTAACAGTTTTGTTTGCTGAATATTATACAAACCCAGAATGAGAATCATTCGCCATCCAACTTCATCATTCATCTTTAATCTTTCACCATTCATCTTTCATCTTTCATCTTTCATCTTTCATCTTTCATCTTTCATCTTTCATCTTTCATCTTTCATCTTTCATCTTTCATCTTTCATCTTTCATCTTTCATCTTTCATCTTTCATCTTTCATCTTTCATCTTCCATCTTTCATCTTTCATCTTTCATCTTTCATCTTTCATCTTTCATCTTTCATCTTTCATCTTTCATCTTTCATCTTTCATCTTCCATCTTTCATCTTTCATCTTTCATCTTTCATCTTTCATCTTTCATCTTTCATCTTTCATCTTTCATCTTTCATCTTTCATCTTTCATCTTTCATCTTTCATCTTTCATCTTTCATCTTTCATCTTTCATCTTTCATCTTTCATCTTTCATCTTTCATCTTTCATCTTTCATCTTTCATCTTTCATCTTTCATCTTTCATCTTTTTATCTCTTGTCTCTTTTATCTCTTGTCTCTCTTATCTCTTGTCTTCTGTCTCCTATCTCTTATTTTTTATCCCTTATCTCTTATCTCTTATCTTTTATCTCTTATCTCTTATCTCTTATCTCTTATCTCTTATCTCTTATCTCTTATCTCTTATCTCTTATCTCTTATCTCTTATCTCTTATCTCTTATCTCTTATCTCTTATCTCTTATCTCTTATCTCTTATCTCTTATCTCTTATCTCTTATCTCTTATCTCTTATCTCTTATCTCTTATCTCTTATCTCTTATCTCTTATCTCTTATCTCTTATCTCTTATCTCTTATCTCTTATCTCTTATCTCTTATCTCTTATCTCTTATCTCTTATCTCTTATCTCTTATCTCTTATCTCTTATCTCTTATCTCTTATCTCTTATCTCTTGTCCCTTGTCCCTTGTCCCTTGTCCCTTGTCCCTTGTCCCTTGTCCCTTGTCCCTTGTCCCTTGTCCCTTGTCCCTTGTCCCTTGTCCCTTGTCCCTTGTCCTTTGTCCCTTGTCCCTTGTCCCTTGTCCCTTGTCCCTTGTCCCTTGTCCCTTGTCTCTTATCCTTTGTCCCTTGTCTCTTGTCTCTTGTCCATTGTCCCTTGTTCTTTGTCCCTTGTCACTTATCTCTTGTTACTTATTTCGTAGCTCTTAACTTTTATTTTTTAGAAGTGGAATTCTTCACTTTTTAATACACTTTTCAACTTTCCAAATTACAGAATTTTGTATTGTAGTCAAATTGCTCATAAAAACGAACGTTTTTCTTCTACTTCCGATGTTTCGATTTGTATTAAATCTGAACGTCAGAAGTAGAAGGAAAGCGTTCGTTTTTATGAGCAATTTGACTGCAAAGCCGAAAAACAAAACTCTGCAAAGATACTCAGTCGAAAGCTACAATAAGAATTTTCAAATTACTTAGCAAAGAGCAAAGCAAGCCTAGGTGCTACATTCCGTTATCGAAACTTGACCTTCTGTTTTAGTACGAAAGACTTCGCAGCCAGCTATTAGAGTACAGGATAATTGCAGGGCCAGTTGCTACGATCCTATTGACTCTAACAGCCTCTCCCAGCCGAGTTTCGAACATATGACGACTGGCTTATTACGCTAGCATCATACCTCGAGGCCAACTGGGAGGCATTCCAAATTACTTATTAAATTTTAATTACAGCTCTTCAACTTTTCAAATTATTGGCTTTTGATTCTGTGTTTTTATACGTTTGCGGCTTTTTGACCACTTGCTACTTTGGCTTTAACTTTTAAACTTTTCGACTTTTCACTTGTTTAACTTTATGACTTTTTGATTTTTCGACTTTTCTTTTTCTCAACTTTTTCACTTTAATTCTTTTCGATGTTTTGACCTTCCGATTTTTCAATTTTTCGAACTTTCCATTTCCAATGGATGGAATGGAAATGGAATTTTCCATTTTTTGACTTTCCCTTGTTTCGGTTTTTTGGTGTTTCAATCTTCGAACTTTCGATTAAAATTACTTTCGAATTTGAAATAAATGAAATGTTGACATTCCGTCTCTTTGACGTTTTATCCGGCTTTTTGTCTATCAACTCGTATTTGCCTTTTCAACTTTGCAATTTTTCGACTTTAGGATTTCTCATTTTGCTGACTTTTTGACTTTTCGATATTCACACTCTTATTTTTTCGGCTTTTCATTTTTGCGAGTTTTCAGCTATTCTATTTTTTGACTTTTCTACTATGTGACCTTTCTAGTTTTCGACTTTTCTGCTTATCGATTTGTGGTTTTCGACCTTTAGAATTTTCGAATTTTCAACTTTTGCTCTTTGCGACTTTTTGATTTTTCTACTATCTTTTAAACATTCGACTGACTTTCCGAATTTTAATATCTTAAACTTTTCAACTTTACACTTCAAATTTTCGATTGTTTGAGTTTTTAATTTCTCGACCTATTGACTTGTCGACATTTGTAGT
This sequence comes from Sabethes cyaneus, assembly GCF_943734655.1. NCBI lineage: Eukaryota > Metazoa > Arthropoda > Insecta > Diptera > Culicidae > Sabethes > Sabethes cyaneus. The sequence goes on from NC_071355.1 coordinate 39,029,985, forward strand.
CTATGATTTTGAAATTTTGTCTTTTTGAACTATTAAATTTTTGATTTTTTGTGTTTCTGTCTGTTCACGTTATTGCATTTTCTTTCGACTCTTCAATCTTTTGAACTTTTTTCACATTTTCGATTTTTCAATTTGTTTTTGACCTGAAAATTCAACATTTTACTCTATTACTTTTTGATTTCGCAAATTGTTAATATTTCAACTTTTTTGATTTTTTGACTTCTCTGTTTCTTTTCTTTTCAGCCGTCAGAACTTTCAAATTTTTAATTTTTAAAGTTTTCGTGTTATCGCCATTTCGACTTTTGGATTTTCCAATTTTCACTCTTCGACTATCTAATTTTGCAACTTTCTGTCTTCGTTTACCTTACCTTTATGCATCTTTGACTTTTCGACACTCCGGATTTTTTTAATTTTATACTTCTCTATTTCTCGGTGTTTTAACTTTCTGATTTATCTGCTTTTCGACTGCTTGAGATTTCAACTTCAGGTTTGCTGACCCGTCGGTTAAACCATTCTATAATAAACTGAACATCAACAATTTCTCGGCTTATTAATTTTTCGACTTTTTGGCTATTTGTTTTCTCATGAGTCATGACCACCCATGTAACATTTAAGGTTTTATAGCACTCTTATGATGGCATTTAAGACCAAAATTAGTCATGAAGACCGCCATAAGCGTACATTAAAACTTACATTGTTGCTTGGGCAGGGCCTTCACCTTCACCTTCAATTGCATAGCGTCACTCAACAATGAAGCAGTGAAACTTCGGTTTCAACAGAAGCAGCACCACTTCAGTTTCCAACTGGCTTCAGTCAGCGTCAGCGAAACGGGTTTCACTTCATCATGACTATCGGTTTCAACTTTTCATTTGTACTTTTCTATCAAATATTCAGAAAAAGACCAGCAACTTTGAATGCAAATGAATTGAATTTGAGTAACGTTTCCTACAATGCAACGCATATTAAAATTAACCTAGTCAATGTGACAAATCGTGCCTGACTTTCAGCCGTCGTCAAACAGCCACCAACTTCAACTGACGCTTGCTTGAAACGTTCTGTTCAACAAATGAAGCAAGTCACTTCATCTATGAAGCGAAGGTAAGAGAAAGTCAGTGTCATTTATTTGCTTCGACAATGACGCCCTGGTCATGACTCATATCTCTGACTACGGCTTTTTGACCTTCCGATGTTTTAAACATTCGCATCTATCTATTCGATTTATCCATTTTTCTATTTGTCAACTCGTTGACTTTTGATTTTCAACTTTTCATTTTTTCGACTTATCAACGTGGAAACTTTCCGGTTCAACTTTTCGACCATTCGACTATTCGTATTTTTAATTTTTGCGTCTTTGCGACTTTTCGAGATTTTTCGACTTTTTGACTATTCCATTATTCAACTTTTTGGCTATTCGATTATACTTTTTGACTTTATAAACTTTTTAAAAGTTTTTCACTTTTTCATTTTTTGACTTTTTTTTAATGGTTTTGACCTTTCAACATTCCAGACAAAAAAGCAGTCTTTGATTTTTTTTTGAAACTTTCGAATTTGTAATAAATTTTCGATTTCGTTGTCGACTTTTCGAATAAGTTTTTGACGTTCGACTGGCTCTTTGAGTTTTCGACATTTTAACTTTTGAGCTATCAAATTTTCGATTTTTCAACTGCAGCTTCCTGGCTTTCTGACCTTTCGGTTTTCCGATTGTGCAAACTTCGCGATTTATTGACTTCCGGATTTCTAGATTTTCTATTGTTTGACTTGTCGACCTTACGACTTTTTGAGCTTCACACCTCTCTGTTTCTCGACTTCCCACCTTTTTAGTCAATTAACTTTTCGATTGTTCTACTTTCCGTCTTTTAAATTTCGATTCTTCGATTCATTGATTCTTCGACTTTTGATTAACTCTTTGATATTTCGAATATTTAATTTTTTTCACTTTCCGATTCTGCAATTTTCTCCTTTTCTGATATCAATTCTATTAATTTTTTACTTTCGACTGACTTTTTCACTTTTCACATTTCAACTTTTTAATTTATTAACTTATCAACTTCACGAGCATTCATATTTTCGACTTTTGGATTTTTCAATTTTCTGACTTTTCTACTTCTTGACTTTTCAACTTTTTGATTTTCCAACTTTCTATCTTTTCGATTGTTTAACTTACGGCTTTTTTGCTTTTCGACCTTCTGATTTTCAACTTTTTAACTTCCCTATTACTCGAATTTTTAACTCTTTTCTTCGTGTTAAGCACTTACCACCGCAACCATTAATCTGATCTATTGTGGCGACTTTCTAATCTATTTTAACTTTCTGACCTATCTATTTTTCGACTGTTTGAGATTTCGACTACTCGCCTAATTGACTTTATACCTTTTTGATTATTTGACGTTTTTACTTTTTTAGCCGTTCGAGCTTTCAAATTTTGGATTTCTCAAACTTTCGTCTTTTCAGCCATTTGATTTTCGACTGGCTTTGTGTCTTTTAGGCAGATTTTTCGGCCACTAAATATTTGGATTTTTCAACTTTTCGACTTTACGACTATTCATTTTTTCGATTTTTGCGTGGTTGCAACTTTTCGATTTTTTGGCCTTTCGACCTCTCAAATTTTCGTTTCGATTCAATTTTTCGGCTCTCTGACTTTTCGTTTTTTTTCGATTGTTAAAGTTATTAGGTTAGGTTAGGGGCTTAAGTTTTTGACCTTCAGGCTTTTTGAATTTTATACTTCTGTGTTTCTCTACCATCATCATCATCATTAACTGTTCAGTTTTTTGATTTTCCGACTACGTTTAATTTTGTTACTCTGACCTTTCGATTTACTAACTTTTCGGTATCTTTTGTATTTTTGGCTTCACTATTTTCCAACTAAATTTTGACTTTTGACCTTCCCATTTTCAGACCTTTCGAGCTTTCAGATTCTTTCGACCATTTGAATTTTCGACTTTCTCTTATTTCGACTATTCAATTTTCCATCACTTATCCACTTTTTAACTTTGAGTTTTTAACACTATTTGTCTTTTCGGCTCAAGCGTTTCCGCAACGTTTCCGTTTTTCCGATGTTTCAAATTTTCGCCCTTTTAATTAGACTTTGCGCCTTTTTGACTTTTAGAATTTCGCCTTTGTGAACTTTAGACTTTTTGGTTTTACGAACCTCCGAATTTTAAACATTTAGACATTTAGATTTAGAATTTTAGACATTTAAACCTATCGAGCTTTGTTCTTTTCGAAGTTTTTTTTTGATTTTTGTTGCCTTTTCGACTGACCTTTTGACTTTACATCTGTTTATACAATTTATCGGCTCTTCGGCCTTTTGACTTTTCGACTTTCCGATTATTTGACTTTGTGATTCATTTTAGACTTCTAAACTTTCTTACTTCGAAACTTTTCTATTTTTGACTTTTCGGCCTTCCAGTTTTTTAAATTTTAGACTTCTTAGTTTCTCGACTTTTTAACTTTCTGAGTTTTCTACTTTTCGACTTTTTGACTTTCCAACGTTACGACTATTCCATTAGTTGACTTTTCGACTGGAATTTTCTGGTTTTGCGATTAACTAACTTTTCTAATTTTCCTCCATTAAACTATTCGTCTTTACGACTTTTGTGTCTTTGCAATTTTTTGAACTTTTGACCATTTGGCTTTTTAAATCTAAAAATAAAAAATAAGAAAACTTATCCAATTTATTTCTACTATGTGTATTTTATTCACGACAGATACGTATTTCGCCTACGACTTGCAGGCTTCCTCAGTGTCTGTTTTCGAAATTTTCTATTTTTCAATTTTTTGACTATTCGGCTATTCGACTTTTTGACTTTTTACCGACCCCCCGGCACGTCGCCATTTTTCTGTGACTGAATCGGAAGCGTCAAAAATACTTGGCGGGAAATCACTTCATAGAAAATCAATGCGACGGCCATTGTTGTTTGGGGTACAATACTGAGGGGTCCAACTTAATGGGGGTACTGTCAAACTCTGCAGACCAAGATTGCGATGCCGTGGAGGTGCTTTTTACGTATTAGCCTTTTTAACTTTTTGATCTTGATTTCTTTTTTTCAATTTTGATTTCATGATGTTTCAATTCTTGATTTCTGAGTTTGGATTATAACCTGATTTTAGGTTTCGATTTCTAATTTCTAATTATTTAGCAAATATATCTAAGATCGTTTAAACATAATGGGTGGTTCAGTAGGCTGCGCGAAATAACTTAAATAAATCCAAACATAATATTGGTGTCAAACAGTGTCTGTTTTCTGCGAGTTTTTTCAGAGTACTAAAAAGTAGTGCTTTCAAACTTTAAGGTTTTGGGGACAGATTATTACGAAGAAACCAACTTTTTAGGCTTAGCATCAACAAAGAAGGTTAGTTTTAATTAATTGTGACAGTGTCATTCATTAAAGTGTTGGAATAAAGTGTATTTTAATAAATATTTACGCTGTCTGGATTTAAAATCATGTTTTTAAATCCGGACATACTTCACTATTGATGTTTTTCTTAGGAAATGCAAGAGGATACGTTTAACCAGGCAGAAGCTGTGATACGAGGAAGGGTCTCGATTCGTGGAACCATAAAAATATTAGGAATTCTAAAAATTACGCATGAAGATAAGGTGAATTCGAGGTATGCTGGTGGTCGAACGAACATTCAGGATGCGCTTTTAAATGACGATGAGAAAATCGTGTTGGATTACATTATTGCAAATGCAGAAGCAGAGTATCTGGTCACAAATATTGATGCAAGGTAGCTGTAGAATAACGCTATCAGTAGTAAGAGGGAAATCCACCATCATTTCAAGGACTTGCCAGTGTATGTGGGTAGACTTACAGTAGATCCAAATTTGATTATCAAATGAATATCACACTAACGCTGTTATAGAAGGACCAAAAGGGGTTTGGCGGACCCACAAGCAGAGACACTTGTGCGCATTCCGGGGTTTTAAGATTTTCCTTCCAACATTAGGATCCTTCCATGTAATAATCAATTTCGCTGCACCAGCTTTAACCCACGTGATGGCTTGTTTGTGAGAAGAAGAACTTGGCATAACTGTTTCAGACCTTAAGGACTCCGGTTGGCAATCCACTCCATCATCCAGCCTTCCACAATTATGCTGTTCATGACAATGATAACAATCATAGCAATTATAATATGATATATAGTAAGGTTATAATAATATTCTGGTAAAAGTTCTATGTCATACCTTCATGTTTGAGTTTTACCTACAACCCGTTAAGTAATTTCCCGTTTTGTAGTCCTCTCATCCTTCCTGTCCTCGCCATAGTTCTCTCTTCTCCACTTGAGCTAGCACTAATCTACAAAAAAAAAAAAAAAAACCGGAAATCCCTTGCCGGTTTTCGTCTGGCTTGTAGTTGCAGTATGCTGATGTTATTATGTTCTCGTTTGTACCGATATTATCAATATTTTGTATGTATTTGGTAATTTTCAATAATAGCTGTAGAATAACGCTATCAAGACAGAAACAAACAAAATGTATTGGGAAGTCAAAAGAGTTTAAAAACACATCTCCCGACCGTGAGCGCATCAGACGATTTTAGCAACCTGAGATTATAATCAAACCATCTATGATTATGAAAAATAATAAATCCTAATAAATGAAATAACTTCTTACTGATCTGTTCCTTACAAAATACATCTTTTTTCTTACGAAATACATACCTTTAATACTTTAAAACGTTTAATGTAGAAGTACCTAATCACAATGTAGAAGTACCTAATCACTTTTGTTCTCTGACTAGGTAGGTAATTTCTTCAGTGTCGTACTTGACCAAAATCGTACCTTTAATGACACAAAAGTGGAATTAAAGGTGAAAATGTTCAGAAGAATGATTATTTAGTAGTTCTTATTGCAATTGACAAGTTGTTTGCCTATAGGCATTAATTTCTTAGCCAAAATATTGCCTGTCCGGAAAACGATTCAAAAGTGTCCGGATTTTGATTCATTGAGATGTGAGGTGTCCGGGTTTATGAACAAGACAAACCTTTTTGTTTTAATGTATTTTATTGAGTTTTTATTGAAAAATTGATGTGTTATCGTAAGTTTAAGGTTTATATTTGATTATAGTACAAAGCATTTATCGTTATGTCGCGAAATTATTTTTTACGAAGCATATTAAAAATATGACCTGCTTAAGTGTCCGGATAGTGATGCAGCACGGTACTTCTGATTTCAGATTTTTGTTTATTTCTTATTTCTGATTTTTAAATTTTTATTAGGTACAGGATTTTAAACATCGATGGATGGATGGATGGGTGGATGGACTTGGATTTTAAATATCTGGCTTTTGATGTTTCAAATGGGGCTTATGATTGTGAGCTCTTAGTTTTTGCATTAAAATTGATAAATTTTAATTTCAACTAGCCATTTACCGAAATTTCATTTTACTCGTCTTGTTGATTAAATTCTCGGAATAGCAACATAAACGGATACCAACCCTGTTTGCTATCGAACGAGCCATCTGTTGATTCGATAATATTGGTATAAAAACTGTTATTCCAGCGGAAAAGCTCGCTCAAATTAAAATTCCGACGAACCAGTGACCTTCTTTCGGTCGCTTTCGCTTCGGTTGAAAGTGATAACAAACTTTTATTTTTACAAGTCTGTTATCAATTTGAATCAACAACCAAGTGATTACTTTCATGAATATGTAAAAGACATGTCTCTGCAGGTGATATCAATTTGATTTACATTGGTATTATTAAATTATTATTTTCGATAATCTAGTTAAACAAAGTTGACATAAAAATGTACTCACTATCATCAATATCAATCGGTCTGGAGCTAAGCCCATAACGTAATTATTTACTTATGAAACCAACAAATTAAACCACACATCAAATGACACATTCCCACGTCCGCTGCCAAATCAATGTTCAAATACAGACCCCTGGCCCTTCCAGTTTTCCCAGAAAAATCTACACACTAATATACTAATCATCAATAAACCTGACAGTTATAACTTCCCCGACTCGATAATAGTTAAACACATTCAATTTGGCACCGCCGCCACCGTCGCAATGTTCAACCCCTGTCTCACTGCACCTTAATACCATTGTACGTATATTTTCCTTTTCACGCTCCGTCCACGCGGACACTCAACGCATTTCCGTTCCGATCGATGATGGTTTCCGGCTCTCCCCCACCGACGCGACCCCACATCATCCACCCCACAGGCCAACTGTCCAGCAAGATAAACAATGCAAATCACAGCAACAGCGGCGGTGGCCGACCACTCACCAACAGCACCAACACGCAATCGGATGCCGGAAACGGTATTAACACCACTGCCACTGGCCGGAATCCCTACCTGGTGGGGGTGCAATCAAGGTAATGATGAGTCGTTGAGTGCAGTTGGAAAACGTTCGCTTTGTTGGTCCACATTTTCACTGGAAAAGAAGCCGGTATCGAACAAAAGCGAAATCGTTTATTAGCTGTATTTCTGTCTGTATTTCGTTTGTAGCCGTTTTTCTCCTCTTTCTAGGTGAAGACAGGATAGTAGTTCTTTATGCTTGTCATTGTTTGATATTGCATTCTATTGTTTGACTAATAGTTTGTGATGTTGAAGTTTATAAGACTTTCGTAAATAATAGTTATTTATCATCAATTATTGATTTTTTCCATTTTATTTTCCTATTCAATGGTTTGGAATACAGATTTCGCCGGCGTTACTACCACAAAACCATCTTCATCGTACTGATCGTGGTGATCGTGATTCTACTTATTGGACTCATTGTCGTTGCCTGTCTATGTAAGTATGTGCAAAATTATTGAGTAAAATTGTGCTGTTTCCCTGAAGTTGCGTGTTAAATGCTGATTTCGAGAAAAAGGTTATAGCTCAAATTTTATAACTGCTATGAAAAGTCTGCTCACCTGCTTCAGAAAGCTTTAGTGCTGAGCTTGATCTAACTAACCAGTCGTCAAATGTTCGAATTTCGACTGTTAAAGTTAATGGGATCGTTGCGTCAGCCCCGTTATTGTCCTGTATTCTTAATAGCTGATTGAAGTCTTTCGAATAAGAACAGAAGGTCAACTTTCGAAAATGAAATATGGCACCTAGACTTTACTTACTTTTGTGTTAATTGGGTTGTTTTTAACCTGTTCGAACATAAAATTTAGTAAACTAATTTTTACTACCATCATTAGTTCCACAGTTTTCTTTATCACTTAGTAATAGTGTACTTGCCATTCTTAAAATCGAGAATCCGCTGGCAGCCGGTGTCCATGCTGTTCAGAAAATCACTGGAATGCTCGGACTGTGTACTGTAAAGTTCAGTCATTTTACTGCAATGATACCAATCCTACTAGAATGCTCAAAGTCAGAGCTGGCCATTTATTGACCGAACGTAGGGACCCTCTCAATCGTTAGGTTGAATATTTTGAACTACTCTTCTGACTTTTGTCGAACAATTCAGCATGCAATACTCGTTAACATTGTTAATAGCATACAATCATGTGCTAATTCAATGTCATCGTGTCTGTTAGAATGTTTTTTATCCGTTGAGGTATAACATCAAAGATTAAACTATAGAACTCCTTGTATGAAATCAGTAGACGTGGAAAAAAAGTTAAAATTTTGATTACTATTTGAGTCACGTCGTGACTAGCGAGTAACGAATTCCAGTCCAAGTTAGCCAAAAAACTGTTCATCGCCTCGAAGTTTGCTCTGTGAAAGTCGTAATAGACGGTTTCAGCATGGTCTAAGAAACGATATTCGGGTTTCAAATCCAGTGTCAACAATAGAGGTGGATGATGCCTGCAATGCTTGGCGAGTGGTGTTGGGGCTTGCAGAATAGAACAACTGTTCGGACCGTGAGCGAACTTTATTTTTAGAGCAGCCTTTTATTTTGCAGCTAAATTGCAGATAGATTTTCATATAATAACTTTCTGACTGAGTAGTTTTTCACGATAAATCTTCTATCGAACACGACGTATAATTTTATTTCACCTGCTAATGTTAAACCTTCTGTTATACGTTTATTTGTTATGATCAATCAATTAGCTGTCTCTGAGTTCTACTTACAACTTCAAGAACGGTTAACTCCAAGTTGTCTCCTTATTAGCTTAGAAACTTCCGGCTCCTTACAGGCTGCGGTGGCGGTTTTTAAAATTAATTTGTTTACTATTGCGCAATACACATCACCTGTTACTCACTCTACTTCTGCAACGTATAATAATCTGCTATCTAGCACTTTCCAATCAAGGCAGAGCTAATTCACTGCAATTCACTACTTATTTTATTTACTATTTGACTATTAACTATTTTATCAAACGATTTTAATTTTCAATTAATCACCTTTTCGAACTAAGTTTGTTTTGATTTCATATGCGAACAAAGATTTGTCTTATGCAGGGTGTGGTTATTCTATCCTGTGATTGTGGTGACGTTTGCTTACCAATGAGCTATACGGCAGGTGTACTGCACTGAGTTTAGTACACGGTGCCCCAACAGCTCCCCCCTGTAACTCTTGCGCAAGCCACTATAAGCTAGAGTTCACACATCTTATTTCTGGCACCGCTAACTTTGTCACCGGCCGACGAAATAGTCCATTAGCCGTACGCACCATCGCCTGTCTTACTCTTCCATCTAACCTTTTGATCACTTCTTGAACTAGTCCACGTATCCGGCATCTACGGTTGTCTGCATCTGTAATGAAAACCAACTCATCCTCAACAATTGGCTCTGATTCGGTAAGTCACTTCTGTCTCTGATTGATCGTTGGCAAATACTCTACTAGCCAGCGTTACCAAAGCTTATCCGCTAACCCCTGTGATCGCTTATAATTGTTGCGCAGCATTTCAGCATCCACCGTTACCGTTTTAAAAGGTTTTAAAAGGAGTATCTGCCGATTCTTGCGGAATGTATGTGAGTGGTCTTGAATTAATCATGTCCTCAGCCTCAGCCAAGGTAGTCAGCAGCACTTCATCAGTCAAACGCCGGCCGTTGCCCAAAACTTCCATGGCTACCTTAACCGATCGAACAAGCCTCTCCCATGCTCCTCCCATATGTGGTGCAGAAGGAGGATTGAAGTTCCATCGAGTCCTTGCGTCCGTAAAGGTTTCGCTACATCCTTCATTTATATTCTTAGTTACTTCTTTACTAGCTCCGACAAAATTCATCCCATTATCAGAGAAAAATTCGATCGGCATTCCACGCCGACAAATGAAACGACGAATAGCCATCACGCAAGCCTGAGTTGAAGGACTGTGTGCCACCTCTAAATGTATTGCTCTAGTTGTTAGGCAGGTGAACAATGAAACCCACCGGTTTTCTTCGGTTCGGTTCGGAATGGTCGCAGGTTTGGAGTAAGACGTTGAATTGGTAACGAGGCCATTCTCGGAACGTTAATTCGACATTTATACACTATACACCATACACATTTCCGCATTACCTGTTTAATTTCTGCTCTCATACATGGGATATAAAATCGCTGAGAGTTCCTGGAAACACTGCATGGCGAACAGTTAGGTTTTGTTACCGCGTATGTTCTAGAAAGTTTTTCGGTGTGTTGCAACGCGAGTGGAAGTGATTGCTAGTGTGCCAAATGAAGAATAGCGATCAATTTCATCATAGAGAATGAAGAATGCCATATATTCCTATTGAACTGTAATATAGTTTTTGGTTTATGTTTGCCGGTCATCGAGTCAACGAGTTGCCATGTTAACGAAAGAAGCAAAGCAACGAGGGATAAGTATTAGTATTATTTCATACAGGGTTACAAATTAATTCAACACTAAATGCATCAAGTTAAACACTCCAACATGTATCCATTTTCATATTTCATATAATTATTTTAAACATACTAACTTAAATGCAAACATTAAATTCTTTCTTAGTGATAACAGTTATTGAAATCATACTAATTACAAGCTTTCCGATATCAATACATCTGCAGCCCCCTCGCGAAGCAAGTGCTGCACCGCACCGATCCATTACCGTTTATCCTACAGACAGATTCTTATTAGAACTAGTTACCTCTCTCTCTTTCTCATATTTGCACTTGCGACTGTAAAATACCTCTCTTTCTCTTATATAGTGTCACGTTTTTTTGGCGAAGTAGATATGGTGTGAAGCGTGGGAGGATATTGTCATTTTCGATTTTATTCGTCTGCTATCCGCGTGCGCATGTCGTTGAACACCATTGACTGATTTTTGTTTCGTAAATGCAGTTACATGAGCTCACTGTGCTTCCAGGTCGAGCATTATATTGCGGGACGGTAAATCGGCATTGTGCAGATTTCATAAAAGTGTTTAACGTTGGCTTGGCTTTGGATGCTTTGAATAGATTCTTTTGATGGTTGTTTGGAAGACCTGTGAATTCTCAGCTGTGAATAGGTTTAGTGCAAATGTGTTTTAAGCAAATTTGGATAATTTGACATTTTCTCAGTCAACTGAAAACTATGTATTGTCTGTCGTTTCGTTTTTTATGTTGTTCAGAGCTCTAGATATATGGAATTTTGCCTGTTTGGGGACGCGATAGGTAACTTTTTCGACACGTACAGAGTGGTCGTGCGGTTCTGAGTACACTTAGGTATCAGGCTTTCACTTTAATCTGTAGACTTCGTATGCGGTTTTTGCCGCCACACCGCATCAACTATTAGAAGCATATAATTTCCTTCAATATATTTCTTATATCGCGTGATAAAGATAATAATAACTACCTACTAGTTTAAAATTGTAATAAGTAGCCAGTTTCATCCATGTTACCGAGAGTTATGAATGAAGCGAAATATTGATTTATTTTACCCCACTACCATCTTTCGGTGAGTAGTATTTATGTTTAAACGTACTATTCGTACTATACTATGAAATACACCATCTACAGGGATGAGACATTGTCGCGGTTATGCACGATTGAGCAACACTCCCTACAGCCGGCTGTCTGGAGTTTAAATTGCTATAAATACTTTTACCTAATATATAACTCTCTGCTTAGACTTAGTAATAGTGTGAGTACTCATTCAAATTTTTCATTGGAACAAATATATTCTAAAAACTATAATAAATGAAAAAATTAAATACGATCGAATGACTAATGAATAGACGAAAAACATACCTAAAATTCTACATTTTATAAAAAACAAAAAAAGCAACGATCGCATCACTTATCAAGGTGAATCCTGATCCAACAAACCCAACCTTACTAGCAAAACTCCTTCCTGTAATCTTTGTAGGGATGCAGAGGTTAACACGGTCCCTAGAACAGCAAAGATTACACTAACATTCCTTCCCCGTTCCCACCTGATTGCAAGGACGTGGCCGGCGCAGTTATTGATCATTACTATGTCGAATCACTGAATTTTGCACAATGAGAATGATCGGTAAATCCCAACCACATTCATTTGATTCATTGTGCAATTTCACTGGTTCTGGTCAATCACTGAGTGCAACCATTGATATGTGCAATCAGTCTAAGCTAAGCTAAGCTAAGCTAAGCTACATGGGATATAAAATCGCTGCCTCAACTCATTTGCGACCGATTCGAATTGTTGATGGTAATGCTCTACGAGCTTTGCGGTAATAGGATGCTTTCTTGGGAGTACAATCGGAAAGCGCATTTCAAACGGTAGAAAGTCTGCCCGCTCCGTTCTCCCTTCATGCCGTACAATACCATTCTCATCTATTATTGGTGATAGTTTATATAGATCGCTGTCTTTTTCCGTTTTAAACGTCGTAGAATTTTTTGAACTCTGCTGAAGCATTCGAATTTCCGCTCCAAACCCTTCCGTTTGTGCCACTTTCCACAATAGCCGCTCAGTATCCTTAAATTCTTCGTGGGTCAATGGTGTTTTAATATTTGGAATTAATATTTGGACTACACCCCGTACCTTTAGAAACGTAGGAAGGCTTAAAATTGGTTTTCCTAGCTGTTTTCTACGGAGATTTGTCACAAAACGCAGCACGCAAGCTAATGTACGAACTAAAATATTCCATTTGGAAATTCTGTCCAGATCGAAAATTGGTGTTGACAACTCCTGGTCGTGAAACAGATGCGTAATTCTTCGTTTACGAAACACAGATCAGGCAAACGGTTATTTGCATTCAAAATCCCATTCAGCTGTCTCAGTCCGGCTGTTGAATATGAATCAAGCAAGGACAGTGAAGCAGGACGAAACGAGGAATGCGCAAAATCAGGAAAGCGGAAATTATTCGTATCGCTGGGCCACGAAACTGTGCTGAGGTTGAAATCGCCTACAATGACAATGCTGTCATTAGCTTCCATTTGAGAGACAACCCATTCGAGGGAGAGTGCATGTTTGTCAATTACGCTGCTGTCATTGATGCGGTCAGGTGGAAAATATACGACACATATAAAAACCGTTCCAGATTGAGACGATATCGCTCCCGACGATAGAACTCCGCCACCAGGCACTATGGTCGAAAAAGCCAAAATTCCAGACAAAAATCAATATCTCGAAAACCATTGGCTCTACATATTTCATGTATTCAGAAGATTTTGTTTAGAAAAAAAGACCTATCTTTTGGTATAATTAGTCATTAGGGTGGATCACTTTTACTCGTTATAAAATTTTGAACTTTTTTGTCTTGCGATATAGAGCAATACTTTCTACTACAGAGTTGTAAATAATTTATTTTGCAGAAACTTTGCTGAAGAAATCAAATTTGTATCTCATCTGGGTATGGCTATACAACGAATTTTCTAGATTAAGTCAGGGTAAATCTTGAAGAAGCAGTTTTTTGCTCTAATTTTTTTAGTTGAAAACCAATTTGAAAACTATGTTCAGATGACTTTTAGAGCATAAAATGATGCATTTTTTAAAACTTCTAGATAGTTGCTATCTATTGTCTAAAGGAAGATAGAGAAGTTTTCGATTCAAAATATTATAGTTTTCCACAGCTGCTCACACTTCCGTTGGCACATATTTTCGAAAACGGAATGAATGGTCTAAAAGTACGTACCTGGATCTACAAAATGCATGTAATGACATTTTTCCACACTTCTCCTGTTCTGAGAAAACGCATTTGAAAAGTGAGTATTTTTCCACATTCAGCCCGCTGTGGTCCAACGGTTCACCAATATCTACGATCCGAAGGGCCCGGGAAAAAGTTGTGTTCGAATTCTGTTATAATTGACTCCCATTATAGCTTGTTTTGTTCCATGTACCCGTAAGCGTTGCTTCAAGGGCCATCCTTTACATGTTTTTTCGCTCTGTAAACACTATAAGCACGTTTGTTTCATTACTTTCTTCTACCGTCCCCTCCATCTATTGTAAAAAAAACTACCGTTATGAAAAACAGTCGTTATAAAAAAAGAGTATTTCTACATTTTTGGAACGAAGTGTTGCGCTTGCGTAGTTTTGTTTAAGGTGTAATTAGGTGTCCATCGATTCTGCCAATTTCAAAAGCAGTATTTTTGTTTGAAACAAAAAATCTGTTCATGTGTTCTGTTCTGTTCGATATATTCGGTGTGCAGATTGGCAAAAAGAACGCAGGATTTACATTTTTGTAAACAGAATCCCGCTTTTGGGCCCAAAAACTGCTTCTGAAATTGGGCGACGAAAAGTTAATGACTGCTAGTTTCCCGTTAAGCGTGTAGATCTATCGCGTATGTTTTCTTATTTAAAAACATTCTGATCTTTTTAGAAAGAAAACTAACATAAATTCGAGGTATTCTAGAATGTTTTCAAGGTTTTTGGAATTTGCGATATTTTTTTTAATATTTTGTAAAGACAAGTATTTCCATTTTGCTTTGCCGCCTTGCAGACTGATTCTAGCAGAATAAGCTCACAGCTGCTTACTTCTACGGCTTGATAACAAGAGATTTTACGCATTCTCTCAGCACTCAATTCGGCCAAATGTTTTTAGGACGACCTATCGATACAAAAAAAATCGGGCTGCATGTTGTCCACAGCATAAAATAAAATAATTTTTGTATCTCGATGAGATTTGTTTAATGAGGATGCGGTATCAATCGATGAAGTAGTCGGGACATCATAATCATTGGATATTATTGCAATATTTTCAAAACTTTCTCCAGGAATTTGTAATGGCGCGTTGAAATATTTCTCATTGTACTTAAAAACTTGTGTTGTGCGTTGTTAATACTTCAAATAATTCCTATTGAAGAAAAAGGCATGTATCCCTTACAATTGCACAATTTTTTTTTTCGATTCCACCGGCATGTCCTTCTTTACGACACTGTATGCTTTGAAAACTTCATCACATACTTTTCGGATTTTTTCGACGGAGTTTCCTTGCGTATTTTTTCACAAAGAAAACAATTCGCGTTTGTCCATTCCTTTAAAAGTACCTCCAATATTATTGACGTAGGACTACGTCTTTGTTTACTATCTGGGACTGGGTAGCACTTTGTGAAAACGGAAATAGAAATGTAACGTTGGAATGAAAGATTTCAAATGCTAATAACTACTAAACTACTGAACGAAACTGAACAATTTATATGTCGTTGGAAAGATAAAATGGCCAGCAATTTTATGGAGTGGGCGGGAAAGCAATTTTATGGACGGCGTAAGAGGGGGGGCTCCTATACAAATTAAACACAAATTTTCTCAAAACTCGAGAACTAATCAAGCAAATGGAACCAAATTAGGCATGCAGGGGTTTTAGAAGGTAGGTTTTTTTCTATGGTGTACTGAGACCCCTTCCCCTTCTAAGAGGTGGGGCTCCCATACAAATGAAACACAAATTTCCTCATAACTCGAGAGCTAATCAAGCAAATGGAAACAAATTTGGCATGTAAGGGTTTATGGAGGTATGAATTTATTTTATGATGGTTTGAGACCCCTCACCCCTGTGGTAGGAGGATAAGGACTCTCTTACAAATAAAACAGAAATTT
The DNA here is from genome assembly GCF_943734655.1 of Sabethes cyaneus. Taxonomy (NCBI): domain Eukaryota; kingdom Metazoa; phylum Arthropoda; class Insecta; order Diptera; family Culicidae; genus Sabethes; species Sabethes cyaneus. The sequence goes on from NC_071355.1 coordinate 39,045,808, forward strand.
TTGCGTATGTGCCATATTTTCTGCTGTGTAACAAGCGGTAAGCTGTGAAAGTAAACTAGTAAAACCTTCTCGGAGCAAAAGACAGCGAATCTAAGCAGTTAACTTTCATGCCTCTTGCCATTCATGTCGAAAGAGGACATTCGAATGGCACGTCATATTTACGATGAACGTACTTTGGCTTTAATGTTATTTATAACCAAGCGAGCAAAAGTAAGATTATTGAAACATGTCAAACTACGCATAATCATATTCAATACAATAATCTGTGGGCTGGTCATTCATTACTATGTCAACTTTTATGATACACACAAGTGATTTTTAAAAGAAATCTTCTATGTCTTAATGGCTGCAGGCGTTGTACTTATGAACCCCCGTCCACGTATTTTCAAAGCCACCATTGCATTCAATGAAGAATTAAATCTGAATATTTCGCTCTTCTCTTTTAAACAATGGCACTCATAGATTCTTATAAACATATAGTCCTACGTCACCCATTCGTACAGCCCTTAGGGCTGTATACCTTGTAGTTTTCTTTAATAAAAAGGTTTTAAAGCGTCGTTTTTTAACTTACCTGCGATATTTATAACGGTAGTTTTTTTTACAATAGATGGAGGGGACGGTAGAAGAAAGTAATGAAACAAACGTGCTTATAGTGTTTGCAGAGCGAAAAACCCGATTTAATCCACCCAGTGGTGAAAGGAACCTTTGTTATACGGTCTTACTTGCTATTTGAGATAGAAATCGACACGTCTTCGGAACATAATTCATCTATTGGTTATCGTTGCGTAGTGCGTTGGTTTACATAAAATTTTTGAAAATTGATTAAGTTAACAATATTTGAACAAAATAGGAACACTTTTAAATTTTGATACATCCTTTTTTCATGAAATTGCTGAGTAAGGATAAGTAAGTTGTTATTAATCTGAGTTATTAGTTTATAGTTTTTTGAACTATGCATAGTTTCCTGTAATGCCATTCTATTTAAATCACATGAATAGAGTTTTCTTGAATAATTTTCATCAATTTTTATTAACTCAAGCTGTTGTATTTTATACAACACGTGTAGGTTTTTCAACGCCATATTGTTATAAAGTTACAAATCGTTGTTTAACTAACGTATATTCTTCAACAAACTTATTGTGAGCAAAATGTCATAATTATTCAATGCATTAATAATTTAAATTGTTGGGAAAATTTATGCAGCAAAACTATCAGCAAATGTAAAATGTTTAAAATGTATCCGTCTGCTGGTAGTCGAGTGATTCGGAGTCAAAATTAGGGTATTCTTTATAATCAAAGTTCTACGGTTCCTAAACAAGCAAACATACAGGTATATTATTTTCAGCAAAGTTGTGTATTTTTACTATTTGTACAAATTTGTAGTACATGAAAAAGTCATACAACAATTACAAAAAGAGGAAAAATAGAAAAACTGGTTTTACAAATTCATATACAATAAATAAGATATTTCTATCTTCTCTGCAGAGATAGAAGGGTACTATCTTTACTAAATAAATACTAAATAAATATGTAATAATATGCTCTATAACTTTGCAGAACACATCAATGTGTTATATTGACACTGAAGAAAAATATTTTTTATATTTCATTTTTAGGGGGATTAATTAAAATTTAAATTCCACCAGGCGATAGAGCTTTCAATTTCAAGAAAATCTTCCAAAGGTTCGATGAACCTAAAACCAAGTTTTCCCAGTCAAAACTCTAGTGCACACGTTTTCTTTGGTTTGGGGCTATTGTGCGCGCGAGTAACTGTCTTACAAAAGTTGGCGCGAGTGTTCGAGGGTTAATATCTTTTAACCGGTAAAACCAATTCTTATGAAATTTTGCATATATATTCGTGGTGTCAAAACCTCTCGTTTGATATTAAAATAATTGAAATTAGGTAAATTATGTAGGTTAAAATCATTATAAATTATTGTTAATTTTGGTGTGGTGTATACGGTTGCTCATAACTTTCGAATTAAACGTCCAATCAAAAAACCATTCAATAGTGATCTATTAGGACATATTATCTTTCAAATGAGACTAATAGCATACAAATCGGTTTGGCCATCTCTAAGAAACAGGCGATAATTATTACCTTGTCAAAACAGGGTTTTTAAGCATAACTTTTAAACTACTTGTTTGTATTCAATTGAAAATTCCTGAACAATTTAGCTTTAATAATGGCTTTCATTTGATACTAAGATCGTTGAAATCGGTCATGTATTTCCGAAGAAACCAGTGTCACGTATTTTTCACATTTTTGCTTATAACTTTTAAACGAAATGTCGTATCACGAAACAACTCAATAGTGATCTACTAGACAATAACACCTTTCAAACAAAAGTAATAGCGAACCGTTCGGTTCAGCCATCTCTGAGAAACAGGCGATAGAAAAAATCATTACATACATACACACACACACACACACAGACATTGCTCAAATCGTCGAACCCTATCGATTGGTATTTGTGACTTGGCCCTCCGGGCCTCGGATCAATTTCGTGTTTTTCGACCAATTTTTAAACCTTTGTTATAGTATAACAAAGGTAAAAACATGTAAAGGATGGCCCTTGAAGCAACGCTTACGGGTACATGGAACAAAACAAGCTATAATGGGAGTCAATTATAACAGAATTCGAACACAACTTTTTCCCGGGCCCTTCGGATCGTAGATATTGGTGAACCGTTGGACCACAGCGGGCTGAATATGGAAAAATACTCACTTTTCAAATGCGTTTTCTCAGAACAGGAGAAGTGTGGAAAAATGTCATTACATGCATTTTGTAGATCCAGGTACGTACTTTTAGACCATTCATTGCGTTTTCGAAATATGTGCCAACGGAAGTGTGAGACGCTGTGGAAAACTATAATATTTTGAATCGAAAACTTCTCTATCTTCCTTTAGACAATAGATAGCAACTATCTAGAAGTTTTAAAAAATGCATCATTTTATGCTCTAAAAGTCATCTGAACATAGTTTTCAAATTGGTTTTCAACTAAAAAAGTTAGAGCAAAAAAACTGCTTTTTCAAGATCCACCCTGACTTAATCTAGAAAATTCGTTGTATAGTGATACACAGATGAGATACAAATTTGATTTTTTCAGCAATGTTCCTGCAAAATAAATTATTTATAACTTTGTAGTAGAAAGTATTGCTCTATATTGCAAGACAAAAAAGTTAAAAATTTTATAGCGAGTAAAAGTGGACCACCCTAATGACTAATTATACCAAAAGATAGGTCTTTTTTCTAAACAAAATCTTCTGAATACATGAAATATGTAGAGCCAATGGTTTTCGAGATATTGATTTTTGTCTGGAATTTTGGCTTTTTCGACCATAGTGCCAGGCTTGGCATACACTTTTCGCTTCGATTTTGCTCTTTTGATTACTGCATCTCAGCCAAGCAAAATTTGAAAAAGTGATGTATGGGACGTTTGTAGAATTTGTTATTATCTACAATATTGCTGAAGTAAGCTTTACTGTGCATTTTGTATTGATGGCGCTATAAGGCTGCTACCCTCTTGGTAGCAAAAAGAGCGCTCTTTTTGCTACCAACGACATTGCTGCGCTACAGCGCCGTAAATACTAAAGATAAAACTTCACTTTCTTCAGCAATATTATAGATAATTACTAGCTTTACAAATGCCTCATACACCACTTTTTCAAATTCTGCTTGGCTAAGGAGCAGTAATCAAAAGAGCAAAATCAAAGCGAAAAGTGTATGCCACACGGGTAGAAATTTGATCTCCAAAACGAGCACTCATGACTCATGATTCCCGGTTTCTAGCTCATGATTTATGAAAATACACCATGAATAAAAATCATGATATCACGAGCTTCTTGCAGTACAACACAACGCAAAATCATGAACTCTGTCTGATATGGCAGTTCAGTCATGATTTGATATGAATTCACATTTCATGATTTTATGATTTCATTCATGGCATCGGAATCAAATTTCTTTCCGTGCAAGCCTGTCCGCCACCAGAGCTTTTGTGCCAATAAACCGAGTACGTGTCGTCGAACAGTTGCTTCGATAGTGTGCTGTTCTTCAACCAAGTTTCCGTGAAAGCGTAGATATCGTAGCATGCGTCACTGCAAGCAAGCTGGTACTCAGCAAGAGAACTATTAATACCACCAATATTCTGGTAGTATTGAAGAACTTGCGATGTGGTGGCTGATAGAACTACTGACGTCGAGTTGACGTCAGACGGAAGTGGAGGCGATATCAGGTCGAGCAACGTCCCGCATGTTGAAGATAAAAGGCTGTTTCTTCTATTATAGCATCATAAACGTGCGTTGTCCACACGAAGGTAGACCTGACGACGAGAAGGAAACGTTCTAGGTGCAGCTGGAGGCAACGTACGACAGATGCTCAGGACGGGACATCAAGATCGTCATCGGGGATGTACGCCCATCAGGTCGGCAGAGAAGCAATATATAGACCGGTGATCGGGCCCCATAGCCTGCACACCGACACGAACGATACCGGTCAGCGATGCATCAACGTTGCAGCTTACCGCGGCTTGGATATCAGAAGCACTTTCTTTCCTCGCAAAGAGCTCCCGTAGTACCTGCTTCATAACAGCCCAGTATTTTTCGATGGGCCCAAGTTCCGGTGTGTTGAGGGAGTTCATGTCCTTGGGTACGAAAGTAACCCCGTTGACTTTGTACCATTCAAGGACATTCTTTGAATAGTGGCACGAAGCTAGATCCGACCAGAAGATCGTAGGGCCCTCGTGTTGCTTCAACAAAGGAAGCAGATGTATCTGTAGACACTCCTTGAGGTAGATCTACCCGTTTACAGTCCCGGTAGTCACAATCGGGGCACTTCGTTTGCCACATAAGCAAATTGCTTGCCAAATCATGTATTCTTTTGCAAATTTTGAAAGTTTCTGCTTCCTTATTTCCTCCGGAAAAATGCTGACCTCCCTCCCCGGATTCATTTAGATGGTGATGAAATCGAGGTGGTAGAAGAGTTCGTGTATCTGGGCTCACTGGTTACCGCAGTTAACGACATCAGCAGAGAAATACCAAGACGCATTATGGCAGGAAATCGTGCCTACTTTGGACTCCGTAGGACGTTGCGATCGAACAACATTCGCCACCGCACGAAGCTAACAATCTACAAGACGCTGATTAGACCGGTTATCCTTTACGGCCATGAGACATGGACTATGCTCATGGAGGACCAACGCGCCCTTAGCGTTTTCTAACGGAACGTGTTGCGCACCATCTACGGCAGAGTGCAAATGGAAGACGGAACGTGGAGGAGGCGAACGAACCATGAATTGCATAAGCTGCTCAGAGAACCACCCGTCGCTCACACCGCAAAAAGCAGTCGCCTGCGATGGGCTGGGCATGTCGTGAGGATGTCGGACGACAACCCGGTTAAAAAAGTTCTCAATAATGATCGGACTGGAATGAGATGGCGGGGTGCGCAGCGAGCAAGATGGATCGATCAAGTGAAAGGCGACCTGCGGACCCTACGCAGACTACGTGGTTGGCGAATTGCGACCATGGACCGAGTGGAATGGAGACGATTTCTCCTCCAGAACATCAAACTTGTGCTGGCCGGTGAAGAACAATAACCCCGGAAGCTGCCGGAAGTCCACTTTAGCATAAGTGGGCGCGTGAATGCCCTCTAGAAAATAGTTCCTTGCTGGCGGTACGTGCCGGGAACCAACGGTGGGAACATGGTTTCAGGGAAAACGCGTTCAAAGTTTCGTACAGCAATGGACTTCCCTTGAGGTGATTCCACAATATTTGCCATAAGTTTTGAACGAGATCAAATATCAAAAAATCTTTTTGGCATGATATTTCTGAAGGTATAAGCGTCCCGAAAATGCAAAAAAATAAAATTCCATTTTTCCGATTTTCCAGAATAGGGTCCCCCCTTAACCACAAGACTTACAGTTGAGTACACGATTCCGAGTTGTTTTCCGATGTCCCGATAAGATAGTTGAGAATTTTCCAGATGCTTGCGCAAAACCAATTCGCCACGTTCCTTTTCGGGTGACGCCATTTTTTCCAATTTTCGAAAAAAACTGACAGCGATAAAAATACTATATAAACTATACACTCTAAACTATTCCTAACCAAATTTTCAAGGGAAAATACACTATGGGTAATTTTCTACAGCGTTTCTTCCGTGGTGCAATTTGATGTGGAACATCCTTTAATCAGACCGGTCGTCCTCTACGGATTTGAGACAGTAACTTTGCTTGTGAAAGATACATGTGAATTTGCTGTATTTGAATGAAAGGTGTGGTGGGCTATTTTTGGCGGAGTACAAACGGATAGCGGAGAGTGGCGTAGGCGTATGAACTACGAACTGTAGGCACTACTTAGACAGATTTCCATCGTACACCTAGCGAAAGTTGGGAGACTACCGTGGGCTAGTTACGTCACTAGGAAGCCAGATGACTGTGCAGAGAAATATATTCTCTTGAAGAACTCCACCGGCATAAGGAATAGAATAACCAGGCACAACGGGGAACGTTGCGTCAATAAAGGAACGTCGCGGTCTGCTCGAGTCACTATACTATAGTCCTTTGTATGCTGGTAACTTAATCGATTAAATAACGGAAATAGTGATGTATACAAGTTAATTCCGTTTAAGTGCTTCGTTGTCTTTGAATTAGTTTTGAAGGGAGGTAACTTGGAAGGGAACACGTGGAAAGTACATTCGGTAAGAGGGCAAGTAAAAAATAAACGGAAAATTGATGCTTTATTTAAGAGTCTGCGCCACTTAAGTCCCGGACAATAAAAAACAAACGAGGTGTACTTTAATACAGATAGAAAGCCATTGGAAAAGGAGACCTTAGAAATTTGTTTTTGCGAATCCTTTCTTTGGTTCTTCGAATTTTTTCTCGCTGGATTATTTTTATGCGGATTTCACGCTGTTAGTTGAAGAAACTTATATGCAACTAAAATTGGTTCTATATCAGTTATAACAACTGCTTTACAACAACTATGCTAGCAGGGTTGTCTACTACGTTGGCAAGTTATCTGTAGAGCTTGTCAGAAGCTTTCTGGATGCAGCAGTATATTTCGGTCGTGGTGTCGATACAGACGCAGTAACTGGAATCAGCGAGGTAACCTAATTTATTTGGAAGGACCACGTCGCCGTCGATTTGACGCCGATCAGGAGTATCTCGGTAAACAGGTCGGCTAATAACAGTCGGCGTTGGCTACGATGAAATCCGAACACGTTTGTAAGTAAGAGTAAGTACAAGAATGATGGGTCGAGCAGAGCCATCTACTTACCGAAAACAGATAGAAATTGAAAAGCATTCATGATGAGAAACGCGTGCGTACGAATTTGAGTGAGGATAATAGCTAGGAACGTGAACTGTGGGAAAATAAAGTAACAGGACTGTCATTGGATTTGTGGATAACTGTCGTTGACTGATTTAGAAAAATCAAACTTTATTTCGTCACATGCACTAAGGCGTAAAGGGGTCCCAGATAAGCTAGTCCATATCATCGAAGCTCAGTGTGTGACGTTCGCGTGCGAAGTGCTGCATAACAGTCAGATCTGATATGCCTAGCAAGCTTGATAATTTTGATAACTCCTACAGCTCCGCAGGCCGCCAATCCAAATCGATATAGGAATGAACACTTACAGTTCTTCCGATTTCACAGAATCGATGTAAGAGGTATGGAGATGAACGTGTTTCAATATCTTGGCAGCCCTATATAGATACACGGATCAGGAAAGCTAGAGATATCAAGAGAACCGAATCCTCGCAGCTTTTGTTTTGAGAGGTCTGAAAGTTTTCTACCCAGTTATACGGTTAAAATCATTGATACCATTAGCGTCTGTCAATCCGTGAAGCATGGAGACTGCGTGACTGCTATTTCTTTTCACACCATTCGGATATCTCATCTACTATCTTAATGTATCAGTTGGAATCGGCAAGAGTAGCACAAAATAGCCTAATCATTTTGTTGGGAAACCATGTTCAAGTATAATCTACTAATACTTATTTCGCTTAACTTAATCGTACGCTGCATTGAAGGTGAATCATCTGCAAATTGTATTCTCTTAATTTATCATGAATCTTTCGCGAAGTAAATGTTTAGACCATTGTAGAGGTCTTCTCTCTCTCTCTGTCGCTAGGCGTGCTTCCGAATGTTTCGTTTCACAGAGATTTTTCCGTTTTACTTCTTCTCAAAATAATCTTTTCTTTCACTCAGTGCACTTTCCACCACATGTCTGCCACAGCGCGGACTGCCTTCGTGCGGCTGCAGCCTTCAAGCAGAGCATGGACACCCGCGCGGATCCGTGCGATGATTTCTACCGGTACACGTGCGGCAACTGGGCCGACGATCATCCCCGACCGGACACCTACAGCAGCTACGATTGGTTCAGCGAACGGCAGTCCAGGATTCTGCGCAACATTCGACAATATCTGCAGCTGAATGATACCGCCAGCGATGATCCGAAGTCGGTTAAGCAGGCTCGGGGGATGTACCGAGCGTGCATGAATTTGAGTAAGTTGTGAAAGAGTTCGGTGAGTTTGATAGCGGAAATTTGATTTGTTTTTGTAGCTGCCATGGATGCTCTTGGTTATGAGCCAGTTTTTAGTTTGTTGGACGATTTTTATTTACCGAGTTATCCAACAATACTAAACATCACGGACACCAACTACGAAGACTACAATTTCGATTGGGTTCGATCTTTAGCCAAAATAAGACAACTATTCGGAATGGATATTTTGATTGGGTTTGATGTGTTCCCCGATCCAAAGGATCGGGATTACAATAAACTGGTGCTGGGAACCCCCGAAAAGGAATCCGATTTACCATTGTCAGTAATATTTTCTCTTCAGTAGATTAATAAATGGTTTCACACCAAGTTTTGTTTTGCAGCAACGAAAATGTCTTGAAACAAATCATGAATGCAAAACACAAGATCATGGTAAGTGAAACCAAAGAGGATGATGACGATGACGATGTCGAAGGAGACACGGACTACATGAAAGCATATAAAACCTTCATGATTGGAACTATGAAGATCTTAGTCAACAGTACCGATCCAAAAATTGACCTAGATTCTTTTTCGGAAAGCTTTACAAAAGCAGCTGACATCTACGTTAGGATGTCGAAGGTGATATCAAAGGTTTACTGAAAGTTAATTCAAATCCATTTCGTCGCACACTAATGGTCTGTCGTATTTACAGCTAGACAAAATAGCGGAAAATGCCTCCAAGAGCAACCAACCGGAGGATTCGCTCAATGTTCAAGATCTGGTAAATACTACGGTTCGGGAACTACAAACACTCACCGATCAGTTTCTGGCACCTAGAGATCCAGTGCCAATTTGGGAGCAATATCTTGAAGAAGTGTTCGACGGTGTCCCAGAGGCGCAACTTAACTTGAGCGAAGACCTAATCCTTACCAGTAACGCTGATATCTACTATCTACAGCTGCTGACAGACTATCTTTCGTTAACTCCACTGGTACACATCGAACTGTTCATCTGGTGGACCGTAGTCGAAGAACTGATTCTGCACACTACGGCAGAGATCAGAAAACTACACTACGAGTACTACAAGGTGACAACCGTTACGGAGGGATTCACCCCTCGATCACTCTACTGTGCTGGAGCGGTCAACAAACTGATGGGAATGGCCGTAAGTTATGCAATCGCCGATAAGAGTTTTCTTCATGATACAAAACCCAAGATGCAACGCATGCTACGATATATTCAGGGCGCGTTCGAGCGTCTCGTTCGTGATACAACCTGGATGGATTGGAAGACCAAGCAATCTACGCTGGAAAAGTCCAAAGCCATGCGTAGTCTAATTGGTTTTCCCGAATGGATACTGAACCACACGAAGCTGGAGGAACATTACGATACGGTAATTCTTTTGGTGTAGATTTCGACTGTGATTTTGAGCTAGCAAATATTTTAGTTGGAGATTAACGATACACAACATTTGGACAATATGATGCAAATCATTCGGTTAAACAACATCAGACAACTTCGTCGCTGGCGACTGAAGAACGTTCTAAGTTGGGACACCGTCCCAACGAATGTAAATGCATTTCACACTTTTCAGGACAATGCCATTAGTGAGTACAAGTTGAACCGTAACAGACTTTCGATTGATCTTCTCCACTCTTTACCGTTCTTAACCTTTTTAACGGAGTGCAGCCATTCCGATTGCCATTCTGCAGTATCCCTTCTATCATCTGGGACTAGAGTAAGAGCGATGAGAGTTTGATGAGCAACTGTTTTGCACTCACCCATTCGAATTTTAGGCACGCACTCTACGCACACACAATAATGCCACCAACAATTCGCACGCGTGTCTTCAGAAATGCGAACACACCTGCAAATCGCTTTTTAACAGCTGTATTCTGTCCTCTTTCACCAAATTGTTAAGGTTTCCGCACATTCTGCCCTTTGCAGAGCGCTCAACTACGGATCTATTGGGACAATATTGGGACACGAGCTGACGCACGGATTTGATGATAGCGGTAAGACGCGAGACGATGTCCAATTGTTGCTCAATATTGACGGTCAATTGACGTCATTTCAGGACGTCAGTTTGACAAGGAAGGTAACCTCAAACAGTGGTGGACCAACAGTACCGTTCGGGAGTACGTCAATCGAACAGGATGTTTCGTGCAACAGTACAGTGGATATTACATCGACGAAGCGAAGGACTATGTAGGTATTGCTGAACTGTTCAATTAGTTTGAAACTAAACAAGCTTCATTGACAGATTGATGGCCAGCAAACTCTGGGCGAAAACATCGCGGACAACGGTGGCGTTCGGGAAGCTTATTATGCCTACAAAATGTACGTCCAGCGTGAAGGAACGGAACCACTTCTACCGGGATTCGAGAACTACACGCACGAACAGCTGTTCTTCATATCCTACGGAAATGTACGTACTCCAGTACAGTGGGTTGAATTGTTTCTAACAAATATTCATTAAACTTGTTTTCAGCTGTGGTGCGAATCACACACTGCTTCGGCGGCAAAATCAGCCCTGGACGACACGCACAGTCCCGGATGGGTTCGGCTGAGGGGGGTTCTCAGTAATTCGCCGGAATTCAGTCGGACGTTCGGCTGCCGACAGGGCAGCGGTATGAATCCGACCGGCGACAAGTGTCGAATATGGTGAGATACAAGCGTTTCTCGAAATTGCAAGTGTGATTAATATTAAGCAGACTAACTAACAGCAACGAGTGTGATATGAGTGCAATAAAATAGCAGATGTTTCTTTTTTACTGCAATATAATTATAGATAACTTGTTTGAACTTTGCTTTCTCTCAACATCTTTGCATATGTCGGCTTTTGCGGAACTCACATGGAACTTCCACGTATCATTGGCACAGGACAGCTCTATCAACTCGTCACGATCACGATACTCCTGCAGACGCTTTTTCCGTCTCGGAATTATGGTCATGTTGTTCCACGGTCTCCTGATTTAGGTGGTCCATTCAACTACAGTTATACTCTTCTATCACTGCTTCGCCTTTAGGGGAATAATGAGAAAAAAGGGAAACTTCCTAATAGCAAGCAGGAAAAGGGTTGGCACCACGAGATTCACCGGAAAATTTTACATTAGATCACCTATATTTTATCAGCCTGCTGGCCGTATCTTAATTGCGTCTGTTTTTTCGCTCGTTTGGCCATAGTGCAATGGGGTAGCACCATTTTAGCACTATAAATATCAAATTGTACAGCAAATTTTTAATCTGCAATATCCCAATTATACCTTTTCCAAATTTTGTTTGGCTGAGACGGTTCAACAAAATGAATCAAAACTGAGCTAAATTGATCGAGCTATCCTCGCATATCCGCGCTTGCCGTCTAAATGTCCCGATGCGAGAAACCGCCATGAATTACCTCCAACTACGCGTACTACACTTCCATCTCTAAGTCGCATGTTCCATCGTACGAGCAATGCACGTTGATTCTCCGTAGAGGGCGTAAATTAGTCAACAAAATTTGGCAATGTGGAGTACATCGCTCGTACTCTCTTCGCTTACGTTGGCCGCACTGCGAGCCGGTCTCGAAAACGGCAACACTTTAGCGTCGATGCGGCTAACTATAGACACGTTCGTGGCGCTTTCTGCAAGCCACGCGGAAACGTTCATATGTATCATACGTATATTTCGTTCTCCGGGCCACAAGGCACGCGGGAGAAGCAGTTGAATTGAATTTTGTTTGGTTTCAGGTTTGGTTTCAGGTACGCGCACCCTTGGAGGAACTGGACAGCGCATTCCAAGAAATGTTTGATTATTTTTTACCGTCGTTGGTTGTTCTATTCCCTGGCCAACGCGGCCTACTTTCGATTAGCCATGAATTGACCAGAATTCAAGCCTCCGAGTCATGGCTAGTTCCTAAAGTCGTTAAATGGAGGGTAGGGTCGTTATCACATCATCGCTAGGTTTCATACAAGTTAGCTTTTCGGTTGCCAGTGTCGGCCCACGACCGTAAACCCGCAGCCATGCTAGATCTTGTTAATGCAAAGCAAATAAGATAAAGATACTAGCTAGCTGGTTAGAGTACGGGAAGTAATCGTACCTGATAGAGTCGGAGGATTCTTTCATATTTTCGAGCTTCTATCCTCCATGCTAGAAGCGGCTCAAAACGGAATCTGATCTGTACGCGAACTGTGCACAATAGCACTTCGGCGAGAGAGGAAATCGAAGTGCCTCAGGTGGGACATCAGGTAGTGCATTACTACTTTACGGTCAGACGCACTTCCTTCCTTAGCAACGAATGTTACCTTGTTACCATCCATGCATGCAGATCACCAGATTAGTGTTGAAGGCGTGAAAAAAAAAATTTTTTGGATACCAGCGATTATAACGCAAGCTACTGAGCGTCTGCGCTTGTAACCTTAGGTTAAAAATCTCATATGAAATTAGCTTCGTCAATTTACTATGGAGATTTCAATCTGCTCGAATATCCTTAATCAAATCAAAATTCATAAGTCCACCTCTGAGCAAGCAGTCGACTGTGTGATTAATAGCCCTCTAAGCTTACGGAAGGAGGGATCACTCATAGGGGAAAATTTTCTCCGATGTGGGTGTCTAGTCTAGTCATTTCTAGTAATTAGCTACGGCCAACCGATCACTGTGTGGGTGATAACTGTGTAGGTGATTTCCACTCCGGTGGACATAATCAATCTCTTCGCCACTCATTTCGAAAGTGTGTTTGATAGCTGTACCTGCATCTCAACTGGAAACTGCAATAGCAACGCCGCTTGTACCGGAAGGCTACGTGGATTTAGGAATTTTTACTATAACAGAGGACATTGTCGTGGCATCAATGAAGAAACTTAAATCGTCGTTTGCAGCAGGCCCAGATTGCATATCATCTGTAATCTTGAAAAAGTGTTTTTCCGAGTTGTCAAAACCGCTCTCCGTGATTTTAAACAAGTCGGTGTCCAGTGGAGTTTTTCCAACTCTTTGGAAACAGTCCTTCATGTTCCCTGTTCTCAAAAAAGGCGAAAAGCGAAACATGGCAAATTATCGAGTAATTACGTCACTATGTGGTGCTTCCAAATTGTTAGAGCTACCTGTTCTTTAAGTGTAAGCGATATATCTCGGTCGATCAGCACGGTTTCTACGCTAGCCACTCGGTTAACCCAATCTACTACAGTTTACCTCAAAATACCTTAACGCCATGGAAAACCACTAACAAATTGACACTATCTACACGAATTTAAAAGCAGCATTCGATAGAATCGACCGCGATTTGTTCTTGGCCAAAATCTCTAAGCTCGGAGCCGACACGTGCCTCACACAATGGCTGCGATCTTACCTGTTTGATCGAACGCTTCGAGTTAAGCTCGGCAGTGTTGAATCCCGGGCCGTCACGAACTTATCTGAAGTTTCGCAAGGCAGTAACCTTGGTCCTTTGATATTTTTATTATAAGTGAATGATGTTTGTTTTCTGCTTCCCGATGGATGCCGCTTGCTGTATGCTGCCGACCTGAATATTTTCTTGGTTGTTAGAAACACTGAAGACTGCCGTGAGCTTCAGAAAATTCTTCATCGTTTTGTTGAGTGGTGCAAGTGGAACCGTATTATCATAAGTGTCGAGAAATGCTGTGTTGCATCATTCACGCGTTGTGAAAATCCAATACTTCACGACTATTACATCGAAGGAAGTTGTTTGGCAAAAGTTCATGAAGGAAAAGACCTAGGCGTTAGATTGATAATAAATTGAGCTTTGATGCGCATCGATCGATTATCATACAGAAAGCAAACTGCCAGCTTGGGTTTATCAAAAAATCAGAGAGGTTGTGTACAAGACACGACCGCATATATAGGTGACGCAGGACTACGTAAGTCTCTTTGTAGTGATAGTAGCATGTATCCATGCTTGTAATCATTCGATTCTTCATGTATACATGCTATATGCAACATATATACATGCTACATGCGTTGTAAGTAACATTTATCAAAGTAGTAACATTGCATACGTTCAATTCTCAAAAGATTTTGCATATGAAAACAATTTAACAAAATCAAGAACACAAACTATTGCCTTCCTGGTACCTTACTGAAATTAAAGATTGGTTTTATTACCCATGGTTACCCACGTTGAAGGGATTTTACCAATTCAATCCTATTTTATCAACAGCACATCTTTTCACTACACTTCTAAATTAAACGGCAAGCATGCGTATTCATACAGAGTCGTATTATAACCGAACACTACAGCTGAAGCACCTTTTTCCAACACAGATATCAAATTCGCTGAGGTTTAATCGTCTCGCAGTAAATAATTTGCGATCTGTTGAAACAACGAACTTGTGTCATTTTTTCTGGCACACTTTCCTAACACAGACATCAAATTGGAGTAGGTTTAATCGCGTTCGTAAGAAATCAGTTGGCACGAGGGGGCTTTGTCACTCTTTATGGCGTACTTCCCAAGCAAGGACATCAAAATGGTCTAGGTTTAATCGCGGTGTTAAGAAATCTTGTTGAAATGAGGGAGCTTTGTCACTTGCTTTGGCTTACTTCCCAAGCACAGATATCAAATTGGTATAGGTTTAGATCATCGTAAAGAATCTTCCAACCAATCACGAAGCGAGAATTCTGGTAAAACAAAGGATCATTATTTTTAATTTTTCAATAGTTCAACATCAGGAATTCATACTTTTCTTCATTTGGGTTAATTCTTAGAAGTTTTTCCGATCGATTGGTGTAAGAATATTGAAAATCGATCGGAAAACCGCTGAGCTATTAGCGCTCAAAACCTTTCATTTTTCGTGACGCTCGCATTTTTCGATTTTTTGGAATGACACCCTATCTCAAAACTTGCCGTAAGACGTAGTCCTACGTCAAAAGTTTGTAACGAGTTCAGTGATCCATTATGCTTTCGATCGTTGTACTGCGCTTTGGTAAGACCTCTCCTAGAAACTGCTTGCATTATTTGGGGCCCATATCAGGAGTACTGGAACGACCGTATAGAACAAATACAAAAGCGATTCGTTCGGTTTGCTCTACAACGATTACTTTGGAGAGATGCCAATAACCTGCCCCCGTATCCAGATCAATGTCAACCGATCAATTTAAGCTCACTGCTTACACGTCGGAAAATTGCCCAGGCCACATTTGCCACCAAAATTCTAAAAGGCGAAGTTGACTGCCCGCCCTACTGTCACGTTTCCAGTTCAATACGCCTGAACGGCCGTTACGTCAACGTAGCCTAATCCATTCACCATTCCACAGTAGCCAATACGGCAACAACGAACCAATAACCAAGCTCCAACGAACATTTTCTGAGGTCATCGAACTATTCGACTTTCACGAAACTACTGCTTCCTTCAAAAACAAGCTGAAGACGACAAGAATTTTTAGCTAGTGGTGTATTACGTCTAGGACGTTTTAATTTAATTGTTTATGACTGCTATATTATTTGTAATGCTTCATTGTTTCATGTATGTATGTATGAGCCTAAAAGATGGTGGAG
Source organism: Sabethes cyaneus (assembly GCF_943734655.1). Classification (NCBI taxonomy): domain Eukaryota; kingdom Metazoa; phylum Arthropoda; class Insecta; order Diptera; family Culicidae; genus Sabethes; species Sabethes cyaneus. The sequence continues at coordinate 39,061,774 of NC_071355.1, forward strand.
TTTTTATGCCTCTTGAGAATATCAAGATGGCTTTTCCCCACCCCAAGATCATTAAGATCGGATGATTATATTCAATAAACTTAAACATAAACATAAGCATAAGCATAACACTCCAAGTCCATGGACGGAGGGGTCTCTCGTGTGATATGGCTTTACGAAGATGGAATACAATCGACTGTATAGATTATAACACTCCAAGTCCATGGATGGAGGGGTCACTCATACAAGAAAACTTTTTTACTAAACAACAATAACTCGCAACAGGGTGATATCACTCTAAGCCTGTGGACGGTGGGGTCACCCCTACTGAATCGCTTACAGATCTACACTAATACAACCATGGTGCTCAAAATTTGAAAAAATTGTTGCATTTATTGCTACAAGATTCAAACCGAAAGAGTCTCTGTCAGGTCAATAGATCGTGGAAAGCTTCCAAAAGCCCAATTACAAACTAGTGGAAGCTTGAAAAGGCTCAACCAAGATAGAGAAGTTTGATTCAATCGTGAAAGTTGGACGAAACAAGTATTGAGTGCGGTGTTCGTTTAAGAATATTTTTTAAAAAAATTTTTGTCAGATATTGTTGTTTTTGCGGCTGTGAAAAATTAAATTGTTGGTTTTCTGATAGGGAAACAGAAGTCCCTAATTCGACTGAGAATGAAGACCAAGAATCTAGTGAACCGAAAAGTCCACGAGGAGCCTCTTTGTTCTTCCTTCCGGAAGAACTTTGCTTTGTTCTTCTTCGTCCAGAGGTTTTATTCTACAGCCAGTTTAAAGTGGAGGAAATACAAGCTACCATCCGTGAACACTGTTCACGATACGAAAATTTACGTCCCCGGAGATTGTCATCACGACCGGCGGCCAGTGTTAAGCTAATTCTATATTACCAACACCAGACCAGCGAGACATTGCCGAGTGTGGTGAAAAGTAGTACCATTTGACGTCGACCCAATAATCCAGAAGCCAGCATAAAATTACAAAAGCGCAAGTAACCTAAGTTAAGAATCACGAAATTGTTGGGATCAAGAACAATAAAACTGAAATTGTCATTGTAATACTAGTTTTCCGCTCCGTTTGATTTTTGGTATGAATATTGCTTTTAATCTGGGTTTTCCACAGCTTGGATGTTGGTAGCATTTTTAGGTTAGTAATCTATGTTTATTGGGTTTTACGATTTTACGATTCTGTTTTTGAGCAAGTTGTGTGTTGATTTTTAAATCAATTTTGACTGTACCTGATTGATCAGCATAAATCCCTCCCAAACCACCATTGAGCAGTGCTTACAAGTTTCATGTTAAGAGCGGCTCTCGACAACGTCTGATGCGGAGCAGGTGGATGAATTAGGCAAAATGCAGTTCCGAATGCTAACGCCAAGATGGCAGTCCTGTCATGAGACTGGGTAACATGACTGACTTATTAATAACATGTTATTAATAACGTTACGGTGACTAAAAATATAAGGATGACTGACTTATACCTATGCAAATTTTTTCGTTCGCCGAACGTTTTAATAAATCAGTAGTTGCATGCACGGTGTGGCATTTTACGCCGTCTTGTTGACACCATAGCTAGTCTATATTAATGGCACTCAAGTTTGGTAAGTACAGAAAAATAGGTGGTCATGGCACCATTAACTATTGCTTTATGGCTGGCAAGAACACTTTTATTGTTTAATAGGTCATTAAAGCTTTTGCTACTGGCTCATAAAGTTCACCGATGATATTATCTGAATACAACACTGTTTCGAAAATAGCATGAGGATTCTTTTCACTCCGATACGAAATCACTGGCATTAGGTTCATATACCCATTAGTTAAAAATTATTTCGAAGTTTAGTTTAATGTATTTATTTATTTATATTTCAATGACAAAAATAAGGCTTTGAACCAATAGTTGACTCAAATCAGTCAGACCGTCAGTCAGACCGTGAATAGTTATATCCTCTGTGGTTGGAAACTTGAGAAATTTTTATGATGCTCGTCGTAATCCTAAGTCAAAAGATTTTGTTTGATTGGTGGTTTTTGAAGCTCAGCTGTGTCGTTATCATAATGCGTTCAGTCCACTGATAAACGTGCTCCGTGAGGAAATTTGCTAATTAAAAATTTAGCATGATTTATTCTCCCCGGCAACTTTGTAACTTTTGATTGTGCTGAAAGTATCAAGGAAATGTTTCATAAATTACAAGCCCTCTCATGCCTTAACGGTTGACGATTCGTCGATGTGTGATTTATTACTCTGAATCGTGCTCGAAGTCAGACCGGTAAATTAAATACCTAGTCTAAGTAAGTAACAGTTTCCTTGTACTGTTGTGGAAGATCCCCTATTTCCAGTTCGATTCCAGTGGCTAGTAGTTATCCCATAGATGATTATGGCCTGAATGAGTCGGTGAGATATTGCAGATTGATATATTGAGAATGTAACTTGCATTTCTGTCTGCTAATGGAGGCATACCATTTTTAAGACACACCTCACTGGATTTCCCTCTCATATAGGGTCTCACCCTCCGTTATAGTGTGCAGAGCAATTAAATTTTATTACTGGATAGTTGGTTCAGCCTATTAACTAATATTAGTAACTTTAAAGTTGAATACCAAGATTGATAATATTGCATTCTATTGCCGTAATTTCACTAAACGAAACGTCATCACCAAGTGTGCATTGTTTCACCTATATTTTACATTGAAACATCAAACAAAAAGGTGTAAAATTTGTTGCAAATATTTATTCTCTAGTAGCAAAAAACAAGGCAACTATATACGGATAAATCCGCTTTTTTCACTAAAAAATAGTAAAAAATATATACTCTAGAAATTGTTATAGTCTATTTACTATTATTATGACTCTATAGATACATGGATGAATATGGATTCTATGGACGAATTCTGCGCTATCATCAAAGACAAGCGAAGAAACAAATTTGTAGTGTTAGCCCTTCGAACCGGTTTCCTTCGAGAGATGTAGAATAGTATGCGCCCTGCAGTATTAGTAACACGTGGTGCACTACTGTAGCATTCATTCATCATTTTACGACGGTGACACTTTTACATCGGTTTTCCCCAAGTTGCAAAGCAACTTGTGGGAAAACTTTTGCGCGGATAGGAATTTTCGCACTATAACCTCTCGCCGGTGGGGCACGGGCATCGCGGTGCCATAAAGTAAATGAATACCGATTGTAATATCTAGTATTGCAGGTGTTAGCTCCGGACCTGTTAAATGGAATTTAAATACTGTCAAGTGCTGACCGCGTCCGGTCAGTGTTGAGCTGACCGCGTGAGTCGTATGATCCTGAAGTTTGCTTCACGTGAAGCCGATGTTTCGCGTTCGACGCAGTTGTTAGACGCTGGCTAAGACGGTACGGTACGTGTCCGAGTTTTGTTTTGTTATAGCGAATCCAGCGCAGGAATTGACATGAGAGTTTGTAGCAGAGGAACAGCTGAGGATATCGTTATCAACTGCTGTAGACTGTGATCTTCACTATGGCCACAAATTTGCGAAGTCGTTACCTAAAGTAGAGTTGAAAATTGCTGCCGTAAAAACACTTTAGCTGTGAAGCCTTCACTTGTATTGCATTACATGTTTGCTTACTACTGTTAACATTTCTTCTACCTATATATTCTTTTCAATTTCGAAGCATAAATTTGATTTCTTCCTGATTAGAAAAATGGGCAAATATTGTTTTAGATATGTACAGAACGGATAGCTCTCATCCCAGCATGTCGAAGAGTGTTTGCTTTTGTTAGATCAAGACCTGACTGAAATATTTAGAATATGAGAGGATTCCCTTTCAATCAACGCTTTCATTGGTTTTACATTATAGAGATAGAGATTAGGAATAGAGATTTACTTGATATAGCAAAGATTTGCTGAAAAGTCCAAGACTTGGTGGCGAACATTGTTTGATTGAGAGGTTTCACAATACCTTCCAGTATGTTCGAATTCTTTTATAATGCAAGACATGGAATTTTTTGAAAAGAATTTGCTGTTTCTGTGTCGGGTTTCAGTGGATTCGTTCTGTTACGGCTGACTCTGATTATTTCCGGCCTGAGCAATCTCGAACACCACCAATTTCCTCAAACAACTTTACATGATTCCAAGTTATTTAAAAGCTTTTTTCATGATTCATGATTCATTTCAATGAACTAAGCTATAATAAACCAGAGTTTGTAATCATTTATGCTAAGGTTCACAAAATTCAAAGTAATGTTCAACACGACTAAACGTTCTCGTACACGAAGCAATCGGTTCATTGCGGCCAAATTCAGTGCGGTTAAAGTGGTTGGTCAGCAGTGAGAATGGTCGCAGAGTCCCCTGTACTGCGCGCTAATTTACTACCGAAAACAATAGTGATGCACTGCACTCGGTCATTTCGGAGGTTCTAATAGAGTTGATGCAGAGTCCAAATTAGATACGCATTTCCGAGATAGGGACGAAATAAGGCGCAATGCGGTGCTTTAAAGTAGTGTTAAAATCTCCTTTAATTTTCGCAATAAATCTCAACAGACGAGTCGCTTTTAAGACAATCATTGTACGGTGACGATCGCAAGTCAGTCTCGGATCAAGAATCACATCACATTAGTTGAACTTCACTTTTCTGTAAGAATAACAGTACTGTAGATATTTTTAAATTTGTTCACAACAAAACAAAAAAGAACGCATTTTTTTGGAATGATTTGAACTTTAGCAAAGATTTTGGACAAGATTAACGCATTTTAAAAATTTTATGTGGGTCTTAAGAAATCAGGGGGTTACTAATAACAATCGGTTGAAAATTGTAGAAGTTATGACCACTTTACTAAAACAGTAATGTCTGCGCATTTGAATATCATGCTCATGCAAACACCCTCTTACTTGTCCATAAGCAACAAATACCTCTCTTTCCCTCTCTCCCTTTCTATGATACACACACATACAATAATTGTGTATTTCTTATATTTTCTCAACTGACTGACAATTTTAAAATCGTCAGCATAAACCAATCTGTAGCCTCTTTCACGGGCAGAGGTTGCGTCGTTAAAGTATAAAATGAACAAAAGTGATCTCAGATTACTGCCTTGTGGCACACCAGATTGATACGTGAACGGGGAAGGTACTTTCGAGCCAAGTTTCACTTGTAAGATCCTGTCGCACAAATATGAGCGTAACCTTGTGGCAAACTGTTGCGAAACACTCAGTCGTGATACTTTTATCTAGCAGTATGCGATGACTGATGCGATCAAAGGCATTAAAATCAGTTTATATCACGTCTGCTTGCACTTTGCGCTCTATTTCAGTAATGCAATCAGAAGTGAAGTCAAGTAAGTTCGTCGTCACGTAACGGCTAGCCACGAATCCATGTTGGTTAAAGGGTGTCCCACATCAAATTACACTACGGAAGAAGCGCTGTAGAAAATTACCCATTTGGCTTTTTTTGGAAAATTTGGGTAGAAGTAGTTTAAAGTGTATTGTTTACACTGTATTTTTATCGCGATCAGTTTTTCGAAAATGGGAAAAAATGGCGTCATCCGAAAAGCAACGTCGCGAATTTATTTTGCACAAACGCCTGGAAAATCCTCAACTCTCTCATCATGGATGATGAGACTTAAGTCAAGGCGGACTTCCGGCAGGTTCTGGGGCTACTGTACTTTACCGCCCAGCACAAGTTTGATATTCCGGAGAAAGTAAGGATGCAGAAAGTTTCAAAATTTGCCAAGAAATACATGATTTGGCGAGCGATCTGCTGATGTGCCAAACGGAGTGCTCCGTTCGTGACTACCGGGACTGTAAACGGACAGATCTACCTCAAGGAGTGGCTACATAAGCGTCTGCTTCCTCTGTCGAAGCAACACGAGGGCCCTACGATCTTCTGGTCGGATCTAGCTTTGTGCCACTATTCAAAGAATGTCCTGGAGTGGTACGAAGCCAACGGGGTTACTTTCGTACCCAAGGACATGAACCCCCTCCCCTAATGCAACGGAGCTAAGGCCCATTCAAAAATACTGAGCTATTATGAAGCAGGAATAACAGAAGCATCTCAAGGATGTGAAATCTGAGAAAGACATGAAGAAACAGTGGTTTTCCGTACAGACATCAGTGTACAGCTGCAGTCAGATGTTGTACAAAACCTTTTGAATGGAGTTAAGCATAAGGTGCTAGTATACGGTTATGGTATTGAAGTTTAATGAAATAAATACATCAAAATTTTACGAACGAGTTATATTTTATTGTCTGAAAGTTTGAAAAGGATCGGTCAATTAGGAAATTTTCAACAACGGTGCAATTTGATGTGGGACACCCTTTAGAAGAAATGTAATGTTTAGTGCTACGAAATAAAGCATCGCCTACGATTATTTCAAATAATTTGGCGATGGCGGACAAATCCGACGCGGAATGCCAGAGGGTATTAGGCGAGAAGAATGCAGTGCGGGCGTTAATGCTGCAGCAGGGAACTCGTCAGAATGTAGAACGATATAGACAGAAGCGAAGACAGCAAACCCAGTTTTTTTTGGGCTAAGGAGCGCCGCCTGGAAGAAATGGAGTGCGAGGACATGGAAAAGCTGTATCGTTCTCAGGAAATGCATAAATTCTATAAGAAACTGTACGAAGGCTTTGTGCCGCGAGCCGAAACATGTCGGGATAAAGATGAGGGAATCTTGTCAGATTAACGTGAAGTGATCGAAAGGAGGAAGCTGCACTACAATGAACACCTGCATGGCGCGGAGACGGAATGCCAAGACAGCAGAAGTAATGACTACATCACTATGGCGATGATGTGCCGACCTCAACAACAAGTGAAGTGGTCGGAGCCATCAAATAGCTCAAGAACAGCAAAGCAGCTGGAAAAAATGGTATCGCAGCGGAGCTTATCAAGATGGCCCCGGATAGATTGGTTACCTGTCTGCACCGACTGATAGTCAGGGTCTAGGAAACAGAACAGCTACCGGAGGAGTGGAACGAGGGAGTAATATGTTCAATATACAAAAAGGGCGACAAGTGGGAATGTGAGAACTATCGAGCGATCACCATTCTCTATGCCTCCTATACAGGGCTTTCTCAGATCATCTTTCGCCACTAACAAGTAGATTCGACCAAATCTGTGTTCTGGGACAGATCCTCCAAAAGTGTCGCGAATACCAAGTCCCCACGCACCATTCATACACTCTTATTCTGCGAGACGAGTGGCGTGACAATTTTGGAGTCACTGCGAATGAGGTGACCGTTGTCACCTGGGTGTTTAGCTTTGACATCTAGGTGAAACGGGTGACTTGCGCTTGTCACGGTGGTCACCTAGGTGACATCACCCCATTCGACTCGCCGTGACGAGTCACGGATAGTGACAATTGTCGTATTGAGTCACGTGACTAGCAGAATAATGGTGATAGATTTTAAGGCCACCTGCGATACTATCCACCGTGAAGAGTTATGGTGGTGCAATGGAAACGCACTTGACGCGATATTGAGAGTTGTGGGTTCAAGTCCTACCTGGACAATCAATTATTTTTCACAGTTTACAAAACATTTTCCCAGTTCTTCCAATGTTCGTTCTTCACAAAAACACATTTACTCCCTCATACAAAGTACAAATATTGCCAATTTATCCGTTTCGCTGACGACGTGGACATTGTCGGAAGAACGTTACAGGCTGTTGCTGAGCAGTATACGAAACTGAAACGTGAAGCAGTGAAGATTGAATTAGTGGAGAACACGTCTAACACAAATTACCTGTTAGTACTAGTAGAAGGAATCGTGCTCACATAGACAATAGTGTGGTAGTCGAGGGGGAAAACTGCAGCAGAGAAATACGCCAACGTATTCTTACCAGAAGTCGTGCTTACTACGGATTACACACGGTGTATTACTACGGACTGAAAACGGTGCTTACTACGAACTAAGAACTATGTATGGAAAAGAAGGATGAACCACGAGACGGGGCAGCTTTTCGGCGAAGCTAATATCCAGAAAGTGGTTAAAGCTGGAAGGATACAATGGGCGGGAGATATTGTGCGAAAGTCGGATAACAATCCCTCAAAAATGGTATTCGTCTCAAATCCGGTTGGTACCAGACGCAAAGGTGTGCAGCGAGCTTGATGGCTAGATCAAGTGAAGTAAGACTTGGAAAGTGTGGGACGGATGACAAATTAATAATAGTCAGCCATGGGCCGAGTTTGTTGGCGGAATATTGTTATGGAGGTGCAATCCTAAAGGACATCGCACTAGGATAAGTAAGTAAGTTGAAGAACAAGAAAAACAAAATAGGTCCTAGGTTGCTGCCTAATGAACCTAAATGAACAGAATCAAAATTACAAATAGAACATATTTTTAGTCTATTGATAAAATTGCGTGCTGATTCACCGAACTCGAACAATTCCTCGGCCACGCTAAAAGTGCGGATCATGGTCATGAATGTGACCGGCTCATTTATTCCATTAGAGGTGCAATGAAACTTGTGCTGTAGTAACGCCCTTGACCTCTTCGGTCTCTGATTTGCTCGAAAATTCTATGACGATAGCAGCCATGGGACATCAAGTGCTCTATAGAGCAATTTTATTACGAAGGTTGCTTGTTGAATCTTGTGTCGTGTTTCAAGCGTATCCAAGTTCAACAGCCGGTAGCGATCGCCGTACGGCGGCAAATTGACGGAGTCGTTCCATGATAGTTTCATGAGAGCGAAACGAATAAGCCGTTTTTGTACACGTTCTAGCCGTACAGCTCAAGATAGATGATAAGGATACCACACCAATGAAGTATTTTCGAGGATTGGTCGAACTAGTGCACAATACAGTGATTTATGGCAGTAAGGTTCCGTAAAGTCTCTAGAGAGCTTAGATATAAATCCTAGTTCCCGATTCACTTTGGCAACAATCGCAGTTTGATGCAGATCGAAGCACAATTTTTGATCCAAAACCACGTCTAGATCGCTCACTAGGACTGCCGTTTGATACAACACCATTGATTCTGTAGTCGAATATAATAGGGAAATGATTGCGGTTGTACGTCATAACGACACATTTTGGAATGCTAATCGTAAGTCGATTTCGTCTGTACCAGTTAACGAAGCTATCCAGAAGTTCTTGTAGGCGCGTGCAATCATCAGGTGAACGAACTTCATAAAACATCTTTAAATCATCCGTTAACCTGCGACCTGAGTCAAGCATACGTACACCCAGGTAACCAATAAGCATTAGTATAAGCAATAAATCAATCGTTTATTAGCATCCCTGGCGTTTTATACTGGAGGTTGCTGTTTATCAGCCTTCAGACTGCATAACAGTTATGCCATAACTGTTGTAAATTGGCATCCACAATTCTATTTAAATTCATCTTGTAGGTAACAAGCTGCAAATAAGCAATGTCAGCACTAAAAGAGGGCCAGCAGTAAAGTAGCCGCTTATTTTGCGAAAATAGCATTCAAGTAGCATTTAGGGCAACTTAAATGCTTATTAGCTTGCATTTAAATTGCATTAGAAATGCTTATTGGTTATCTGGGCAATGTCATTGATCTAGAGAATAAATAGTAGCGGGCCCAAGTTGATACCCTACGGCACACCGGATGCATTAATGAAGGCGTTTTAATTTACACAACAGGATTACATGATCAACTTCGGTCGATGTATATGGCGGTGTATATGGCGTCCACCTGAACTGTGTGCCCGAGGTGTGTAATGCAAGTCAACGTGAAATCCAGCGGTCTCGCATAAATCCATGTTGTTCCGGAGAAATTTATTTTTTAATTTGACTAGAGAGTGTTTGTTATACTTTGGTAGTTTCTTACGTTGCGCTTATCACCAGTTTTGAATACGAGGATCATAAATATCGACCAACATTTGAAAAGGGCGGATAAGCCAAACGTCAAACAGACCGAGCGAGAGTTATTTTTTGCTGGAGCAGCATAGGAAAATGAACTCTTACTCGTTCTGTTTGACGCCTTTTTCAAATGTTGGTCGACAAATGATGTTTTCCATGCACTAGGGAATACATGCTAAGAGAACGATCTATTATGAATCACACATAATGGGTTGGTTAAAGCATCGATACAGCGGAAATATACAATCTGGAATACCATCTGGTCCTGGTGAGAACGACTGTTTGAGTTTTTTTGCGGCCTAGAGTACCCATTTCTTGAATTACGTAGAATATATCCATATCGTTATCGATAACATCAATAGGGACATCGGCAGCAGCAATCAACCTTAATTTATCGGACTCCGTTTTTAAGATAAGTTTTCAACCATGCGCAAAGCTGTCAGGAAAAATCAAATCTGGGAAAAATAATAAGTATCAAAATCTGTCCAAGTTATATACTTTTAAGTCTTACACAAAAATGTTGCATGCGAGATCTTATCCCTAGCAGTAAATTCTAATTATAGCAAAATTGCCCGGAATTCAGATAGATTTTTCAATGAAGAATCTTTTTCAAACAAACAAAAATATTCTCCGTTAGGTATCTAATTGTATGTCTGCTTCCCTTGGCTTTCTTGAAATCTGAAATGATAATATAATATATGTACTAACTTAGCTACAATCTGTACTGCAGCTTTTTTCTTTTGTATTCTAAATCTTCCACGCTTTCTAGTTTCTTCGCTCTTTCACTTGATTGTCAGCATAATCTTAGTTCTATTTTCTTCTAAGAATCTCCAAGATGTCGGAAATGGAGGAAAACAACTTCATGGGTAGGAATCTCATATATATGCAATCCAACCCAGTATTAACCTCTATACGATTTCAGCGATGAACGTGGAAGCCGGTCAGAAATACCGAACGGCAGGGTTTACCCAAAGACGGTTCCTCAACCTCAACGCCAAGTCAGGTCGAAAGTATTCATTCCGAGTAACCTTTTAACATCATGCCAACAATCCAATCCTTTGATTTCTTCTTCTTTCAGCTCCTGTCATGTGTTCTGTCGCCGATTTTTCATATGTATTCTACTCCTGACGGTGGTTGTGCTCTCGTCCGTGATATATGCTGCCATCCATTTTGGTAAAAGCATATTAAATCAATGAAATTCTGCTCTCAACGAGCGCCTATATCTTCAGCGAGAACCCTGCCGGATGTTTGCCACACCAAGGAATGCCTACGGTCCGCTGCTGCTTTCAAGCAAAGCATGGACTTAACCGTTGATCCTTGTGACGATTTCTACTCGTATGTTTGCGGCAATTGGGCCGACGATCATCCACGGCCGGAAATGCGGGGCGAATACGATTGGTTCGGTGAACGGCAGATCAAAATCTTTCGCAACATTCGGGCCAAACTGGAAACCAATGCCAGCCGGTCGGATCCCAAGCCGGTGGCACAGTCTAAAGCGATGTACAAATCTTGCTTAGATTATGGTAATGATGTAAATGACCAACCTTAGACGAACTTACAATTAAGGTTTGATAACTTGTAGCTGCTCGAAAAAAGGAAGGTTTCAAAGCCGTTAGTAAGTATCTGAAAGAGTTTGGACTTCCAGCGGTTCCTACGCTGCTTAATCAGTCCAGAATTTCATCCCGTAACTACAAGTTCGACTGGGTCAGCTCGGTTGCCAAGATTCAACGGAAGCTTGGATTTAATGTGATAATTGGTTTTGATATTGTACCTGATCATTTGGATAAGAATCGAAACAGGCTTACACTGGAGTATTTCTACACTCCGGGAGATTTTCAGTTTCCGTAAGTAGCCTCTGGCGATGTTGTTTGAAAATGTATAAGCAACCCGATTTGTTATTCTGCAGATTTTATGAATGGTCGAAGTTTAAGCCAAAAGGTCACAGTCGTTCGAGCAAGCGAAGGATAGTGGATAGTGAAGAGGAGGAAGATGAAGATGAAAACGAGAAGTCGCTCAATCCTGAAGACGTTGCTGAATTGCTGGAACAAACCGTCGAGGCAATCCATCCAGGTTTGAACATAATGAAATGGAAAAATCGGTTCGTACCCTTGGCTGAGCAGTTTATTGCCTTTCATAAAGCCTTGCCGGAGGTTAGTAGTTTCATTTGAACTCAACGAATTGATAAACCGTACTTTTTCATTTTTAAGCGATATGAGTCTGAGGATGACGATGCAGACTACTACAGCGTCGAAGAACTACAAAAGCTCACTGATTCGTACATTGCTCCAAAGAAACCCTATCCCGTTTGGCAACGCTATTTCAACGTACTATTCGATGACTTTCCAAATGCTAAGCCTCGTCCGGATGAAAAATTGCAGATGGACAACGGAACGGTTCAGTATTTGCTGAAACTGATAGACTCTGTATCTCGTCAGTCACAAGCCCAAATTGAATTGTACGTTTGGAGCCGGGTGGCGAGTTTTCTGGTAGATCATGAACTGAACGATGTCGAGTCCGAGCAGGAGTGTGCCGAAAATGTGCACCGGTTTTTGGGTTTGGCCGTGAGCTATGCTATCGCAGATCAGAACTTCTTAACCGGGACAAAACCACGCATCGAACGAATGCTAAGGGAAATTGGTACTGAATTCGATGGCATAGTGCTCGAAACGGATTGGATGGATGCCTACACGAAGTATGCATCGCTGGAGAAATCCAAAGCAATGAAAAGTTTAATCGGGTTCCCGGATTGGATCATGGACTCGAAGAAGCTGAACGAATACTACCAGGGGCTGCGCGTGGACGAACATCGCTATCTGGAAAACTGGGTGAGTGCTATTGAATTTCTGCAGACCGATAGACTACGCTCCTGGCAGGTGAAGAACAACCGTGTCTGGGATATGGATCCTACGGAAGTGAATGCGTTTTATTTGGCTGAACGGAATGCTATTTGTAAGTCACCTGCATAAATTTGCCAGAAATTAATTTTAATCACAGTTTTTTCTATAGATATTCCTGTAGCTATAATACAGTACCCGTTTTATTATCTTGGATTAGAGTGAGCATATTAAATGTGAAAATATTTATAAATTTGATAAATTGTCTAAATTTTCAGGGCGCTGAACTATGGAGCACTCGGGGAAGTACTTGGGCATGAGTTGACGCATGGTTTTGATAATTCAGGTAATTTCTACTACAAACAACAAGTTTTATACAAGATGTATGGTCCAATTCTAAAAACGAACAGGACGCCATTTTGACAAGAACGGAAACTTGGAACGCTGGTGGTCCAACCAAACCATACGGGAATACGACAGCCGAGCCGATTGTTTTGTAAAACAATACGGTAGTTATTATGTCAAGGAAGCAAAGCAATACGTAACATTCGAGACAACAAACAACTTTTCCCAAATAACGCATTCCTATAACGCAGGTCAACGGCAGCTTAACCCTGGGGGAAAACATTGCCGATAACGGTGGCCTGCGGGAAGCATTTTGGGCCTACAAATCGTTCAAGAAAGAACACGGTCCTGAGTCGACCCTGCCGGGATTCGAAGAATTCACTCACGAACAACTGCTGTTCATTTCGTATGGCAATGTAAGCAAGCAGTGTTTCTTTTGCCCGAGACCGCATCTAAAACCTCTCTATTTTACAGCAAAATTGTCAAATTATTTCACCAAGTGTCGCCAAAGGTCTACTGCAGGATGAGCATAGCCCGTCGAGATTTCGAGTGCGAGGGGTTCTGAGTAATATGCCGGAATTTAGTGAAGTTTTTAACTGCCCTATCGGCAGTGCTATGAATCCGGAGAAAAAATGTCGCATTTGGTGATTTGGAAAGTTTGTGTTCGATATTGGTTAATAGTGTTATAGTACTTTATTATATTTAGAACTGTAAATAGACATTTGTTTTCTGCTGAGTTGCTTTTTAAGCTAGAGATAAAGATCAATTTAGCTTTTTATGAGCCACAATGGCGGTTGGCACCATCCGTTTTGGTGATATTTGAACAGCAAAGACATTTCTGTTTTCATCCAACATGTTTTCCGTTCGTTATCACGGCAAAACTAAAGGAACGCGTGGATATAAAATGACTCAGTTTGTTAAGTTATTAATAGTTTATAACTTTGAAAAAAAGTTACTGTTATTATCTTTTGTAAAACGTTTGTTCACGAAAATTTATCATTGTGAATGAAGTGAAAACAGTTTTACGAAGATAATTATTATTTTATCATAAATAATGCTTTTGAAATTTGAACCACAGACGAACTGACGTGACACATAGAAGAAAATCCTTTAAAAACCATCATCTCACACAATCTTCTCCATCTTCTCTGTTTCGCGCGTTTCGCGGTAGCACGGAGTAGAGATGGTCGGGTAGCGGAAAATTTACCCGAAACCCGCACCCGTACCCGTACCCGCCGGGTACGGGTCGGGTTCGGGTATTGAAAAAAAATATTTTGCGGGTTCGGGTCGGGTACGGGTTTGGTTTTGAAACCGGGTACGGGTCGGGTCGGGTCTATTGACCTCGTTTAACACTAAAGATTGTCGGGTATCCGGACCCGTACCCGTGCCCGACGGGTTGCGGTCGGGTTCGGGTATCAAAAAAAATAAACTTGCGGGTTCGGGTCGGGCACGGGTTTTTATTTTTTTTTCTAATCGGGTACGGGTCGGGTTCGGGTATTCAAATTTTCATACCCGACCATCTCTAGCACGGAGCCAAAGAGCCAACAGAGTATTAAATATAAATTTTATAGCACATCTGGCAACTTTGCGTCTCATCAACCGCTTCAAACGAAATAAACGGTGTAGTCTGGGTGGCCAAAAACGGTGTAGCCGTGCAACCCAAACAAAAGGGACAAAAGGTTTAACGAATAATCATAACTGCAAGGCATTTTTTATTGAGTACGCTTTTGTATATTTGGTGATCTAAACTAAAAGTAATTTATTCAAACACATAAGTGAATAGTTTCTTATATTTTTTGTTATTTACCTATTAAAGCAATAACATTAATTTCAGTTTCTCGACATGAACGACCAGCCGACTGAATGTGGTGCGGAATTTGGTCCTGTTGAATGTACCCCAATCCGCAAGAAATCCTATTGTTGCAATGTCTGCGGTAAGGGCTTCATGAGTAACAGTCACCTTACGCTCCACTTTCGAACCCATACGGGAGAGAGACCCTTCAAATGTGAACACTGTGGTAAGGATTTTAGCAACAACGGTAATCTCAAAATACATTTACGGATACACACCGGCGAACGGCCACACGTTTGCGAGCAGTGCGGCAGTGGCTTTATGCTAAAGTACCAATTAACTTACCATAGGAAACTGCACATTGACGAAAAACCGTTCAAATGCGATCATTGTGAAAAAACATTCTCACATATTGGTAGCCTTAGTCTGCACAAACGTAGCCACTCGAACGGAAAGGAATACGAATGTGACTTCTGCGGTAAGCTTTTCACTACCAATGCGAGTCTGACTCAGCACGTTCGCACTCACACCGGCGAAAGGCCATTTAAGTGCGACTTATGTGATAAATCATTCACCGGAAGTAGCGATCTGAAGAAGCATCGACAGATCCATACCGGTGAAAAATCGTTCAAATGTAGTGAATGCGGAAAGCAATTCATTTCTAGTAGCGCTTTAACAAAACACATTCGAACCCATACGGGAGAACGGCCGTATGGATGTGAATTCTGTGGTAAGTCGTTTTCAGGTAAAGGCAGTCTGATCCATCATAAACGCATTCACACCGGAGTTAAACCCTACCAGTGTGACATCTGCAGTAGGCAGTTCGCTGCCAACAGTACAATGAAAACCCATCGACGCATTCATACGGGCGAAAGACGGCACAGTTGTGGTGTCTGTGGGAAAGACTACATCACCAACAGTAGTCTTACCCAGCACATGATGCTTCACACTCGGCAGAGCCGACTTCAGTGTGATATTTGTGGTAAAACCTACAATCGTTCTCCCCATCTCGTTAGGCATAAGAAAACGCATGAAAAGAATACTTGAAAGTAGAAGAAACATTAGTATTACAGTTATGCCGAATTCCCAAATAACCGTCCTAAAACGAAAGGACTGTAACTAGTTAAAATGGAATTGAACGTACATTGCCATGATAATGGGACAAACTTGTGCAACAGTTCATGAACACTCTGTGTACCAGCGGGAGTACACCGTAAGTACAAAGAATAGAACAACACTTCTTTTACCAATATTTATTGTAGACAATAATGAGCTCTAATCTAAAGTCGGATAAATAACTTATATAATATTATTCCGGAATAACCATTGTATATGAATATTAAACGAAATGTAAGACAAATTTTCGTTAATAAAATTCACAAGTCTTCAAAAATGTCGATCCTGGTTGTAACTCTGTATGTTCCATGTTCTGCAGTGCAGATTTTTCTTCTCTATATTTAAGCCATCGTTTCGACAGCTCGATGATAGGTCTGAGTGGCATATTAACAAGCTCGGAGCTTGATAAAATCACCAGATTTATAAATGTTTAAGAGGTGAAAAAAGATATTTACTTCTAAACTTAAGTCATAGCTCAGCCACAGATTGAATATAATCAACCATAGCGTTTGATCGGTTTGATCAGCCTGAAATTGTTACTAGGGAATGGTTTTCAATTCGGAATTTTCCGGATTAGCGAGATCCGGACTATCGAGTAGTCGCATTATCGGGTGTCGGATTAGCGGATGGAACCTTCCCCAGCGCTGTTATCGGGTTGCTAAATCTGTGCACGCGGTGCTTCCCGAATAACCGGTTACTAAATATTAATTTTAGCGGCGACCGGTACGGTACGGAGTAATGACAGAAAGCTGCTAAATTGGGTTTAGTAGCGCGACGTTATGGATGCTCTAATAGCGTCAAAGGCGTCAAATGAAATAAACGGTGTAGTTTGGGTGACCAAAAACGGTGTAACCGTGCAACCTGAACACAGGGATACCAGATTTGCAGATTTGTCTGCAAATTGCAGATTTTTGGAGCGGTCTTGCAGATCATTATAAATTTGCAGATATTTGCAGTTTTTATGACTTTTATTGTTTTGTTGCAGATTTTTGTTCGAAGCTCTTTAAACTTTCACAGACTTCCTAAAAAAGTGTGCAGATTTTCGCAGATTATTTTCAAACCAGAAAATTCGAGTAGCCGGAAAACTGCTCGATTTTTCCGGTTTTCGAGCAGTTGCAGACATTTTTTTAGAAAATATGGCATCTCTGCCTGAACATAATGCAAGTGCAAGCACAAGGGATTGAGGGATTATTTATTTATAGTACACACTTTTGTATATTTCCTGATCCAAAATAAAAGTAATTTATTCAAATACATAAGTAAATAGATAACATTTCTTATATTTTTTTTAGTATTTATGTATTCAAGCAATTACACTAATTCCAGTTTCTCGATATGAACGACCAGCCGACTGAAGATGGCATAAAACTTGGTCCTGTTGAAAGTTCCCCAACCGGCAGGAGATCCTATTGTTGCAATATCTGCGGCAAGAGCCTCACTAGTAACAGTCACCTTACGCACCACATTCGGATCCATACGGGAGAGAGGCCCTTCAAATGTGAACACTGTGGTAAGGATTTTAGTAAAAACAGTGATCTCAAAATACATGTACGGATACACACCGGCGAACGGCCACACGTTTGCGAGCAGTGTGGAAGTAGCTTTATACGAAAGTACCAATTAACAAACCATAGGAAACTGCACATTGACGAAAAACCGTTTAAATGTGATCATTGTGAAAAAGTATTCTCACATGTTGGTAGTCTTATTCTGCACAAGCGTAGCCACTCGAACGGAAAGGAATACGAATGTGACTTCTGCGGTAAGCTTTTCACTACCAATGGGAGTCTGACTCAGCACGTTCGCATTCACACCGGTGAAAGGCCGTTTGAATGCGACTTATGTGATAAATCATTCAGCGGAAGTAGCGCCCTAAAGAAGCATCGACAGATCCATACCGGAGAAAAATCGTTCGAATGTAATGAATGCGGAAAGCAATTTATTTCTAGTAGCACTTTAACAAAACACATTCGAACCCATACGGGAGAACGGCCGTATGGATGTGAATTCTGTGGTAAGTCGTTTTCAGATAGCAGCAGTCTGGTCCATCACAAACGCATCCACACCGGAGTTAAACCCTACCAGTGTGACATCTGCAGTAAGCAGTTCATTGCCAGCAGTACGATGAAAAACCATCGACGGATTCATACAGGCGAAAGACGACACCGTTGTGGTGTCTGTGGGAAAGAATACATCACCAGCAGTAATCTTACCCAGCACATGCTGCTTCACACTCGGCAGAGCCCACCTCAGTGCGATGTTTGTGGTAAAACTTACAACCGTACTCACCATCTTGCTAGGCATAAGAAAACGCATGAAAAGAATACTTGAAAGTTGACGAAAAATTAGTATTAAAGTTATGCCGAATTCCCAAATAACCGTCCTAAAACGAAAGGACTGTGTAACTAGTAAAAGGAATTGAACGTAGGGTATGTTGCTACATCGTCGTAATTGCCTGTTCCCGTCTTATCCAACACAAATTATTAAAAATATCAGCATTTTTATGACACACAATGCAAAACTAGTTATTCCCTAATATTTTAGTTTGTTGTCTATCATACGCGATCAATCAAAGTGCGCTAAGATCTATTTTAATGCTTTTTATCATTAAAGAAGGCCTACCAGCCAAATTTCCCACGTTTTTTCGTGCGACGAAGAAGACAATGTCGATTAATCGTTTTAATTTCCGTCATTCATAAATGAAAATAACTCACGCAAGGCATTGTTGTTATTCTACAGCCAGAAAAACTTGCCTGACCTGTAGAAATTTTGCAGAATAACATTTGTCATGCCGTCCTACACAATTACATGCACGTTAGCTTCGTAAACATTGTTGTGATTTTTAGTTCTGACGATGAAAAACTTTGATTGACGAATTTTAAAACGGTACGACGAATTTTAGAAATAAAGCAGTTGCGTAATTTCAACAATATGCTTTAATAATCGCTTTACAGTGATTTCAAAGTTCACGGATCGGAAGGTAAGTGTGTTGTGTTAAATCAGCACAAGAACTTTTGGAGTATTCATTAAATCCACCCAGAAAATGATGAAAATTAGAATGGTCTTACTTATTACGACGGGAATTAGAAAAAGACCCTACATTGCCATGATAATAAGACAAACTTGTGCAACAGTTCATGAACACTCTGTGTACCAGCGGGAGTACACCGTAAGTACAAAGAATAGAACAACACTTCTTTTAGAAATATTTATTGTAGACAATAATGAGCTCTAATCTAAGGTCTAATATAACTTTTTCTAATTTTGATCGACTGAGGAGGCATTGTTTGTTGGAAGGTTAGACCACTGCGACCATTATTTTGAAGTATTTTGTGTCGTATCCGAATCGTAGAGTGCGCGTGAGCGCGTCCTTTCGCCTCGAAAATGGTACACAGAATGGATTCTCGCTTTCTCATGAAGTTGCAAGACCTTACGGGAAACGTTGCGTTGGCACGAACAATTTGCGGTAATTCTAGACCTAGTTGCCAAATGTAAAGTCTAACTAAATTTGCATTTAGCAGTCTAACATTTAGAAGTATCGTTAAATTCCTTGGTTGATTTCTTTAATTCGATCACGCATGACTGACCAAGCGTTATAGATCGAATGTCTTTTCTGTATATTTTTTTTTTCTTTAGTTACGTTAGTTTATTTACATCAATCATATTCACTACATTTTGGTAGAAGCGGTATGGGCCAATTCAAATATGACGTCCATCCAATTTCTGCTTTTTAGAGCCCCCTCTCCCCTCTGTCCGATTGTGACGCAAATCTGAAACTCCCCCCCCCCGCCTTTGGACGTCACACAAACTCGAAAAAAATGAAAATGAAAAGTAAAGCACGGTAGAAGTAGAAGGTGGTCAATAAATTTTGCTTAACCTTTTATAAGGCTGTGAACCATTTCGCGAAATTCTTAACTTTTTAGTTAAAATTTGACAGTTCGATGGCTATTTCTCCTCGACTGGTTAAAATCCGTTCAGAATGCGAACCATATCATATTTGACGGATTGATAGTTGTTTTACTCAATGAGAGCATATATAAGGTGAGGATGAAGATGTTTTTATAACAGCGAATTTATTTATTCAGTCCAGATTGGAATTGGATGAATTTTTGGTGTTCACTTGCTCCTATTTCATAGATAAAATTTATCTCATTTAATTTCGGCTTGAATAAACAAATATGTTATAAGTTAAACATCCATACATTGGTGAAAAAAATTCAAGGAAAAATCAGTGAAACACATCGAAGCTCTTTCCTCACCTGTGGCATATCTCATTGGCTCTCAGAACTTGGTTAAAACTAACCATGCTCCCGAGCAGGGTTATTTTCAAAAAACCATCGTACTTTTAACCAACAGTTAAAAATTTCGCGAAATGGTTCACAGCCTAAACGTCAAATGCCTCAACTCTGGTTTGACGTTTTTGTGTGTTTTGTTTTGATTCCCTTTGTAACCTAATTTTATTGCTGGTGTGTTTATTACTTGTAATTCGTACCACTTGTTTGCGGAAACAGGAAATGCCCGACTTTTCCGAAGCAAGAAAATGATGTCAGTTCTGCACAACATATATTTTTGTCATTTTAGCTGTTTTTTGCTTCTGGGTCTTGCGAATAAGTAATCAAAACAAACCCCACAACACTGTCAAACCTGGGACGAAAAAAAAAACGCAACTGACATCTGCGTGCAATGCTTTATAGAAATTCTATGGAGCGGCCATTGTTGTTTGGGGCCCAGCGTCGAGGGCCCATCAGTATGGGGGTACTGTCAAATCATATGTGACAGTGTATTGGTGACACCGAGCTGGTTAATCTGTTCTCTGTGGTTCTATCTTCAAATAAGGAGAAGATCTCATTCCACACCTTTTCGAACCTCATTGGTGCAGATGGTGTGTAATGTCAATTGACAGCTGCATATTTTATGCTGCGACTACGATATATTTTATGCTGCGACTGCGATATATTTTATGCTCGCTCGTTTCTGTTGACATGGTTGACATTCTTAGCAGAATTGCCAGGCATACAGCATGATTTAATAATTTCATGTAATATATTTATAGCCATATCAAATTTTCAGAAAAATAAAGGAATTAGGATAAAAGAAGTAAACGTTGTAAATAGTGATAACATTTCTGGCTTTCGTTTTCAAAAGGTCGCATAATGCATGGTAAAAGGGTTGATTATGCGACCTTCTGAAAACTAAAGCCAGATTTGTATAGAAGGATAATATTTTACTCAGTTTCTTGTTTATACGGAAATGGTCTCACACATTCAAACAATTATTATTTATTATCCAAATTTTGTAATATGCGTAATATAATGAATATAATATGACATATCCGTTTGCAACGCCTGGAAAAATGCCTGGCAGCTCTGATTCGTAGTACTACGACCACTTTACGACGACTCACTCATCGGAAGCGATAGCAAGAGGACGACATTCTGTTCAGTTCAGACGGTGAAAAATCATTAAGTTTCCATTAACTGTTAATTAGAAAGAAGTAGATTTCAACCGGTATCTTTGTCGCGAGCTAATCATCTATTGGTGAACCCGTTGAATTTTCATTACCAACAATGATGCCGAAGGAAGAAGAAAATATCTACGTCTTTGTGCCAAATTTGATCGGTAAGTTTATAGAAAAGTCCTTTCATCGTCCGCTGCTGCTGCTGCACCACCCAAATGATTGGCGTGGGGTGGAGAAATTGATTTTTCCTTTTGCGACTCCGTAATATGCAATGTCGCATATCGAACATGAGCTTGCTGTTGTTAATCGGTTTGATAAATATCTGTTACAGGGTATGCCCGGATCGTGCTGGCGATCGTTTCCTTCTATTATATGCCAAGCAACTATGTGATGGCTGCTTGGTGCTACATCGTTAGTGTCGTGCTAGATGCCCTTGACGGACATGCCGCAAGACACTTTAATCAGTGTAAGTAGAGTGGAGAAAAGCTACAAATAATTTAATTAAAATGCTGCTACGCTAGAATTGGCAACTAATCGGGTTGCATAATGTGTGGATGAGACATGCGATAGCGATTATGGTTTTGTTGGCCTCTTATCGTTCTGCTGACTAATAGTCTTTGTAGATAACCCTTGTAGTGGCAACTGGATTGCCCCCAACAAAAAATATTTGTTTGCTTCTATTGATAGCAGTTTTATTTTGCGTTATTCTTGTTACAATTTGCAGCTACCAAATTTGGGGCTATGTTGGATCAGTTAACCGATCGCTGCGGTACCATGGGTCTTCTCGTCACGCTTAGCTACTTCTATCCGAAGTACATGTTTTGGTTTCAGCTGTCGATGGCGATTGACGTCTCCTGCCACTGGTTCTACTTGCACACGTATTTAATAGCGCCAGCGTTGACGACCAATCGTTGATAATCCTATGCATTTTTAGGACCGTCTTACAAGGAAAGACTTCGCACAAGTTTATCGACATGTCCGGTAATCCAATTATGCGCGTTTACTATACCAATCGGACCGTTTTAGGGCTAATGTGCCTCTTCAATGAGCTGTTCTATGCTGCACTTTATCTGCTACATTTCACACCGGGTCCGTTGGGTGAGTTGGTCGAAATGTTTTTCTTGTCTGAATAATTGATCATTTTGTTGTTTTAGTCCTTGGCATTTCATCGTTCAAACTGCTGGCCATTGTTTCGGCTCCGGTTGCCATCGCCAAGACTGCCATCTCGGTGATCCACGGCTATGTTGCAAGCAGAAACATTGGCGTGATCGACGTGGCCGAACGTGAAGCCCAGCGGCAGCGTGAAGCGGCCAAAAAACCCCAATAAGCGGTGCAAAGTTAGTCAATCGTCCTAAAATTGCTGTTCGCTTTGGGGTTGACTCTTGTCGCGTGTTAGTAAAGCTGCCGTACCTGACCAGTGCCCAAAGTGGCAAACCGGAATACAATAGGATTCATTCGGAGTGATGCAGGAAACGGACAGCTAGCAAGGATTAATAACTTCATTACCCCCCGAAGAGATGTTAGTGAAGATAAGATACTAGTTGTATTGTATATCGTTGTCGATGTAATTGTGTATATCTTCCCTGCATGTAATTTCGTCATACTCTTGCTGATATTTCAGAAGAAAGGAATATCTGAAAAGAGAAAAGGAACTTTGCCGATAACTACAGCAGGAGCTGTAATTAAAATCATGTCTACCAATTTTTCAAACCACAGTCTAATGAACTCTGAATGGACATTAACGGGAACATCAGAACGTTACCGTAAGATACCGATTTAGCCGACTGCTTGGTGCAGGTACCTTAGAGTTTAAGTTTTCAATGTTTTAAATCGCTGAATCGGAACTAGTTGCGGTATTCAACTTACGTAAGCAATGAGCTGAAGAGTGTCAAAACAATTAATTGGAAATGTTGTATAATGTTATAGTTTTTGACTAATCATCGGCAACAGTATTTTACATTAAAAGAGTATACTGTAGTGGAAATTCTAGTAAACTTAGAGCACACGGATTTATCATTCCACACAGAGAAATCTTAATAACAAAATGCTAAATACTATAGTAGCACTCAACCAGAGCATAGTTTAGCATATAAGCAAACAAATAGTCCCTTCTTTTTCAATCGTAACACTAACAAACGCAATGATAACAATCGGATTGGATAGGTGGCTGCATTCGTGCAGTTGGTTTTGGAGCAAATTATAGTGCAATAGTGCATTGCGAAAAGAGATCCTGCCGTGATAGTCTAGTCTTCTCCGAGATGGTAGCTGCCTTTGCCCAGAGTAGATGAAACCACAAAATGAAACAATCTATCCAAGCCACAGGATGAACCGACAACATCATATTGGTAGAGAAATTAAATGTACAATCGACAAACAAAACCAAATTGAAATGATATTATTTTTAAATGCACGTGACCATTTAAAATTCGGTGAGCAATAGGTGTTCCACTAACTTATTTCTGTTTTTAGAAGTGTCTGTTTATAGTGAATAATATTAATTCTATTCTTGTTTACTAATTACATTTTTTATGTTGAAAGAATCCTGAATCGGCTTTTCTCTGTCTGTTTTTGCAGGCCAAATAAAGAGTTGAAACTTTCAAAGAACTGCACGCTTCGGAAGTCAAAGTTCTTCGTATGATTCAGGATCTCCACGGGTACCTTCATGACAGAGAAACGATTACTAAGGTAAGTAGTTGGTTTATACCAGGCCAAACTACGGCCCGCTGGCTGCATGCTGCCATTCAAGATGGTTCATGCGGCTCGCGGACTATGATTTGAAAGATGGTGAATTTATGAGAATTTTTTTTGATGACATAGGGGTTACTCAGTTTAGTCGTAATGCCTCGTGCATGTTGTGGATCTGAATGTTTTCTGGTTTTTAATCTTGTGGTGATACCTAGAAAACGATTTTTTTTGTTGCATATTTTACATTTTGTTATGCACACTGCACGGGAATGGCCAGAAATTATTGCGGACCACGTCATTCATGGGCGAACTGATCTGGCCCGCAGCATGACTATGCCTGGGCACCACTGATTTATACTAATTAAAGTTTTTGTTTTCTGACATAATAGAGGTTTGAAGAGAAAACCAATTGCCTGGCGATACGCTAAATTTGGGGCTAAAATAAAAATAATCGAATTTTTCTTGGAAGAGGAAACAACCAAAAAACGCACTTTAGGGAACAATCTTTTTGAAATTTTGGTATAGCAAAAATAGCAACAAAACAAAAGGGAACTGCATGAATTGAAATTAAACATAGAGGATAAGGTACGTTATTAAATGGAATTAAATTAAAGAACCAGAAGTTTCGCCCAACTAATGCAATTAAGGAGGATGTAGCTGATGAATGCAAAAAATAGAATCTTTGATTCTAAAGCCCTGATCACCCCTAGCTGATTTAGCTGACAGACATACCTCGGATAAGGCTTACGGGGCTAGCATATATTTACAGTCTCAACAAAGTGACGATAAGGTCACAGTCGTTCTGTTTTCTTCTAGGTCCCGAGTCGCGCCACTAAAGCGGCAAACGACTCCCCGCTTGGAATTATGCGGAGCACGGTTAGCAACAGAATTTCATCAAAAGGTTACTGGTTCACTGGCAATAAATTGTGAATCATTTTTTGGACAGATTCTAACACGGTGCTACAATGGCTTGTACAGCCACCGAATACTTGGTTAACATGTGTTGCGCATCGGGTATCTTTTATCCAGCATAATACTCAGAATTGCCATTGGAATCATGTACCCGGAATACTAAATCCATCCGATCAGTTATCCAGAGGCCTGGATCCAGACCAAATAGCAACCGAATCTAGCTGGTGGAATGGGCAAGCGTGGTTAATGGAAAAAAGTGATTGACCGAGCCTGCCAGATCCCACACTTCATGTAGAAGACTCAGAAGCCGAACATAGGAGGACACTTGTTACCGTGGCAACTCCAATAGAACCATTTAACGACTGGATTTTTTCCTTATTTTCAAGTTGTACCAAACTAATACGGGTTACAGCATATTGCGGAAGGTATCTGCATAATTTACGAGCAGCGGATTCGTCTAGACTCAAATCAGTTCCACTAACAACTTAAGAACTACGTAATGCTGAAATCAGTCTTGTTCGATTAGTACAGCAAGAGGTTTTCCCCAAGGAAATGAAACTTCTTACTAATAACGAGTCGGTTCATCGTGGTTCTCGACTTCGTTGGTTCAACCCTATCTTAACATCGGAAGGCATCATTCGCGGGGCGATCAGCTAAATCGGACCTACCAGACGATGCAAAATATCCAGTGGTCATTGATGGTAGTCATCATCAGTTTTCCAAGCTACTAGCAGAATACTCGCACTAGAAATTGTTACACGCTGTTCCTCAGCTTCTTTTAAGCTCTATTCGACTTCGCTTCTGGCTATTAGGAGGGCGAAGATTGTGTAGACTAACCACCCAGCGCTATCTTACTTCCTACCGAATAAAACCAACACTTCAGCAGCAGTTTATGGCTCAACTGTCTACTCTAAGAATTAAGGCAGCTCGTCCGTTTTCAACAACTGGTGTGAACTATTTTGGTCCAGTACCATACGCCAGGGATCAGTGTTCATCTGTTTTTGTACCAAGGCGGTATACTTAGAGCTGGTGTCCGACCTGTCGACAGCTAAACTTATACAGGCTCTTCGTCGCTTCATCGCCCGCAGAGGACCATGTCACGATATTTACTCCGACAACGGGACTAATTTTGTCGGAGCGAGGAATGCATTAGCTGAACTTCTATGATCCCTAAAAACCTATGCTCGCAATGAAGAAATTCCGAAGGTCTGTAGTGACGAAGGTATAAATTGGCATTTTAACCCCCCTACCGCCCCCCACTTTGGTGGATTGTGGGAGGCTGCAGTTCGATCTACTAAGAAACATTTACTTCGAGTCTTAGGCATCTCCCCCGTCTCATACGAAGATTTTACCACTCTCCTCGTACAAATAGAAGATCGCCTCAATTCTAGGTCCCTCACACAGCTTACGGACGACCCCACAGACCTCCGACTGCTCACGCCAGCTCACTTCCTCGTTCCTCCTCCATCGCTCCAAGCACTTCCCGACAAGAACTATAGTGGGATCCCAACCAATTGGCTTTTAAACTGCGCTATGGAATCGAGGAAGCCAGATTAGGTGGAAAAAAATGTTTACTCAGTAGTCATTGATTTTAGACTATTTATGTGTTAGCAACAAAATCTTGATTTAGAATGCCGCTTTTTTGGCATGAGCTATTTTAGGGTGACCCTCAAATTAATCAAAATCCAGAAATTATCTTCAAAACAAAACAAGATAGAGCGATATATACTTCAGCAATTTTATAGGTTGAAGTATTTTGAGTAATATTGCAGAAGACGGAATCGCTCTATCTCGAACCGTTTCCATATTAGGGCGATTTTTCTGAGTCAAGTTAGGGTGACCCTGCTATTTTGCGATTTTTCTCCATAACTTTTTTATTTTGCATTTCTCGCAAAACACTTCTTCAGATGACTTTTGAGGCTCAATAAGACCCAACTTTTGGTGAAAAAGAAACTGACTATCTACTTTACTCTCAATATAGAATAAAAAAAGTATATAAAAGTAAACGAGTTGCGCCATAACTCCGGAATGCCTTGACTGTTCTTCATCAAACTTGGCGTACATGTTTCTTGACATAAGTAAATCAGCAAGGGGGTTGAGAATGTATAAACTTAACCTCATGTTTGTTGACTTGAACTTTATCATGAGGTTAGATATTAAAAACGGTAGATATTCCAATAAACGGAGGGAATGGTATTCAAAGTAATGAAATCATATGTGTTTCATAGTATCATAGAGTGGAATAAGACGTGAAGGGGAAATAGCGGAAAATTCGATGAAGCAAAGTCATTGAAGCAACACTTACAAGGTATTTCGTTTCACCAAATTAAGGGATCCGTGCGTTACAGCAGTTTAGTGTGCCACCATCGCTGGCGGAATTGCGTTTTTTTAAAGACACAAATGGTGTCTCGTCCACGTCTATTGTAGTCCGCTACCGAATGAGAAGTTTAAATAGTTTTCTACCCGCGACGGGGATTTCCGTGATTCGCAGCTCCCCTTTCATCAGAGGCCAGCATTCTTTCGTCTTTCAGCCACTTGTACGTCTGTTTTCGATAAGGTTGAAATTCTCAGGCGAGCGAGTATGAGAAGCATAGCATCCAAAGCTTACTTCACGCAAGCCTACGATAAACAACTGCTGGTACTGTGTGCATACATTCTGCTACCTACACACTCGCGAGTGTTCAGCCTCATAGTAACTTTCTGCACATCCCGCCAGCGAATCCTAGCTGTCAATAGATCGTAAGCACGAGCGGCACACTAGGATGTATGGATACGGATTTTACTTTACTTCTTTTCTTCTTCATTTTACACCCTCGCTTACACACGGGTAAGTGTGCGGGCCATTGCGAGCGATGAGAGGCATCAACAGCTGGGTTGCAATGACGAGCGTAAGCAACCACCGTGACTGATAACTAAATAGCAAAGCAAAGCAAAGCCTAGGTACTACATTCCGTTATCGAAACTTGACCTTCTGTTTTAGCTTTGTTATAGTATATAACAAGAAAGAGGTTTAGAAATTGGTTGTAAAACAGGAAGTTGATCCGAGGCCCGGAGGGCCGAGTCACGTATACCAATCTATAGAGCTCGACGAACTGAGCAGTGTGTGTGTGTGTGTGTGTGTGTGTGTGTGTGTGTGTGTGTGTGTGTGTGTGTGTGTGTGTGTGTGTGTGTGTGTGTGTGTGTGTGTGTGTGTGTTTTTAACGAGTAGGGAAATCTGCTCAGCACCTTAGAAGAAACGGTACTATCAGACACCTGAGAAGACAACTCAGGGAGTGGGGTTGGTATCCCGACCCCCCTAATGGAGCGTGAGGACCCAGACCCTACTCCCTACCCTACTCGAGTCTCCAGCCTAAATCCTCCCTGGCACCACCTTATCGATATTACTTCAGGGAGGGGCTATTGTGCTTAACGCACCCTCTTAGGTAACTACTGGACTATGGTAGTTAGGCTATTTACTCGCCGTTGATCGGCTCTCCAGCAGTTTTGTAGCTCAAGTACAATCTGGGTAGCAGCCGCATTGGCCGCTCCCCAGACGTCCGAGCTAGAACACATCCTTTGGGCTAAGTTATCCGGGGTAGTGTCCTGTCCGCTCACTGCCATCATGTTGCTTCTCGCGCCCGCGAAACGAGGGCATATAAAGAAAGCATGTTCTGCAGTTTTATCAACATCCACGCATTCGGGACACGCGGGGGACTCCGGATGCCCGAACTTGTGCAGATACTCGTCTAAAACAACCAAGTCCTGACAGAATCTGTGTCAGGTGGAAGTTGACTTCGCCGTGGCGCCTGTTGACCTACCCAGATAGCCATGTGCCACACTGCCATGTGCTATCGAGGCCGATCTTGTGGTACTCCGTATGCCTCTAGTTCCACGTTGGTTGAAGCACTCTACATCCTCGCTGATGATGATGCCAATAGGCATCCTACCCGCTAAGACGCAGATTGCGTCATGCGAAACTGTGCGATACGCTCTCGCCACTTTCAAGCACATGAGACGATAGGTGCTTTCCAGCTTAGCTAGATAGCTTGTGGTACCTAACGCCGATGACCACACCGGCCCACCATACCTGAGTATAGCCTGGACCACGTTGGCTAAAATCCTTCGCTTGCTGTCATATACCGCAGAGCTATTAGGCATCATACGAGACAATGCCGAAATAGCTGTGGAAGTCTTCTTGCAGGCATAGTCGACGTGGCTCCCGCACTTGAGCTTGTCGTCGACCATGACTCCCAGGACTTTTAAGGACCGCGTTGACGAAATAGTGCAGTCCGCGACGCTGATATTTGCTTGCTGCACCGACTTGCGGTTGTTCACCACGATAACCTCCGTTTTATGATGCGCTAGCTCCAGTTTCCTGGAGCGCATCCAATCTTCACCATTGCTTATAGAATGGGCAGTCGTCAACTCAACCTCTCTGATAGAATCACCGTAGACTTCCAAGGTGATGTCGTCCTACTGGGAACTTTAGCATCAACACCTCGTCATACATGACGTTCCACAACGCCGGGCCCAGTATGGAATCTTATGGAACCTCTGCAGTGATTGGAACGCACTTCTGACCCTCCTCAGTGTTGTAGCATAGCACATTATTCTGGAAATAATTTTCCCTGTACAGCGACACCGGCACTTGGACGCTCCGAAGCGAGTTGGCTATGGAGTCCCAGCTAGCGCTATTAAAAGCATTTCTCACGTTGAGCGTGACAAATGCGCAATATCGGATACCTGCCCTCTTGCGCTGAATTGCCACCTCGGCTGTCTTAGCCGCCCAGTAAGAATTTGTCGTGCGACGTCGGACAGACGCCAGCAAGAGTTACGCTTGTGTCGGACGACGTCCGTCCGATAATTCTTACCGGGCGAGCCGCGGCTGACAGACAAGATGGCATCCACCGTAGATTTGCCTTTTCGGAAGTCGAATTGGTTCCTTGATAGACCGTTTGTACCCTCAGTGTACTGTACGAGTCTGTTAAGGATAATCCTCTCACCTTGCACCTTGCTGGCAGTATCGAGTAGACAGATCGGCCTATATGACTAGAGGACACCCGGAGGTTTTCCCGGCTTCGGCAACAGGACCAGATTCTGTCGCTTCCATTTGTCCAGAAAGTGGCTAGCTTCCAGGCATCCAGAGCCTCTAGAAAGCCGTTTTAATTTAATTTAATTTAAATATTCGGGATTCCGTCTGGCCCCGGTGGCTTGCTCACTAGGGATTTAGCGATCTCAATGAGTTCCTCGTTCGTAACCGTCACTTCCTCCCCGACCTCCAAACTGCCGTCGCTCACGCTACTTTGGATGTTCGGCATGGAGGCCGACCATCTTATACTATGGCCTGAGATACTGGAACGTCGGTCATGGGACGACTCAGCGGCCTGAGGCCAGGGCCTTGGCTCGTGGCGCGGAAAGAGGCTCTCGATGATCCGCTCCAGCATCTCTGCGATCGCTCTGCGCTCTTAGTCTTTGCCATTACGACTTTATAGGCGTCACCCCCCGGGTTTGCATTGGCACTAGCACATAACCTTTCAAAGCAGGCTCGCTTTCTAGCTTTTATATTGAGCGCTGCGCGTGCAGCAACAACTGCTACTCGATATTCTGCCCTGCCTTCGTCCGAACGAGCTCTTTGCATAATTCTCCTCGCACGAAAGCACGTTCCGCGGAGTTCCGCAATTTCTTCGGTCCACCAGTAAACCGGTGACCTATCATACCTAGATCGGCTTTTCCTAGGCATGGTTGCGTCACACGCTCGCGACAGTACCTCAACCAAATCATCAGTGTTCGGATCGGGCATATCGCGATCACCGCACGTTTTTTGGATCACTTCCACAAATACTTCGGAATCGAAGTATGAAGTCTTGCATCCATCGGTTTGAGTGTTGACTCTACACGCCGCCTGCCGCCTCATTATCTGACCGACACCATAGCGGACCGCCTAATGGTCACTGTGAGTGTAGCCACTGTCTATTCTCCAGTCTCCTATCAGACCAGGACTGCCGAATGTCACGTCGATGATAGACTCCGTACCGTTCCTACTGAAGGTACTTGTGGTGCCGACGTTGGCCTGATCTACGTTGAGATTTGCCAGAGCCTATCGCCGAGGACCTTTCCTGCCAGCACTTTGTAGGCAGAACCCTTCTCAGTGGCATTCTTTTTAAGCTCAAGGATCATGTCGCCCGTACGAGAGCGACGGATACTCCGCACATCCATCTTAGTAAGATTTTTTGAAACATCAAAATTCAAGTTTTATTTAAAAAGTTAGACATTGAAAAAATATTGAAACAGTCAATAAAGTTCGAACAAGTTCATAAAAACCAAAATTCAAACAAATTCATAAAAAAACAAACAATATCAATTATCTGTTGTAAATCCCTTTATGGCCCACTCACAGAACGTATTTCAGCACTGAGCATAAATGTTGGTGTATGCTCAGAAACTCACTAGCGTTCACTTAATTCGCATTGATCCACTCTAAATCGTCTGAACACGTGTCCTCGTCAAGTAGCGTACAAAGAACTTCTTTGCCTCTTCTAGATGACACGCGACATGGTCTTAAGTTGAAATTGGCACAGCTTTGCGTCTAATATACAGATCTGTAATGCCCATCCGCGGTGTCCTTTGACGCAAAATACTGACCCAACTTTGGTCGCATGCGGCAGGTATGATCTTTGGGAACAGAAGAACAATACATCCCAAGAAACATTTTTGTTGTATAGTAGCTTATCAAGCACTTGTTCCATTGGTACAGCTATACATTAGTTGAATAAGCTACTTTTAAACAAAAATGTTTCTGTTTTTTTATTATATCGAAGATGAATAAACAAATCAAATGATATCATAAGGGATTTTGAGGCTGCCTTGCGAGATTGGGATAGGCAATTGCAACGAAATATGTTGGAATACTTAATAGCATAAGCCGATGACATCAGATGGCTCTGGACCAAGTAGGCCAACTGCTGCCCACTCAGGGAGGCAGAGCTAAAGTACTCAGCAGGTTGCTACGTATTTCCTTGCAGCATGAAGGATTTCGACACTCACAACTTAACCCATCAATTTAAAATTTTTTGTAACAAGTAACATGAGTTGCTATTAAAAATATAAATTTTTTCGTGTGTGAAAATTTTACGTAAGAAATGATTAAACCCCCCTCCCCCCAAATAAAATTTTGTAAGATGTCGCGGAACCGCCCCTCTCTCCATTGTGCCTTACTTAATTAGTAGTCGCGAGGACCACGGTGTGATCAGTCATTGACGGGTGGGCATCCGTTTGTGCAGACCTCGATTCAAACGCCTTCTCGGTCTCTTTCTCTGCCACTCTTACACGCGCTTCGACTTTCCTGTGCTCCTTCATCACAGCACGCATGGTGCCTCGAAGCATGAGCAGACTTTGTTCCAGGTCCTTCGCCAGAGTGCTGCAACCTGCCACGAACTCGTTAATGGCATCGAGGTACCGTGAAATGGTACCATGAGCACAAAATCTTGCATTTTTTTGTTTTACTGGCCTGATGTGAGAGAAACAAGTTCAAGTTCATTTGAGTATTTCTACGTTTTCGAACTCTAATCTTAAGTAGAAAGCAGCTCACTGACTGGTAAAAATTATGTGCTAGGAACGTTCTTTTAGAATAAAATATTATCGGTTATTTCCTAAAATCATTTATTGGATGGAATGCTATGAGATATAAATTATACAACTTTTTACAATCGAATTATATGACAATGAACTTTTGTTTTCTCTCATGTCCACTACCTATCTACAACCGAAGAGTATTCTAACAACAGGTGTCCAGGATTTTGGGATAATATACATTTTGTCTTAGCTGTCCAATGCTTGCCTACATTAAACAGTAACATGTCAATCAATAATCTCAAAGTGGTCGCATTCCAATACATTGATTGTTTGTTTGGATAACGTCACAACGTCTACAATTCTAATCAGTTCTCGTTGCATTTAAAGTTTAGCTTTCCACCGTATTTTAAAAGTTTCTAAGTCTATTAAAAATTCTAAAAAATCTGTTTTAAAATACAAATATGTACCTACCCGACTACACGGCACACTATCCTATACGTCACACGATGAGCCTTTTAAAATGGTTTATTTTATTTTTACAAGTGTTTAAAATATTTTTGTTCCTAGCTTAATTCGTCGATGGCTTTAAAATTGACTACTCACACTTACTTTGAGTAGAGTTTAAAAATTAACGCTTAACTTACGTATCGATTATGTATTTGCTGCGTTGATTGGGGTTTGTCGTCTGCTGTCCGCCACCGGTGACGGTGGATTGCATTTGTGATTGTTGCTGCTGCTGTTGTTGTTGTTGCTGTTGTTGTTGTTGTTGTTGCTGCTGCTGCTGTTGTGAGCTCACACTTCCGGCGCTTTGCGCCGCACTAACCGTTATCTGCGACAGTTGACTTTTCGATGTGGTGGTGACCGTTGAACCGGTAATGTCGGTCCGGAAACTACCCGAACATTGCGAATCCGCTACGCTGCGGCCATCGCCTTCGTCCCGGCGGGACA
Source organism: Sabethes cyaneus (assembly GCF_943734655.1). NCBI lineage: Eukaryota > Metazoa > Arthropoda > Insecta > Diptera > Culicidae > Sabethes > Sabethes cyaneus. Next base: position 39,095,192 of record NC_071355.1, read on the forward strand.
GATCCGAGAAGGGACTACCGCCTCGTTTCACCACCGTTGAGAGGGAGTTTTCGGTCGAGGAGGACATGTTGCTGGTCAATCCACTGACGGTGGATTTGAGTTGTTTTTGTTGCTCGAGAATGTCGGCTGTGGTTAGATCGCCCGGTTTAACGATGTTAGGGGCCACGTTGCTGAGCCAAGGTTTCGAGTTGGATTTTTTCGTGATTGTGGTGGCACCGAGGGCTGCGGTCATAGCGGCTACCGCCGCTACGGTTGAGGTTGTGCTGCATCCGCAGAGGAGGTCTGAAGGGCTGTTGCAGATGTTACACTGACCTTCCTCCAGTTTGGTCGATGTGGTGGCATTCATTTCGATTTCGTTCATGGCTTCGGCTAGGTTGCCGACGGTGAGCGCACTTGGTTTGTTCAGCAGAGAGGCTGCTGTCGATGCTTTGATGTCGGGAGAGTCGTCGTAGTTTTTGCTGAGGAGTAGTTTCGATAGCGACGGAGCCAGGCCGAGGCCGATGTTACGCTCGTGATAGACCTCGGAGATGGTTGGGGTCATTTCGCGACTCATGTGGCGTAGAATCGAATCTTGGATGTTTTTGTTGTTGGCTTTTTCCTTGCTGCTGGCGCTGGCCGAAGCCGAGCTCGAGGATATGGTTGTTGTCGGTGCTTTACTCAGGCCAAGATCGGCAGAAGTTTCCGTGAGGGGAATGATTTCCGCTTCGGTTGGATTGAAGTAGAGTTTGCTGGCGTTGAGGTTGAGAGTTCGTTCATCGTCCGGAAGCGTGGACAGGGGTTTCCGCGGCGGAGCCGAGTGATTGCCTATGCTGGAGGAAGAAACTTCCGTTCGACAGCTGAGACGATCCATGAAAGCGAACTGATCGACGACCATTTTGCGTGACATTGTTGCCGTCGGTTGTGGTGGTTGTTGAGTTGGTTGGATTTTAAGCTTGCGACTTCGCATACTCTGCAGACTGTGGGCCAGGCTGGTTAGTTTGCTGCTGATCGTACCGGCATTCGATGTCGATGGCAGGTCGAAACTACGTTCGAACTCCGAGTCCGAGCTGGTGGATTCCAGAACGTTCAGAGCTTTTCCGTTGGGTTGGGTCTTTCCAACGGTTCCACCGTTGATGTTGTTGTAGACTGGAGCTAGAGGAGCTAACGGCCGCAGGCTGTCAACCATAGGCAACGTTTGTCGGGGAGGTGGAAGAGGTGGCAGGTTGTGGTGACCTCCTTGATTGGCTCTCCGCAGAACTGTGGCATGGCCTGAGCCTTCCCAGTCGGTTGCCGAGCTGGCTGAACTGGAACTATCCGGCCGTCTCAGGTTGGGATTCTGATGATGGTGCATTTCCCGTGCTGGGTCATGCCCATAGTTTCCAATACCGTTGTTGGTGTAAAGATTCCGAATCCGGGTTTGGTGTGCCAGAGCAAGAGAAACATTCGGATCGACGTTCTGAAGTGTAACCGGCGGACTTGGCGTGAAAGCGGCGTCACTTTCTCCACCACCTCCAGGGCGAGAGACTTTGATTGTGCCTCGCAGGCTAGAATAGCCAAGTCCCTTCGCTAGGTGGTCACTTTTCATGAGGATCTGCTGCGTGGTGTAACCATCGGACAGTTCACTATCGGTAGTGTTGGCCAAGCTGGAGTCCAACTGGCTTGATTGAGCATTATTCGATTGAGCTTGTGCTTGGGCTTGCTGAGTTCCAAGTGGCACTTGGGTAGAACTTTCCGTTTGACCTCCATCGGGTTCACCTCGCCTACGGACGTAGGAGATAAAAGCACTTCGCGTACTCAGAAAAGGAACGCGTCGAAATGGCAACGGGGGCCGAGGAAAGTTGTAGCTGGCCTGACTCTTCACGGTAACCGCTGGAGAAACGCTTCGCTGTTGCTCCGGCGCCGTAGGCGTCGGACTAGGCGCCTTGGTCTGAGCATCGTCCGAAGTATCTTCGTTCAGTGATTCAGAACTGCTGCTGGACTCTATTCCCAAGCTCTTCGGAGCTTCTTGAGTATCTAAAAATGAAGAAAATTTAGAACCAAAAAAACTATTGCAAATGTTATGTGCCATCTTACCGAACAGAGCTAGCAGCGATTGCAGCACAAACTGACAATTCCGACGATTGGCCTGTTTTCCCGTACGGAGCGTCACCTGATCCTGTCCAACCTCCATTAAATCAAACCCTAGCGAAGCCAACAGCTCATGACAACCGGAAACACGCCATAGGCGTACACTCAACGGCACGTCAATACTCTCGCTCTCATTCGTTCCCTTGGATGGAAACTGTGTCACCACATTACGCATCACACCGATAATTTCATCCGCAATCTCGGCATTGTTCACCAGCTTAGACATGGCGTGCAACGTGGTGGGTGACAGGCCCAGAAGGGCCTGCAAACTGGCCGAACACTGTGACAGCCGATCCTCGGGATCCGTCTGCGGGAAGAACACACTCGAAGGGATTCCATTGGCGGCCGGCTCGAACCGGAACCCGACTGCCATCAGCAAGTCCTTCCATCCGATAACCGGACCGGCTTTGTTTTCTATGCTCTTCTGGGTCGTATACATTGCATTCTTCTGTCCACGATGAATTCGCTGCAAACTCTTCTCCACCAGGTGCAGACACACTCGCAGTGCGTCCCGACATTTGTCCGGAGTTCTCATCAGTTCGCACAAAGCTTGACCAATCAGAGCCACCTTGTTCGATAAACGAACATTCCCTCCAATCAGTATAAATCCAGCCCAATTAGCCGGATGAGCAAAGTGTTTCGTATGTTGAACCGTTTGCATGGCTTCCGCCAGGGCTTTCGCCGCCCTGGTTCCTTGCAGTAAAGCAGAATAGAACGCTCTAAGCAGGATTTTTGCCGCCGTCTCTGGCACAGGCCACAGCGAAACCAGCACAGCTCCGGTTCCGGCAAACAACCAACTTCCAGCCAGATTCGCCACTCCAGTTCCCGTAATCGGTTCAACCGAATGATACGAACTCAACACCACCAGTTTAGCACTCAATTTCATCGCCAGCAAATCGGCAGCACTCAAAATGAAATCCGAAAGCGGTGGAATCTCCATATTCGAAGAGGACAAATCATTACTATCCTCATCGTTTTCGATTTCCCCGGACGCGTTCGGATAGAAGCGCTTCGGTGTTTGCGAATCCAAGACCTCACCAGGGCTGAGGATGACGGCTCCCAGCTTCCAGCTGACGTTTGCTGCAAAATGGACGCACTCAGCCGACGGTAGTTCCGCCACGACTGCCTCCTTGGTGGCACTGGAGGAAACCAGCGGCTTAGTATTAAGCATATCCGATACCATTGCCGCTTCCTGCAGCGAAGCTGGAGATTCACTCCAGCCCCAGGTGTCCGATAGGGACGTGGGAATCTTGGGACCACCGATAACCAAGGCACTGTTCAGTTCTTCCGCTGTGAATAAAAGAATGATTCACATTACCAAATTGTTAAGGTTAACAAACAAAGCTTTTTTACCTGGATCACGCGTTTTGATTCGGCTTTTCTGTCTCAGGGTGTGCAGCGAAGGCACCGTCAGCAGTGAGCACCGTTCGGAAAGATATTCGCCGTTTTCGTCACCGCTTCGCAGGATGGCGAACGGCACCAGGTACAGCTCCTTCTCCAGCACCAGAATGAGCTCACGACGACCGATCCGGCATGCTGGAAAAGGGTTTTTCAGATGATTAGACACTGTTCTTAGGATGGATGCTAATACTGATTCGAGCGTGTTTGAATGATAAAATTTTAGCAAGAATTCTTTCAGCACGGAAACTCTTCAGTGGTATCACTTCGAAGGTTTAATTACAAAAATGGACTATTGATTTACATGTAATGAATCTAAGGAGAATTTGCCCCTTTCACCGAGGCAAATGGGACCTATATTATAATTCAATTGAACCAAAGACCAAAGACAGTTGTTTCTCCGAATGGTCGGTGTATCCCAAAACGCCGTTTCAAGACCAGATTACTTTTAAAGCACAACCAGCGACGTAATAACTACTATAAAATACAATTCGTGAACAATTACGCAGTTTAGTAAGGTAACGCATTGAAGTGTATCCGATTCTAGCAAGAGGTAATTTAAGATTAACAGTTCTCGTAAATACGATTATAATCTGTTTGTTCTACCATGCCCAAGACGATAGTGCTACTAGTGAAACCACAGAGAACAGACATCCATTCAGGAACAAATTTTTCGGGAATTCTTGGATAAAATTTCAAATTAAAATCACCTAATATGCTAGCGTCACCACCACTATAGTTTCCCAACTAAATGATTCTTTTGATTTGCACACTGACAACTTTTGGCTCCTCTGGCGCTAGTATATATGGACTATAAGCGTTATGCTAGCGTCAGAAGTAGAGATGCCAATACCGGGCGGTATTTCGAAAACCGGTTTTTCGGTATTGATAAATTCAATACCGGTAAAACCGGTAAAAACCGGTAAAAATGAACACATGAAAAATTAATTTAAAAAATTCAAAAACTGTATGATTTCAATAATTTAATTTCTTTTGATATAACTAGTTGACAAGTTTATTAAAAAAAAATCTGCTGCCGCAAAGAGTGTTGTATATCATGTCATCTCTTAAACAAGAACAAATTTTACTGAATAAGCTTCCGGATTCAAAGAATCTTCAATCGGCGTCCACCGGAAAAGACGTACAGACCGAGCGTTAAATTATCTATATGGTAGGAAAACCGCCCAAGTAACAATTCTAAAGTCACTTGGTTTTACTTGAATTTTATAAAGGTTTTATTGCGGTATTGATCATTACCTCTGGTTTTATTGTGGTATTGCGCAATACCAAGAGGATACGAGTCCAAAAACACTTATAGCTAGCTAGAAAACCATAATAAAACTATTAATAAAGCAAATGTATTGTGGTTGCTTGTATTACCACGTTAAAACTTGTTGGCTGCACCATGTCTCTTACAAACCTACCATACGTGTGGCGTATCAATACAAAATGGCGCACCAATCAAAATTAATCTTATCGCGGTTACTTATCAAACCGCAATAAATCTGTTAGTTTTATAGAGCTATTAAAACGGTAACACCCTGACCAAACAGTTTTTTGCTGCTATTATGAAGAATACCAAAGTTCAACACCAAAATCATTTTTTTATGGGAAGCCATATTGCCATATTTTAGTATTTTGTTTTAGCTCGCAAACTACAATTCATCAAAGTAAGGTGTTTTTCAGAAAAAAAGTTATTATCAATCGGTTTTCCTGTCAGACGAAGCAACTAAAATGACTTTGCTAGAAATTGAGATTGACTAACTGAATATTTTCAATTTGTTAAAACAACCAGTTGTCGAAAATTGCAAAATTTTAGTGGCGCGCTCATTTTATCGACCTATCATATCAATATGCTCGATGAAATTAAATGCGCACATGCTGCAAGCCAAAGAAATTGCTCAAAATTTAATAAATATTCTATGGGATCTTTTATTCACTATAAACCAAATCGTTCAGAATGATATGTCAGTAAAACCTAAACTTTTCTTCTCACGGATATATTTTCAAGTTGACAAAGCTAGTGAACTTATTTAGCTATTGCCAGAAAAGCGAAAAGCGAAATACGAAAAGCGAAATGCGAAAAGCGAAAAGCTTTTTTAAATTATGGCGATGGCTGTCAAGCAGCGAAAGCTTAATCGGTTTTATTGCTGCTTTGAGCAGAGCGTGATACGACTACTTGAGCTTATAACCTGATTCTTATAACGGTTATGAAAACACTCTGAGGAGTGGGCCACTTGGTCAGAAAGCAGTTTTATAGCGGTCATCAGAAAGTTCTGGTGGAGCTCATAGTTTTATTAGCGGTTTTATGAAATTGGTCATGAAAACCACTATACGAACGTAATAAAACTTGGAATTGTTACTTGGGCGTGTTCAAGAACTTTTAAACCGCTTGGGACATTTAAGTTAAACAAATATTGAAAGTCCAGTTGATTTGGTTCCTCTGTCTGTTCGGCTTCTGAATTTATTACATTAACTTTAATGTAGTAAAGCATCACAGAACTTCGCTTACCTTATCAAAACATGCTTGATGTCTTGATAAATACTGCAGCCATTTGTAATTAAATCACTAAGGGTGCAGTTAATTATAAAACGAATAAAGTTAAATATACGAACTCTTCGTGAAATTCGACCAATACAGTGAATAGAACAGTAGTTGTGCGATAGATGAAGTGTGTACGGAGAGCAGCTCTAGAGTCGTAGAGTCAGTTTAGTAGAGTTTGTAATTTTTCCGGTACAGCAATTCGACAGCAGCCAAAATTTTTCATGAATTTCTCATCGGTTAAGTTAAGCTCATGCTTGCTTTTAAGATCGGTCAAAGACGTGTGAACTGTAGGTTAGAGCTCGTAGAATTGGCGTAGCACTGCTATTTCAATTTGTACTAGTAATCGAAGAAATTCCTCTTCCGAGGTGTGTTCTGACATTTATCAAGACATTTATTCGTTTTTTACTGAAGATTTTCGGAAGAGCTTCACTGTATATCACACAGTTTTATTCGTGACTATGAAACTAAAGGAGATCTTTTAACTTCCTTCTGATTTTTTCTCGCAAAAAACAAAAAAACACATATCTTCAACTTCATAGTCGCCGATTGTCGCACAACATTCTTAATTGCATTTTCGTCAAATTGGATACCATAGGTATTCCGAGGTTTCTCCTATGGAAGAATTAAATATAAATCTTAAAGCTGAATTCTCCCTATATGCTTAAAATTTTTAACAGCAATGTATGTTTCTGCAGTTGTTATTTGAAAATTGATCATGTAAAAAACAAATACCGAAAATACCGGTTTTTGGTCGTGAGAAACCCGGTATTTCTGTAATGGAAAATAGCACGGTAATACCGGTAAACCCGGTTTCGGTAATACCGGTATAGCATCCCTAGTCAGAAGCTAGCTGTTGTGAGTTTAGTGTAGAATTTTATGTGCCTTCAGCGACATCATCATTATAGTTTCCCAACTAATTTGACATAAGTTTTATCCAAGTGGGGACCTTTCGCTTGGATGTCTGTTCTCTGTGGTGAAACTATTATAAGAAATTGTTACGCTATAACAATTATAACGTTTTTTTCCCTTTCAGTTGCTGCAGATTAGCTTAATTGTATAAACATTTCCTTATTTTTTTATGTACTTTCCCTTTCCAGACTCAATTAATGTGACCAGCAGGGTTGGTCCGATCATTTCCAAGAAACATTCATACGCTGAATAAACATTTTAGCAGCCATAATTATTCAGCCATAGCTGGATATGCATCGAATAAAATTTATGTAAACAACTGTACAATACTTATTCATCCGAAATTGGAGAACTTATACAGCCTATTTTATTCGAGGCGGAAAAACACTTGTCAAGCCGTTATATCGCCTCTGAGCGCCTTGTTTCCAGCTTTGCGCAAATTGGTTTTTTAAAAAGCCGCAAAAGCCTCTATTAAGCTACATTACAGCTTCAAAGCAGCTATTAGCAAGCCCGAGCTTGACTTAGATGATTAAGAGCTGAAAAAAAGTTTTTATTTCTAATACTAAACCATAGTTCAGCCACAGGTTGAATAAATTCAGTTAAAAACGTTTGATCAGCCTGCAATTGTTACTTGGGTAGCTGCTTTCAAAGCTGCAATGGAGCTTAATAGAGGCTTTTGCGTGTTTTTAAATAACCAATTTGCGCAATGCTGTCAATTCTATTTTTAGAACCAGAAATAGTTTTGCAATGCTTTTTCAGTCGCTTAATCAACGGCTTATCAACCTTTATGCAGCCAAAAAATGATCTATTTTTAAATTTAAAAAAGAATAGAACGCGTCATATTTATTTTGCTATGGCGTCGTATGCTATTGTTTTAAATTTTGAATAACTTGAATTCGTATATGCAAGCTAATTAAAATTGCATGTCGTCATCTTTCGGGAATTGAACCGCCATATTCTGATCCATAAGCACTCATCGTATGATCCGCCCCATCTGCATCTGCAGAACAGACCGTGAAAATATCTTTACACTTGAAACAGTCGATAATGTCGATAACTGACATATATTTTTGCTGCCAGTCTAATTGCGAAACTCTATGATCTGACAGTATGTGTGCTGTAAACCGAATGAAAGCTTGGTATTAGTTTGTAAAGCCGCTTTAACACCCTTAAGCAGCTTTAAAGTAGTTTGAAAGCTGTGAGCCTAATGAAAGCGTCTACTGGTTTGTAAAGCCACTTTAACATCTTTAAGCAACCGTAAAACGGTTTTACGTTTATGGCTGTTTAGAAGCGGATTGTTTAGCAGAAAAATCCGCTATTAAGCTTGTTTATCAGCTTTGGAGGAAAGCTGGTTTGGAAAAACTTAAAGTAGCTTAAACATCGCTTCGTCAAACACCATTTGAGTGCATACTTTATGCAGCTTGGATCACCTTAAACCAACTCATAAACAGCAATTGCTCTTGCTGTTTACGAGTTGGTTGAAGGCGATCCAGTGTACAAGATTTTTCGAAAACAGACACTGATGAAGCTTGCATGTCGTAGGCATGTCGTGTGCAGCCTGCATGTCGTATTTTTTGGCTGCATAAAGGTTGATGAGACGTTGATTAAGCGACTGAAAAATCATTGCAAAACTATTTCTCGTTCTAAAAATAGACTTGTCAGCATTGCCCAAATTGGTTATTTAAAAACACGCAACAGCCTCTATTAAGCTCTATTGCAGCTTTGAAAGCAGCTACCCAAGTAACAATTTCAGGCTGATCAAACGCTTTTATAGTTGAATTTATTCAACCTGTGGCTGAACTATGGTTTAGTTTTAGAAATAAAAACCTTTTTTCAGCTCTTAAACATGTGAATTTGGTGATTTTATCAACCTTCGGGCTTGCTAATAGCTGCTTTCGAAGCTGCAATGGAGCTTAATAGAGGCTTTTGCGCGTTTTAAATAACCAATTTGCGCAAAGCTGAAAACAAGGCGCATGGAGGTTATATAAAGGGCGATATAATCGCTTAACAAGTGTTTTTTCTGCCTCAAGCGAAATAGGCTGTATAAATTTTCCAATTTCGGCTGAATAAGTATTGTAGAATTGTTTACATAAATTTTATTCGATGCATATTCAGCTATGGCTGAATAATAATGGCTGCTAAAATATTTAATCAGCGCATAAATGTTTCGTGGGAGGGCTGTTTATTAAGATGACAAATCATTTATTTAGCTAGTATAGCACAATTATTGAGAATATTGACGGGTTGTGGAGAGGTTGAAGATGCGCCCAATCTGCTTGTGACACTATTATGTGAAGCAGCTGATTTACAGCGCATTCGTTGGCTGCTTAATCATTTATAGAATACAGAGGCCTTTGCTTAAATTTATTCAGCGTCTACCACCTGTATTCAGAGTTAAATCAGCTGTGACCAAATCAGTAGCATTTTAATTCAGCTTCGGTGTTTGTTGGGTTTTGACTCAATTTTGATTCATTAGACAGTTCCGCCTCAGCCGAGCAAAATTTGACAAAGTCATATATGGGACATTTGTAGAACTAGTTATTATCTACATATTTGCTAAATAAAGTTTGGCTGTATCTTCTGTAGTTACGGTGCTACAATGCTAGTACCTCATTAGTAACTAAGTGAACGTTCATTTAATCACTAATGAGGTACTAGTATGGGTATGAATTGGAGAGAGTTACCTGGAAGGAGCGTCAAATATAGCTCTAGCTTTCTCAAGCTTCCACCTGGCGCCTCCACGCAGATCTAAGTCAAATGATGACGGTCGAAGGCCTTACCCGGAAATGCTTCATGTACTTACTGAAGCAGCTAAGCTAGGAGGTGCGAACTAGAGCGCCTGTTCTCCAGGTGAGGGGCGGCTCACACAGCGTCTGTCTCGTAACGGGCGGCTGAATATGAAATGCTGCATCCCGCAAGCTATACCCAAGATGGCAGACCCATCAGCGGGATGTAGGTATCGCGACCCCGGTGAGGTAGTTTACCGAAAAACTCAATTACCACGAATAACGAAGAAAGAAAATCGGGACGGAACAATCGGTATAGGACACGGCAAGGGACAAGGAAACGATTAAGGGATAACGATTGGAAACTTGGTACCTGGAATGTCCGAACTCTCCATGAACCGGCACGAGCTGGCTTGCTTGCTCGAGAGCTGCATCAACTCGGAGTGGAGATCGCTGCTATTCAGGAAGTTCGGTGACCAAATTCCGAAGAAAGGGAGTTCCGCGCAGTAGACCCTATTACAGGCACTTCTTTCAAGTACCACATCTACTACAGTGGCAGTAAAAAAGCAGTCGGTTTCGTAGTATTGGGAAAACAAAAGCAACGAGTTATCCGGTGGAGGCCCGTAGACGACCGTATATGCGTGTTGAGAATTAAGGGCAAATTCTTCAACTACAGCCCAATCAAATTGTATGCACCGACAAATGATAAATTCGATGATGCTAAGGACGAGTTTTACGACAGGCTTGAGAGGACCTATGGAGAGTACCCAAAACACGATGTGAAAATCATCATTGGAGATGCAAATACGCAGATCCGGAGGAAGGGATTCTTCTGCCCAGTCATTGGAAGGCATAGCCTTCATCTGTCGACCAATGATAACGGTCTGAGGCTCATAAATTTTGCCGCGGCCAGAGGAATGACCATCTGTAGCACCTACTTCCACGTTTGAATATTCGGAAACACACCTGGAGGCATTCAAATGGAGACTCTAGCTCTCAGATCGATCATGTCTTGATTGACGGTTGACACTTTTCGGATGTTATCGATGTACGGTCTTTTCGGGGACCAAATATCGACCCTGACCACTATCTCGTAGTGAGTAAGATTCGCGCAACGCTGTCGAACATGGCGAAAGCTCACACTGAGAAGACGCTGCGTTTCAACATCCAGCGGTTAACGGCAGACGGCGTGGCAGTGGAGTACACCACGAATTGCAGAGCAGCAGGTAGAAGGAGTAGATATAAATCGGCTGTGGAGGAACATCCATAGTGCCATCGAAACATCTGCGAAAGAGGCACGACGCTTGGAAGACAATGTAAGAGCTGGTTTGATGCCGAATGTCAGAGAGTGACAGATGAAAAAACCAGGCCAGGAGTCGCATGCTCACTGCGGCAACGCGTCAAAACAGAGAGAGAGATACAGAGAGACTAGAGCTGCGGAAAAAAGAATCCATCGTCTAAAGAAACGCGAGTACGAGGAGCACGTGCAGAGGAGCGATACGCCAGCAACGACACACGGAGTTTCGATAAAACGGTGAGATGCAGGAATTTTGCCATGCCTGTGATGTGCAATGCCAGTGCTGGCAACCTGCTTACCGACAAAATGGCGCTAGCAGCCAGGTGGAAGGAGCACTTCCAGACACTGTTGAATGGAGAGGTAAATGCGGAGATCAGCAGGGACAGGATAGGAATTGTAAGCGATGGTCAAGCTGTGGAGCCATCAACACAGGAGGAGGTAAAAAAGACAATCAGTGAGCTGAAAAACGGTAAGGCTGCTGGGAAGGACGGTATCCCAGCTGTACTTCTAAAAGCGGGGAGCGAGTGGCTGTACGAAGCAATCCACCGGATCATTGTCAGGATCTGGGAGGAAGAACAAATGCCGGAGGAGTGTTTGGATGACCTCATTTGCCCAATTTTCAAAAAGGGACATCGACTGGAGTGTAAAAACTATCGAGGAATTACATTGCTCAATTCTGCCTACAAGGTGCTTTCCCGTATCCTGTTCTGCAGACTAAGACCGTTAGCGGAGTCCTTCGTCGACGAGTACCAAACTGGTTTTCGTGACGGTCGCTCCACGATGGATCAGATGTTTACCCTGCGTCAGTTGCTAGACAAGTTCCGGGAGTACAACTTGCAGACACACCATCTGTTTGTGGACTTTAAAGCGGCGTACGATTTAGTTAAACGAAATGAGCTATGGCAGATATTGCTAGAACATGGTTTTCCGATGAAACTAGTTACGCTGATTCGTGCGACGCTGGATGGATCCAAATCATGCGTTAGAATAGCGGGTGAGACCTCAGCTGCTTTCGTGACGTTGGATGGACTTTAACTTGCTATTCAACATTGCCTTGGAAGGTGCATTACGAAGGGCAAACGTGGAAAGGAATGGAACTATCATCACGAAATTTTGCGGATGGCGTCGATATCATCGGAATTAACTGTAGAGCAGTGGAAGAGGTCTTCAGGCCCTTTAAAAGGGAAGCTGCGAGGTTGGGAGTTACCATTAATACCGCCAAAACGAAGTACATGGTTGCTGGTAGGGAGCCCAAGTGGTGTTGGTGCCGAGGTGGAGTTAGATGGGGAACGATATGAAGTAGTGGAGGAATGCCAACGATGTAAGCCGCGAAGTGAAACGACGAGTTGCAGCCGTGAATCGGGCTTTCTACGGATTACGTAGCCAGCTGAAGTCCCGTAGTTTGCAAATTCGCACAAAACTGGCGCTCTGCAGAACACTAATCCTCGCGGTGGCTCTTTACGGACGCGAACCATGGACGCTAAAGGAAGCTGATCGGCGAGTCCTTTTTTGAGCGTAAAATTTTGCGATCTATACTTGGTGGCAAAATGGATAATGGAGATGGCGCATGAATCACGAGCTGTACCAAGTATACAAATATGCTGATATAGTGAAGGTAGTGCAATGTGGCAGGCTGCGGTGGGCTGGGCACGTGGCCAGAATGCCCAACGAAAGAGTGGTCAACACTATTTGCAGTAGAGAATCAGGAAGAGGCCGTAGACTTCGAGGCAGACCCTGCACCTGGTGGGTGGGTGCTGTTGAAGACGATTGGAGAATAGCAGCCCAGCACCGACGGTACTGGAGGACCATAATTCGTTAGGCGCAGGATCGGTAACGGACCGTTGCCACTAAAGCAAAGTTAGTAATTTTTGATGGCTATGTTAAACTGTCGCTTAGAAAATGGACATCGGAGCTTACCGTATTTTCGTAGAGCAGAAGATTTAAGGCGCTTCAAAAATCGCAAATGAGTATCGCCCCACGCTGGTTTACGAGGTGGTCTACGAGTGGGAACACAATCGGAGATCAGTTGTTTCATGGTTTGGGTGAGGTGACTAACAGCATTGGTAACCTTTGCATAACGGTCGAGGCTACTCCAATCGACCCGACTGATTGCTTCGGCTAAGGCAGAAAAATTTGCACTTCGAAAGTCCAAGTCACTAGCGTCAACAACATCTTCGAATTCAAAGCAGACTGGCAGGTCCACTACCACTTCAACAGCGGGATGATCAGCGTCAAGTGGAATTATAAAACTGCCTTCCGACCAAGTGGCCCACTCAGAAGGTTTTCATAACCTCTATAAGAATCAGGTCATAAGCTGAAGTAGTCTTAGCACGCTCTGCTGAAAGCAGCAATAAAACCGATTATGCTTTTCGCTGCTTGAAAGCTACTGCCATAATTTAATGAAGCTTTTCGCTTCAATGCTATAAAGCATACAACTTGCTCTGGTGAAAAACTAAATCCGTTCACCAACTTTATTGACTTGAATTGACTTGCAGCAATTTTACGAGTCCTACGCAAATTCATACTTTGATAATAATTATGCTGTACTTACCACATACATTGAAAATATTCTTGTCAAGCAAGGAGGGGTGTGGTGGGGAGGTAATAACGAAAAACTGATGGTTCAAATTGCTAAATTGCAAACATGTGTAAAACACGCAGAAAATAGCCACGTTTTTTCGCATGGAAGTCTAAAAAGGTGGAATCTCCGCAACATCCCTGAGCAGAAAAGTTAAAGTTTTACTGTCAGATCATACTGATCGATTTAGTTTGAAGCGACCATAATAAAATGTCCCATAGAATAATTAATAAATTTTAGTAGTTTATATTGGTTTGTAGCACATGCGCAATAAATTTTATCGTGCATATTGATATATTGATAGGTGGATAAAATCAACGCACCATCGAAATTATGCAGTTTTCGAAAACTGTTTGTTTTAACGAAATAAATATATTCAGTAGTCAATCTTAATTTCTAGCCAAATCAATTTAGTTGCTTCCTATGCCAGGAAAACCGATTGATAACGACTTTCTTTCTGCAAAACACTTTGCTTTGATGAATTTTATTTGCAAGCTAAAGCAGAATACTAGAATATGTCAACATGGTCTCGCATAAAAAAAATGATTTCGTTGTTGAACTCTAGTATTCTTCATAATAGCAGCAATAAATCTGATTAGTAGTAGTGTTACCGTTTTAATAGCTCTATGTAACTAACAGTTTGACAAGCAACCGTAATAAGATCAATTTCGATTGGTGCACCATATTGCATTGCTGGGCCACCCGTATGGTAAGTTTATAGGAGATGTCGTGCAGCCAATTAGTTTTATCGTGGTAATATAAGCAATCACAATAAATTTGTTATTAACAAGGATAACTATCACATAATAATTTGTTACACGGTCACGAAAAACATTAGTACTAACAATTAGTGTTCGACATCGGAACGAAAATTGAAGTCCGGGTTCCGGTCGGGTCCGGTTAAAAATCGGCTCGAACTATATTATTCCGACTTTATTCCGGTCCGATTTGGCTCTGTTCCGGTTCCGGAACCTGGACTTCAATTTTCGTTCTGCTGTCGACAATGACTAACAATGAAGTCAAACAAATGGTAACACTGGCTAAATAACGAACACATCAATCGAATGGGCTCATTTTGTGCATAGTCCGTTCTGTATTGCTGAAGTCTCGTGAAATCCCGGCGTCGAAGGGGTCGTCCGGAATATCCGGAGACGAATGAATCTTAAGATTTAAAGTCTCCGTTAACAAATAAAAAACGAACGAACGAACTGGTGAGAATCCACGGTACGTCCATTTCACCCAACAACATGTTGACGACAAAGACCGTCCTTTGAATGTTTCTTTGCTTTTGGAGGGAATCCATTCCCATATATCTACATCTTACTTCGTACGGCGGTAGCTCACGTGGACTTCGCCAAGGAAGAAGTTTTATAGCATATTCGATGAATCTCGATTGGACCTTTTCAAGTCTATGGATCCAAATGCTGCGGAATGTACTCCAAACAATAGCTGCTGTTTCCAACAGCGATCGAACTAAGCTGAAGTACAAGGCGCGCAAGCAGTATGGTTCGCGGAATTCAGCTTAGATATGGAAAATTAAGCAGAGTTTCCATCGAGATTTAGAGACGATATGACTATAATGCTCCCGGAAGCTTAGTTCTGGGTCTATCAAAGTCTACAGAGCATTTCGCCACGGTGATTGTCATGAAATTGCGTTGGCACCAGTCGTAAAACTTGTCAACCCTTTTTGGCAACAACTGACAGTCTGTGAGAGCATTAATCGTCCAGTCCAGAAAATTTTAAGATCGTCTGCATATAAAAGTTTGCAATCTCTCGGTAACACTTGGCAGACGTTATAAGAATATGATAAATAACAATGGTGCTAAATTGCTGCCTTGTGGGACACCTGAGGGATAATGAAATTCATCTGATTCAGTTGATCCTAATATGACACGATTCGAACCAGCAAACAAGGTTTGATGACACACCCAGGCAATTGAGTTTGGCAAGCAGAATATGGAGGTTGACTCTATAAAAGGCTACTTTAAGGTCGGTGTATATCGCGTCGACTGGATGTCCTTGATCAATGGAGGCGAGGCACAGTGATGAGAACTGGACTAGATAGGTAACGGTAGACCTGCCAGGACCTGTTGGCTAGGCGCCAATCGTTAAACACATTGCTGAAGCGTTTGCAGATTCTTTGGGTAGAACTCAAAGAGTCGGTATCCAAAAACATGGTTGACAGAAGACCACTTTCTTTCTGTTTCTCGTTGACAAACGACCAAAAACGTTTGGGGTGGTTTTAAAAGGTTTTTAAATTTGCTTCATTACCAGTTTTATTATGGTTTTATAGCTAGCTACAAGTGAGTTTTGAGTCGACTATCACAAACATCGCTAGTTAATAGTTGTCTCAACCATATTGTACACTTTATTATTCGTTTTGTTTTGCCACACTTCTGTTTTCCAAAGTATGAAGGTCTGTGCCTAGCGGCACAAACGAGGGACGTAGAACTACAAATGCACGTTCAATTCGACTAAGCTTGATACATCAAATTAGTATAAGTCTGAACGTCGTAAAGAATCTTCGTCCTGTCACATTTTTTATAAAAATAAAGGAAAAATGTAACGAGAACCATTAAATGCAAGTGTAAAAACTGGAATTAGTGTAAATTCAAGAACGGTTGTATACAACCACACTGTTTGTGGTATGGAAACATCATTATCGCTACGGCAAATCAGCACTACTTATTCCGACCAATCACATAGTGTGGATTTTTAGTTAGACAATGGCTAACATTTTACAATTATTTAAAAGTTTGTTGTGAAAACATATAATCTACTGTATTGTAATGGATTCTTCGAAAAATTTCCAATCGATTGATACCAATATCTCTAGAATCTATTGAGGGATGACTGAGTTATAAACGTGCAAACTATAACCACTTTTCGTTGCATGTTCCCTTTTCGTTTTTATAAAGTGCACCCCAATATAGAAATCAAAGAAGTAGTCCTACTTCAAAAGCAAATTGCGCAGCACACTGAAATCATTCACTTTAAAAACTTTAGCTCAGAATTCACTCAAAGCAATAGTAAAACGGGGACCAACTGGTATTAAAATGTCACGTATTGTTTTAGGTAAAAGTTATACATAGTTGTTATTTTATGCTAATGTTTTACTGGGAACGAATAGTCTACATCAAATCCAAGCGACCCACTCATTTTGCCTTCATCTTTGTTTGATTGACGAAATGTTCAATTTCGTTTCTTTCATACGGCCGTGGTTTATAAATATAAAGAGATTGTTGGTAGTCGCATGCATGTGAATTATTCGAAGTAAAATGTGTTTGCTGGTATTCTATTTTTGCTTATTTCTGTACCGAAAACCAGGTCTCTGACAGGACGTCATAAGAGGCTTATCAGAAACTAAAAACAGATCACTAACAGGACGTCATGCTTTCGTAGCAATGAGTTGTATTCGCAGTCACCTCACTGGTCGACTGCTGGACTGCTCGAATGCTCAACTGATTGACTAGACTGCTCGACTGGACTGGTCGATTAGACTGCTCGATTTGATTGCTCGACTGAACTGCTTAACTGAACTGTTCGACTGAACTGTTCGATTCTACTGCTCGACTCAACTGCTTGATTGGACAGATCGACTTGACTGCTTGACTGAACAGCTCAATTTAACTACTCGAGTGGACTACTCGATTCGACTGCTTGACACATTTGCTTGACTTACTACTCGACCCGACTGCTCGACTTAACTGCACGATTGAACTGCTCGACTGGACTGTTCGATTCGACTGTTCGATTCGCCTCTCGACTCAACTGCTCGATTAAACTTCTAGATTCCACTGCTCGACTGGACTACTCGACTCACCTGCTCGAATGAACTGCTTAACTCAACTACTCGATTGGACTATTCGAATCGGCTGCTCAACCCGATTGCTCGATTCAACTGCTCGAGTAGACTACTCGTTTTGATTACTCGACACAACTGATAGCTTGATTCAACAGCTTGACTAGACTACTCGACTTAGCCATTCAACCCGACTGCTCGACTGCTTGACTACACTGTTTGATTCGACAGCTCGACTTGACTGCTCGACTTAACTGCTCGACTGGACTACTCGACTGAACTGCTTGACTCAACTGTTTGACTTAACTGCTCGACTGAACCGCTTAACCCGACTGCTCGACTAGACTGCTTGACTGAACTGTTCGATTCGAGTGCTCGACTAAACTGTTAGACTAGACTACTCGATTCAACTGCTCGACTGGACTACTCGACTCAACTGTTCGATTGAACTGCTCGACTCGACTGCTCGGTTAAACTGCCCAACTCAACTGCTTGACTTCTGATTGATTCGACAGCTCGACTTAACTGCTCGATTCAACTACTCGACTGGACTACTCGACTCAACTGCTCAACTGGACTACTCGACTCAACTGCTCGAATATACTGTTCGACTGTACTACTCGATTCAACTGCTCGACTCTACTGTTCGACTCGACTGCCAGAATGAACTGTTCGACTAAACCGCTTGATCCGACTGTTTGACTAAACCATTCGACTCGACTGCTCAATCACACTACACTACACTAGTTGAACAGTTGACAACTTAACTGCTCGATTAAACTACTCGACTGGACTGCTCGACTGGACTGCCCGATTTGACTGCTCGACTTGACTGTTCGACTCGACTGCTCGAGCCAACTGCTTGACTCGATTGCTTGATTCGATTGCTCGACTCGGCTGCTCAACTCAATTGCTTGTCGCGATATCATATGGTCGGTGTTAAATCAGACCGGACCAAGTCGCAAAATTTTAGAGAACAAGTTAGGCCATTGCAAATCATTTCCAAAGTTTTTGTCACCCCACACCCCCTTGAAAATTGGCTTGAAAAATCGGGGGGCAGAAAAATAATTTGTAGGATATGAGTCAATTTTTTTTTATAAAATCAATTGTCTGTGGGCTCTACAGTCTGAAAAACTCGAAAAATGAGTGTACAAGTTGAGCTAACGCTTCTAGCACGAAACAATAATGGAAATTCAAACAATGGAATTTCCGAAAATCGTCCAAAAAAATTTTCCTTCGTTTTTGTCTTTTTTTCGTAGATTTTTGCATAGAAAATAATAACGTATATATTATAAGCAAGAATAGATTCGGTTTTCACGTTTAAGCTTTAAATAAAAATACTTAAACCCAAGTTTTTTTTTGCTCGAATAAAAAATTCACTTTGTTTTTTTTCGCCCCCCCCCCCCCCCCCTTCGGTGGCCGAACACCGGAAGGACAAAAACTTTATAAAATATTTGTAATGGCCTTAATGATAGCAAACGATCAGTTTCTAAGCAACATTTTACTCTAATCGGACTACATAAATGTTGCAAACAGCCAGAAGTTTTTATTCAGTCAAATGAAATCCAATACAACCATAAAAACTATTTGTTTCAGTTTCAGTTTCCGGCTATGACTCTTTTATGAACAACATCGTAGAGCTATATTATGCAATATAAGAACTCAAAGAACTAATACAAAGATTAAACATCTTCGCAAACACTGGCCAATGGAATGTATCCGCAGTTTTCTGAATTCTGAACAGACATTTATATTTTCCGGATCGTAGATTCGGGTTCAACTAGGTAGTATATTACTGGCGTTAATATTATTTTTGTAGTAAATAAATGTTGGGCCTGTGAATAATAGTTGAATAGACGTTGCCATTTGAACCAACTTTCGAAAGATTCTCTTGCAAAGTTTGATTTAAGCGTAACATTTTCAAAAAAAAAAACCGGCACGACAGCAATGATTAATACCGCAATAAAACCCATATAAAATTCAAGTAACACCAGGTGGCTTTAGAATTGTTACTTGGGAGTCGTTTTAACCTTTTAATAGACAATTTCGCAAAAATGATCGGATCAAACAAATAATTTTTTTTATGTAAATTTAGTCAAACAAAGCTTGACCGGTAATCAACTAATCGTTAACTAGCGAACAGTGCGTTCGTTATGATTTAAATGTAGTAGCGCTTTTATTAGCTTTCGATAAATTAAAGTGCCACCAAAGTTTTAAAAATAACAGCAAACATAAGCGTACGATTTTTTTTTGCAAATTGATGAAATTGACAAAAATAATTATCTGAACGAACGCTAGAGGTTTGTTTGTTTATTTTTATTTACGACCCTTTAACCTTTTGGTCATTCAGGTCGATGCGAGAGAAAAAAAAATATAGCTTACTAATTAGAGCTTATAAATAATTTTTAAATTTTTAAATTTCCTTGTGTAGGTTAGTTTCTTTTAAGAATTTGATTAAATTGCTAAGCTGGTTAGTGTCGTCACTCAAAACTTTTTCAAGAGAGGCATCCAGGTGATTGTTCTGCCTTGCTGCATCATATTTTCGACATTCAATCAGCATATGTTTCACTGATATCTGTACACCGCAAGTTTCACAGGTCGCGGGGTCTTCTCTCTTAACAAAGTGCCCGTGTGTGACCAATTCTTAGTCTGGTTATGACTCGGTTGAAGTACCTGTCGTTGGAATATGAGGAGTTCCATTCGAAGGGTGTATTTTTAATTTGTCTAAGCTTGCTTGTGCTGTTGTTCCAATCAGTGCACCATGAGGAAATTAGTTTGGAGTGTACTAAGCGTTTGAAGTCTTCGAAAGGGATATTTGTTTCAACCGGTTGTTTTTTTGCGGCGCCTTCCTTTGCTAGTAGGTCTGCTCTTTCATTACCGGGGATATCTATATGTGCAGGTACCCAACAGAGCTCTGTGTTTCCCTGTTTTTCATTTAATTTTTCTTTTATTTGTATTATCCACGGGTGGTAGCAGTTGTTGTTCGCGACCGCTTCCAGTACACTTTTGGAGTCGCTAAATATGACGTTTAGATTTGATGAGCATATTTCTATCGCTTTGATTATTGCGTAGGCTTCAGCGCTGAAAATTGATAGGAAATATGGAAGACTGATAGAGATATTTGTGTCACTGGAGTATACACTGCAACCAACGCCTTCTTGTAGCTTGGATCCATCTGTGTATATATGATGGAAGTGATTGTACTCTGTGTTACATAATTCCATGAAACGGGCTTTTTTTGCTATCGGTGGGAGTTGTTCTGTATTACCTACATTGACTCTTCCTAGTTGTATTTCCCAGTTTAGAGGTTTTGTTGGGTCTTCTTTTTCTATTGTTAGCTGAGGTATAGAAAGGCTGTTTATCAGATTTGCTGCTCTGCTGATAATATAAAAATCTGATTCTAGTATGTCACTAGGGGCTAGAGGTGCGAAACAGCTTACCAACGGGTTTTCATTTTTTATATCCATGCATTTTTTTCCAGTATAGTTGATCTATTGTAATATCGCCTGGGTGTTTGCTGTATGACCTGCACTGCATTTCTTTTTGCTATAATCGCTATTGAGTGAGCGATATGCTTATTAAATTTTATGCGTGCTTGCGTGTATTGGGGTTTACCCTTCCTTCAAAGCTTAATCTACTTTACCCACTTATTCCTCGCTGCCAGCACTATCCCATATTATAGCCGTCCCTGGCGAGGACTCATTCGTACCTCTGACCAGTACACTTAACTATAGGAGGGACATTTGCACTGTCAAGAGGCTTCAGAGGGTAAATATAGAATTCAGCACGAAGGAAGGGTAAATGGAGGGGCCTGAGAATAAACCCATGCTAAAGTCACTTGACATCGAATGGCTTGATTCTACTAAGATTCGAACCCACGACCACTCGCTTGTCAAAGCAGACTCGGTAACCTTGCGGCTACGGAGCCCCCCCCATGCATAGTGGACTCTCGGAAAAGTTAATCGATTGGGGATTGGCTGGGTTAACATATCAGAAATATTAACTTTTCTGAGTAGTCTTAAAAGTTATTGAAACTAGCTGATTGCCCTATTACTCGGGCCCCTTTGTCAGTCAGTCACGTGTACATCTGTTATTGCAAATTTTTTATAATATAAAAAACAAAACCATTTTCCTTCATTTCGATGTATCTACTCCCTTTGTCAGTTCCTCTCCCGTTATCCCGCAGCCACTGGTAAATCTGTCTTCTTCTCAGTAACCCCTATAAATGGACACAAAGCTTTTTTTACGTTTTTGCACCTCCTCCTTGTTGATGACCACCCTATTCTCCCATTCAAAAATCCAGCCACCTGTACAACTGCTATCATTTCAAAAGCAAAGAAAAGGCACCCCTTTATCCATTTGAACCTTCCTCCTCCTTGTAAGAAATCACCTTCCTCTTTTCTCAGTCCCCCTGCGCTGATTCATTTATGCCAAAAGACATGTGTTTGACTAACAACGTTCAACGAAGATCCGTCCAGACGTTCCGGAGTTACGGCGGAACATACATTCGTAATCACGTTCCTTCTGGCCCTCCCCCTCCATCTTGTCGGCTCCTTCCTGGTCAGCTACTTCTTCTGTCACGCAGCTAATTATGCATCGGTTTGCTCTATGAAAATCCCTTTAACGGAATCGAAACAAAGGGTTTTTTCGTACCGTGACCGCCCCTAATTCTGCGCAGCTCCTAATTCTGCGCATTTTTCTTGATATAAGTATTTTTTAACATTGTGCATAACTATGATCATTGCGTTATTTTTTTATAAATGTCTGCTGAATATTACGTCATTATTCACAAACGGGCCATAATATTTGAGAGCGAAATAATTTAACGTGAAACTGAAAGTATTTTATATGGCAGAAAACATCGTCGTTAGCACCAACGCTAAGATTGTCCTGCTGGAAAATCAACAAATTCATGATCAAAATTCTTTGCAATGATCAAATTACCCAGCATAATTAGAAAGAATAATTAGTTTTAGTCATGTTTTAGACAAAAAGAGTGATTGCATGCATTGCTTTCTTTAGAAAAATGCGATGCAATAATGCGCAGATTTAGGCACATATTTTTTATACATGTTCCAAATTCTGCGCAGTAATGTATCCTACGGAGAAATCGCGAAAGAATACGCAACCTCACCCTAATGACTGAGGTATAGAGGCATGAAAATTCAAGGAGAATCTTTAACTTGCATTGATTGGAATCCTGTGCTGTGTCTCGGGGTTCGAACCTACGAGTGCTAATTCATGAAACCATGTCTTCTATTTTTTTTAATGTCCAACCTCATGGGGCTGTCAGAGAGAGGGGAAGTGGTTTCTATATGAAAACACAATTTTTAGTATTAGTCTAAAGTGAAATGTTCAGTATGCAGAAAACCCGAATTAATTAGCCCTTCACGTTATCGAGAATAAAATATTTAAAATGAGGCAATCAAAATGATAACAATATTCCTTTGCCACCCGGACAGCACAAGAAGGCCGGATCATGGATTTAATTATGGTAATGGCTAATGCCGGATTTTTTGGTGTGCTTTCATCGTCCCAAGATATAAACAGCATGGCAGGAGTATTTATTTTCACTTTTTGGGTGCGCAGAATTAGGAGCAAACATGCGCAGAATTAGGAACATGGGCAAGAAAGTGCGCAGAATTAGGCACCGTGGATAAGTTTACAAAACGAAAAATATACTGAATTGTTGGTCGACTTATAATTCCCATATTTTTTAGCATATATTATAGACCCTAACACTACACGTAGCTGCTATCCACGTTGTTAATTTAAATCTAAAATACTTAGAATAGCGGAAGAATCATGAAAATGTCTTAACTGCGCAGAATATGGTACGTTCACGGTATATCCCTCCACGGTGGATCCCACCTCTTTTCTTACAGTCACTTGCACAATTGAAATCAGTCTTAATGCAGGAAAAACGCAACCACTGTTACTTATTTCGACCTCCCTCCCTTGTTAGTGAGCCTCCCCTTTTGTCAACCCCTCAGTGCTGATTCCCCTATGACAAGGAACATATGTACCGAATTTAGTGCAAAATGGGTCAAGGCGTTCTGGAGTTATAGTGGAACATACAAAGCCCCGCTCACTTTTATATATATATGGATGCTAATTACAAAAGCGAAATATAGATTCTTGGATATAGAATAGGGGACAGTAATCAACAGTGATTGAGGCAGCGGGAACAGTAAGACAATGGGATTAACTTCTCCATAAAGCATTCAAGATTCATCACATTTTCCTGGAAATAGAAGTGTGTGAGTTTACACCGCATAAAGTGGTTTGAGAAAAAAAATTTTTTTCAATATATTTAAAAAAAAGTCATTTGAACGGGTCAGAGTAATGCAAGCCTTTTCAGGTGTGTCGTAAAAAAGTGTCGCACTACAGACGTATCTCACCTGGCACCTACAAATCTCTTCTGTACGCGTAAAAGAGGCACTAGTACAGTAAAAGCCCTAAAACATCACTATGCGTCGTATGTCATCAACACGATATTATCTCCCATTTTATATGCTTTAAGTGTGCCTGAGTGAGCAATCTTTTTGAATAGATAGCTGAACCAAGAGTTATGGTGCTGAATATAATTTCCCAGCAATTTATGCAACTTAATAACCGTTAAGTTTCTGTCAATAAGCGTGATACGAAGTGAACCAGCACAGCACAGCGATAACGCACAAATTTAATTATGCTCCGAATGTCGTGTCGATTTCTATCTCAAATAGCAAGTAAGACGGTGTTCAACAAAAACCACTTTCACCGCTAATGGTTTTCCAAAAATAAAATAAAAAGTCACGAATTTTTTTAATTTCAACTCATGAATGCATGGTCAGAATATTTTTCTATTGGTACCAAAATACCAAGCAAACTGTTCAACATATTCTTAAATGAAAATAAAAAAGGATCTCTAAGGTCCTAAACGGGCGTAAGGTAATAACTGAAAAGTGCGTAATTTGTGAAGAATGATGAAATTGGAAGAGCGTAATAAAGCTTGATTTTAGACTATAATACTATAGAAGACTTTAGAAGACGGCTTAGTTGGACATCACATTCAATTGGAAATTCAGAGTTGTGGGTTCGGGTTTGAGAGGTTCGTCCAAATTATCATCATTTTTAATATTAAGCGTTTAGGTACCTACTCTTCCCAAATAAAAGTTAAATGGTATGAGCACGTGTCAATAAACGAAAACGCATTTACCATCAGTCTTTATTATCTCTAATTGCTGCGAAACTGCAAAAATATGGTTGCAAATTTAGCATTTAGTAATTACTCAAAAGCTTAAGAGTAATAAACAAAAAAAAAATAATTGAATTTTGTGTAATCGTGAGTACAGCCACTGTACGTTTAATTTTTTTTTTTTAATTTGCGAAATTTCGTTGCGAAGTTATTAGTGATGGCTTACCTATTATTTGTTCTAGCAAGCCGTGATGAAAACTATTTACATATCAAGTATGAAAAAGTATTAAAAAAAAATGCGCTGCGTTTTTTTTCTCCAACAGTTGATTGCGTCTCGCATCACATCGTTCAAATCACTGGGTGACTTAAATGCTTGTAAAAGCTACAAACCTCTATACGTGATGTTTAAATAATTTTCGCAAAAAAAACTAGATTACTCATAAGCTCCAATAATTAACGGGAAATTAGCAGTCATCAACTTTTCGTCGGAAAGCCCAATTTCGGAAGCAGTTTTTGGGACCAAAACAAGAGCTCTGGTTTCAAAAACATATTCATTGCATTTTTCTTGCCAATGTGTAACACAGCGAATATATTTTCATGAACAAAATTTTTGTTTCAAACAGAATTTGCAGAATCGATGACGACTAATTTCAGCTTAAGTGAGATCAGTGTGATTGTTGCAATCTTAAAATTTTGTCAGGTCAATATTCCTTACTGCGAGAAATTGATGAATGTGGATCTAGCGTATAAGAGAGAATAAAGGCAACTACTTACTTGTGCTAATGTCCGGCAGTAAATCCTCGAACGGCGCCAGTAGCAGATTGTACAACACATGCAAGCACGAAGGTCCTTGCCACGGGGGTAGCATGTTGGATCGTCTGGACCGTGTCGATCCCTGTAGGCTTCCAATGGATCTGAAATCAGGAGATGACCGTTGTTAAAATCAAAAACTTTTGATGAAACAATCTCAATTCTCTTTCAACTTACCTAGTAGATCCTTGCAAGCTGGCAACCGATCCGCCGACACTTCCCAAGCTAAACAGTGAGCTCAACGAGTAGTTGCTTGAATTGAGCAGATGATTCCGATTGACCATCCTCAGAAATCCTGCCCGTTCGTTGGCAAAATCATCGATCAGGTTTTCGTTGGAGGATTTCCATCCGCTACCGTCACCCTCCTGCAGCACGTTACCGGAATTCACTCCCAAATTGTCCCTCACAAAGTCGATGTACTGACCCAGTAGAGTTTCGGTACCGTCTCCCCCGCCACCGCCGCCCGTTGTCGGGTTCGTGTTTGTGTTCGGTTTTTTCTTCATCTGCAGTGCCTGTTCGTCTATTTTTGCAATGTGAAAACGGACGATCCGCTTCTGAGGGGACAGGAACCAGGCGTACAGTTCACTACCGGCCAAACTGTAGTAGATGATGTTCGTTTTGCTTTTGTTGACCGTGTCGAAGATGTACTCGCTGCAGGTTAGAAGCGTTTTTCGGTTGTTTAAAGAATTTTCCGCACTCTGGTTGGAGTCGGCACCCATCCGGGATCGACACCGTTCGGCAGCCACCAACGCTTCTTCGGTTCGGCCTAGGTTGACCAAAATTTTCTGCAAGTTTTGGTAGCAGGATGTTTGTAGATCGTACAGATTTGTACGCGCCTCCGGCGTTACCTGATCGCTTCGGATCGATTCCAAAATTTGTGCTGCACTTTCCATTTGCTGTCGGGAATTGTCTTCGTCACCGGATACCAGTAGGGACAGTCCCAGCCGGTACCGAATTCTAGCTTCGTCTTCTAGTTTGTTCAGTGATTGGACGATGGCAAGACCTTGCCGCAGGAAACTTACCGCCTGCGGTATCTGTTCCATTATGTGATACACTCTTCCCAGCGAAAGGCAGGCGTGGGCCTTCGTTAGACGGTCAGTCGTTAGTGATAGCTGTTTCTCGTAGAACCGAACTGATTCCTTAAAGTTTTTCAACGATTCGTAAACGGAACCGAGGTTTCCGCAAGCTCTAGCTTGCAGCACGGCATGATTCATACTTTCACACAGTTCCAAATCTTGCTGATGCAATCGGAGCGATTCCTCGTAGTCTGCCATTTGCAAAAACACTGCCCCCAGGCCACTGATTGCGTCGGACGTTAGCGCGCGATCGCCAAGCTCCCGCGCGATGTCACGCTGATGCTCCAAACAGTTGATCGCTTGTTCGTAATTACCGAGAGCACTGTGAATACTGCCCAAATCACCGTACGCGGCTGCCTTTGCTTCCGGATTACCCAACTCGTGGGACACAACCAGTCTCTTCTCCAAACACACTAAAGCTTCCTGTAGATTTCCGACTGATTTATAACAATTTCCTAAACCACGGTAAGCACGTTCCTGATCGCGAGGACTTTGCAACGCAATCGACAGTGCCAAGTGTCTTTCATGGCACTTGATCGCTTCCGCATGATAGTCACCCAACGCATCGTAACAATCACCTAAATGCCCTAGCGCTCGCGCGCGGTCATGCTGCGCCGTTGGCGTATTCACCTGCTCCAGAGTTCCCAACTGTTGCTCGAGATATCCAATGGCATCCTCATAATGGCCCATATTTAACCGCGCAATTCCCAAATTACCGAAAGCTTGCGCTTCCACGGCAGAGTCCTGTAATTCCTGCGCCCGTTCCAACTGTTCCTGATAGCACTTGACTGCGTGGGTGTAGTTTCCGAGTGCCATGTGCACCGCTCCAAGATGTCCATGAGCACGGCACTCGCCAGGCAGGTCGCCCATTTCCTGTCGCAGCGTAAGCTCCTGCGTGTGATAGCCTAGGGCTTTGTCGAATTTTTTCAACAGTCGATGGGCTAGGCCAAGGGCCCCGCATGCTGCCGCTTCCATGCCTCGCTCGCGAGCCTGTCTCGCCAGCGAAAGCTGTCGTTGATACATTTTGATTGCCTCGTCCACGTCTCCCATCCGGATCAGTACGTCACCGATGTTGCCTAGGGCACGGAATTTTCCCGGCAGATGATTGGTCATGTGTGCGATTGCTAGAAAATATTTTTGACACTCCAGTGCGCCGGCCGTGTTGCCCAGAGCGAGATGGGCCAAGCCTAGATTGCAGTAAGCTCGGCCCATGTTCATCTTGTTCTGGAGGTCCTTTGCCAGGGCTAGATCCTGATCGTAGTAGCGGACCGCTTCGCGGTAATTTCCGATGCAGTAGTGGGCGTAGCCCAGGAAGTGGCAAGCTTTTCCTTCCGCAGCGACGTCGCCTAGCTCTTGGGAGAGCATTAGATACTGTTCGTAGTAAGGGACGGCTTGGGCGAATTCCTGGCGGGAGCTGAGGCAGTTGCCCAAGTTGAGGAGAGCACAGGCTTCGCCTGCCGTGTCCTTTAGCTCACGGGCGATGTTGAGATGAGCTCGGTAGTGCATGAGGGCCATATCGTGTGCGCCCAGTGCCTGGTAGGCCACCGCTAGGTTTCCGTGCGTTGAGGCTTCCGCACTCCGATCGTGCACTTCTTTGCTAATGATCAGTTCCTGTTTGTGGTATTTGATTGCTTGCTCGTAAAATCCGGCCGCCGAGTAGGCATTACCGATGTTACCGTAGGCACGGCCCATGCCGGCTTTGTCCTGCAGCTGACGGGCTATCGTCAGATGAGCTTGATGAAGTTTAAGGGCGGCATCGTGCTCACCCAGCAGTTGGTACACGATGCCCAGATTCGAACAGGCACGGCCTTCACCGACTTTATCACGGGCGGCTAGCGCCATTTCCAGCTGCTTTTCATGCCACCGTTTGGCTTGATGAAAATCGTGACCGCAGCGAGCGGCGTGACCGAGTCCGGCATAGGCCCGCGCTTCGATGGCGCGATCGCCGAGCTGTTGGGCTATTCGAAGGACATTCTCGTGGTAGGTGATAGCCTGGGTGAAGTTTCGTTTGTAGTGATAGCTGGAGCCAAGGTTGCTGTAAGCGCGAGCTTCCTCCACTTGATTGCCGAGTTTTCGCGCCAGCCGAAGATGCTGCGTGTGACAATCGACGGCGGAATCGAATTCGCCCATCGCCAAATACACTGCACCGACATTACCGATTTCGCGAGCCTCCTGCAGCCGATCGCCCATTTGTTTCACTAACTGTACACACTGTTTGTGGGAGGCAAGCGCGTTCGGGTAATCTCCGATGGCCGTGTAGACGTGCCCCAAAGAGGTCAGAGCAGCGGCCGCTGCTTGTGTGTCTTTACACTTCATCGCCAGCACAAGCTGATAGCGATGGGACGTTAGAGCTTCCTTGTACGAGCCCTGGCTGAAGTAGGCGGAACCAAGATTTCCGTGGGCACGACACTCGCCCGCTGTGTCCCCAAGGCTTTTGGCCACTGCTAAATCCTGCTGCATGTAGGCGATTGCTTTATCCAACTGATTGAGCGCCCAATGGGCAGAACTGAGTGCACTAAACACGGAACCCCGTAATTTCAACGAACACGATCCTATCCGAAGGGCCGACTCGAGAACGGTCACTGCCGAATGATACTGACCGGCACCGAGCAGTTCCTGTCCCACCACTGATATCACTACGAACGGCGATTGATCTAATTTCATTGCTTTCAACTGTTGGAACGTTGGCTCGAGGGCATGGCGCAGAGGGCTTTTGATCGATGCTTCCACTAGCCCGGCCAGCAGCTGTTTAGAGTTCGGGTCCTGAGCGAGACCCGAACTGAAGGCCGCCAATGCTTCACCATAGCGGCCGAGACACTGAAGGGCTACTCCTTGCCGAAAGTATGCTTTCGGCCACTGCGGACACAACTCCCGTGCCCTGGTGGCATCCTGCAGAGCCAGCGCGAACTGACCTTGCTTGAGCCGAGCCGCCGATCGGTTACTGTAGAGGATGTGATTGCTCGGATCCAACGATAACGCGTCCGTATAAAGCTGCACTGCCGTGGTGAAGTCCCCATTTTGGCAGGCAGTGTTCGATTGGCGCACTTTCTCCAGGAATAGCGCTCGATTGGCGGCCGGTAGTTCCGGCGTGCCTTCCGGTTCGTTCTGAAAAGTCCACAAAAACACGCAGAGAAAGAAAATACGAATATTAGTGCACAATGGACGCGACAGGTAATTATGGGGTTCGCGTGCTTGTCTCTTTTGGAACTAGGCTACGGTACCGAAAAAATAAACTCGGACAGTTGAAATTTGTGTGCCCTCATGGAACGGCGACGAAGAAAGCGACACGAGAGCGAGCGAGGTAGACAGAGGGTGAGCGAGATGGCGCGATCGCGGCGGTAAACGAGTAGCAGCAGCACGGACACGACGTGTCCGCCTTTCGCGTACGTCCGAACTAAACTGACTGATCGGAGATCGCGCGAGAAGCAAGAGCTCCCGCAGTGGTCGATCGTGATCCGCTTTTGTGCTCTTCCATTCTCTCTACCTTTCTCAGCTCGTCGTTCGTTCTCTCCCAGTCGCTCTCACTCTAGCTGTGTTGTTGGCGATCGTTTTTTTTATTATGACCCATCGCGAGACCTCCCGTTCGGATTCGGCTAAGCAATTTTTTTTTCGTACAATTTCCAATCTTTCCACTCCGCAGCTCCGAACCGCCGAACAACACGGGTGAAGCTTTTGATAAATAAATTGAAGGAGGTATACGTGTAATCAATTATTATGATTGCTATCATCTTTACCGCATGATTTTGCTCTTTCCACGGCGAGTTACTTTCTCGCTCTCTTTGCTCTTTATCTCTCCCCACCCCCCTTCTTCATACGCACTGACCCGCGTTCGCCTCCATTGAGACGATTCCGAACCGATGCTCGGTCCGGTCGGACCGACCGTAAAGAAGCGAATCCAATTGCACTGACCTAGCTCTGGTCTGGTCTTGTCTGGCTGACCGCAAAGAAAGCCTCACCATGGCAGTTTAATTTTATTTTCATCATCCCTCTCCACGCACGCAAAACCCCACACCCGCACTTTGTGTACTCCATTTGTATACGCCCAATCTAGGAGTGTTATCATTTTTTTTCGCAACTTTCCCATCGGAATTTTGCGTGTTTACCAACCATCCAAGCAAGCAAGCGGGCAGGCTGGGGTCTTAAAACAAGCTATGTTTTCGATGAAATTCTATTTTCTCATTCCATTTTCAAAGGCATCATTATTTTCTTTTGCTACCGCTCTCTCATTCGTACTCTCGGTCGATCGACACTGTCTCTTTGACTCTCCACGCTCACAAAAGAGCTTCGGACCCCGAACCTGAGATTCTGACTTCCAGCTCAGAACAGGGGACCCGCACCAACACAGTCGCAGCATTTTTTAACGCTTCTTCGGCTCTTCTTGAAAAGAGGGAAAGAAAATGAGTAAAAAAAAACCTAATCGGATGTCGGTTCTGCACGGGTTGTAATTTTTCAAGAATGTTTCTCATCGATCCATCTGCTTGCTGCTTGGAACTTGGAAGAATCTCAACTCGACTCGGCTTGACTTAGGAGCCAACGCCAACGAGACGAGATTGGTTAACATTTTGTTCTCCGACGGTCGGTCCGAGGTCCGAGTCCTCCGCCGCGAGTCGCGTCGCGTCGAGTCGAGTGTGATTTTCTTTTTTGAGAGTGTGTGTTGGTCCGGTTGATTAAGGGTCCCACTGGGAGGACAGCACGCCACGGTGGTGCGGTGTACCTTACCTTACCTTCGAGAGGGTCACACACTCACTCTGGCTGGACACTGGACGCACGAAGGGAAACGATCTAATCAGCGCTAATTAATCTGCTGTTGGGTCTCGATGTTTCTTCGCGCCGCGGTTCAGATTGTTCGCGTCGTGGTGCGGCGGCGCGTAGCGCTCTTGGCAAGGCCATCGTCGTTTTCATCATCCACCAGCACCACCCCGTGTGTGCGGGGAGGATAAAGGCTTTCAGGTTCGGTTCGCCGCAGCAACAGCGGCAGGTTCGTGTGCGTGAAGCGGGCGATGAGAGCGTGTGCGTTTGTACGAGCTGGATGGGATGGTGGTAGCGGTAAGTTGAAACCGAAATAGATAATGGAATTTTGATAAGGGCTTTTCTTTCTCTCGTCAGCAGTGGTACGGGAAGGAAAACAGGTTGGAGAGGACGAGAGGACAGGTTGTAGATTGGAAGGCGTATTTTTTTTTGTTTAGCTGCGTTCCTTCGAGGGTAGAACGGTACGGCGACGGAGAGGATGAATCTGCGGAAATCAATTTTGCCAGGAGAAAACGCGGCGATGGATGCCGTAAATGAGTAGTTTGTTTTGTGATGCTCTCTTTTTTCTTCTCTTTGCCAGGGGCTTTGTTGAGAACTTTCGATCGCGCGGCTGATGGAGGAATTTCAAAGCCATGTGTTCGATTTATTACGGTTCATGTAGTATCAATAATGGTCGGCTCTTCTGGAAGACGAGCTGTGGACCATGGCAGCGCCGCCGGAGTTTTACACTGTTGCGTAGCGCTGCGGCAGTATCCACTTTGATTATTTCGTTCGTGGAAGATGATTGCGTGTTCCAGCGACTTTGTTGGTCTAAATACTGTGCGCTGTTCGTGCTGAAGACTCGGTTTTTTGCGTAGAACACAAAAACAACTAAGATTGTAAAGGGTCACCAACAAATGATCAACTTTTAGTGCAGTCTTGCGTTTTGTTTCATCATTTCTGATTTAGCAAGTAGTAATACTTTGGATCATCTTATACATTTGATCAACTCTGTTGCCAATCCACAAAATCTGAATCATATTTTAAACGATATCAGCGACCATTCGCTGTTTTTTCGCCTTTTGCTTTGGATAACTTACGAACATACGACGACTGGCTTGTTAGACCAGTGTCGTACCTCGAGACCAACTTGGAGAAACTTATACCACATCCTAAAATAATCTGCTGAACAGATATTGGTGACCGCTACAGGTCCATGTTCTCCGACTTTTTGTACCATAATTGAGTATCCTTAGTGTGTACGAGTTGTGGTTTCAACAAGACGGCGCAACATGCCATTCCGCGTGTGCGGAAGCTGATTTGTTGAAAAAAATATTAAGCGAACGAGTAATTGCGCGTACTGGACTAGTGAATTGTTCGTTGGACTATTTTTTAGGGTTATGTAAAGTCTCTGCTCTACGCCGATAAAGCCCAGACAATTGATGATGTAGAAAGCACTATTCACTACCTAATCACTGGCATATGGCCTCATTTACTACAAAAGGTAATCAAAAATTGAACTTCTCGAGTTTCCCTAAGCTAGCCGAGATATCCATATGCATGAAAACATATTTAAATATATTGTTGTCTTGTTGGTTGGTAAACGGATAATGGATACCATCGGCGCGTTGCGCACAGTCGCTCATAGTCTCTTATCTAGCAATTCCTATCCTTAACTCGACATGGTATAAGCAGGTATACGAGCAACCTTAGTGAAGGTCTAGTAACCTACCTCGGTGGAAATCAAAGTCGTATGCTAACAGGGAAGGAGCGTTCAATTGAGCTACATTGATCCTTCGGCAATACAATGTCTCCCATCCTCGCATCGGTACACCTGGACGTCATCCAACCTGGTAGAATCTCAAATCGACCATGTTTTGATAGTGGGAGCACTTTTCAGACATTATCGACGTCAGAACCTATCGGGACGCTAACATTGATTCGGACCACTACCTAGTGATGGTTAAGATTTGGTAAAAACTATCTATCTAACGCGACTGAACCAACTGGATTTCTCAAAAAATTACGTGTTATCGCTTGAAGCCGTGCTGCCGGAAGGGGTTGAGATGGAGGAAGCTAGTGAGGACTGTTGGAGTATCGTTAAAACAGCTATTAATAGCGCGGTGGAGAACGTCTTAAGTCGTGTGGCATCGAAACGACGTAACGAATGGTTTCACGGAGAGTACCGGCAAATATTGGATTAGAAGAACGCAGCGCGGGTACTAATGCCCGTCAGAATGTGGAGCGATACAAACAGATACCAGCAAGCACGACTTTTCCAGGAGAAGGAATACGAGGAGCTCGTACCGTTTTCATGAAGCACGGAAGAATCTCGCAAAGGCTTTGTGCCGCGGGTTGATATGTGCAGGTATAAGGAAGGAGGTATTTTGACAGACGACCGTGTGGTGATCGAAAGGTGGAAGTGGAGTGCAAGTGGAAGACTATGATATTGAAGAAAGTGACTATATTGGTGTAGTAAGCAACGTAGATGTGCCACCCCCATCGCTAAGCGAATATAAAAGAAGCCATGCAGCGGCGGAAGAACAAATTAGCATAGGACGGTATTGGAGTGGAACTTATCAAAATAGATCTGAATAAGTTGGTCGGCTTTTTGCATCAGTTGATTGTTAAAATTTGAGATACGGAACGGCTATCGGAAGAGTAGAAAGACGGGGTTATATACCATATTTAAGAAAGATGAGAAGTACAGAGCAATCACTATCCTGAATGGCCCCTACAAAGTGCTTTCCCAAATCATCTTTATTCGACTATCGCCAATAACCAGCAGATTCGTGGAAAGTTACCACGCCGGCTTCATGGAGGAAGGAATTATCAACGGACCAAATCTTCACCCTGTGGTAGATCTTCCAAAAGTGCCGCGAACTCCGAATCCCTACGTGTCACTTGTTCATTGATTTCAAAGCCGCATATGATAGTGTAAACTGATAAGAGCTATGGAAAATTCTGGACAAAAAGGACCTTCCGGGGAAGCTTACTAAATACGATGGGATCCAGTGCTGTGTGAGAATTTTGGGCGGTTTGTCGGACCCATTCGAACCTTGCAGGTGATTTCGACAAGGAGATGGTTTTTTCTTCTGCTATTCGAAGCAAAGTAGATTGGGTTGGAGATAATTACGTCTAAAGCGAAGAATATGCAGGCGGACGTTTCGTTTTTGACAATCTGTCGGAAAATCGTTGCTATGAAACAACTACCTATTATTGAACTATTATTATGTGATTAATTATTCGATTATGAAGTGCAACTATTGAGCTTACGCTGATCAAATTTGGTACTTTGTAGGGCGCATGAACGATTTTTGACAGCCTTATAGTTAAACCTTTCACCTACACAATTGTGTGGGTTAGTGCTTAAAGGGTTATGATGAAGTCAAGCATTTATTATTTTTTTATAATGGTAGTCTTTACAATAGACGGAGAGGATGGTAAAAGGAAGTAATGAAATCAAAGACGTTTTCTAGTGTCCCTAGAGTATCCATAGAACTAGTCCTCTGTGGTTCAAATATTACGCATAATCGACGAAACACTATAACTATACGCGTTCGAATCCGGTTACAATTTGCTCTCCTTTTTTGTTAGAAATAGACACTTTAACAGCTTGGGTCATTCGTGACTTCTGCGGGGTTGGGATTTGAACCCGGATCCTCGGTGTGCGCGCGAGAGGCGTGAATGCACAGTTTGCTGTTATTACAACCCGCTTTAACCAGTGGATCATTACTACCATTCCCTCCATCTTTGGGAAAGACTAAAGCTTACTTCATTTAGAATTGGAACAAATTGGAACATCGCTCATATTGTAGCGCTCTTGGTGGACGGATTTGGAAGTTCTTGGGGTCCACGTGTCGGAAATTTTGCTAGTTTCACCTATGTATTTTTGACATTCCGCAAACAACAAACAAACAACATGGAAGCCGACTGCATCTAGGCTAGCTAAATAGCTGAAATTGCCCAGAAATACCATACGGCGCGTTATCAAACGGTATAAGGAATCATTGACGACGATTCTGAAGCCTCAAGCTAATCATCAGAATGGAACTGTCGACCGGAAACTGCGTGGTATGATTTTGAAGACCATCAAGAGGAATCCCAATTGTC
Source organism: Sabethes cyaneus (assembly GCF_943734655.1). Classification (NCBI taxonomy): domain Eukaryota; kingdom Metazoa; phylum Arthropoda; class Insecta; order Diptera; family Culicidae; genus Sabethes; species Sabethes cyaneus. The sequence continues at coordinate 39,130,457 of NC_071355.1, forward strand.
GGACCGTGATTTGGCCAGAAAATTCGCCGCTTCCCATAGTACCGTGAGGAGAATTCGACTCCGGGAAGTAATCAAGTCCTATCGAGCTAGCAAACAGCCAAACCGAACCATAAAACCATAAATCCGTGCTCGAAAGCTATACGACGAGGTGCTAACCAAGTTCGACCGAGTTGTCTTCTGATGGACGAGGAAACCTATGTCAAGGCTGACTTCGGGCAAATGCAAGATCAAAAATTTTATTTAGCAACGGCTCGGAGAGATATTCAAAGCAGATTTAAATTTGCTTTTGCCGACAAATTTGTACGCAAATTTATGGAAGGGCATTTGCAGCTGTGGCAGAAAAACGAAAGTTTTCGTAACAAATAAGACAATGACGACGGAACTGTACCAAAAAAAAGTTCGAGAAGAAAAGTTCGAGAATTCCTTCAAAACTGTGACGAATATTTTATTTTTTCTTAAAAGTATGAAGAAAATGCTACATTTGTGTAAGAAAAGATCCTCAATTCAATAATAAATAACTGGAATACACGCAAATGTTTTTGCTCCAATACTATCTGAAGCAAGCTTTACTTCTATAAAAAATGTATGTCTGACTTCATTATTAGGTGAAGTCTGTCACAAATGAGTCCGATATTTCAGCCGCTACACTTCGACGCTTCGTTTTGAAATATCGAAGGTATCGCACGTATCAGCCCAATCAATTTTTTGGTAAACCACTTTCAAGCATTATCTGCCCCAGCTCATTTTGTTTAACTTGATCGTACGGCGCCTTGAGTTCTATAAACAAATGGTTAGTAAATTGAATTCTCAGAATTTATCGAGGGTCTGCCGCAAGATGAACATTTAGTCCGTCTTGGAGCTTCTCTCTCGAAAACTGCACGTCACTGGTATGCACCAACAAAAATTTCCTATAATGGCCTCAGTCTATGAAACAGGATGTGAGAGAGCATCGTAGAGTTGACGATTACGCCCCGATAATCGGTGGATTCGAGTCGACGGCCCTTCTTGTAAATTGGACTTATGAGGCCCTTCTAACCAGTTCAGTAGGTAGTTCCTTCTCAGTTCATGCCTTTAGTATAACTTGATGTATTGCACAATACAGTCGTTTGCTCCCGGCTTCCAAAAGTTCTACGGGGATGCTGTCCTTTTCCAGCTAGTTTGTCGTGTTTCAGCAGCTATAGCTATAGCTTTTTACTCCGCATTATCCTCATCCATTATCCTGTTTCGGAGGACAGGTGGATCTTGTCCTCCATTCATAATTCACCAGTGTTTCGAAATGTTGTTTCCAACGCCTGGCTACATCTGATCTTTCGGAAATTAGGTTCGCTTCCCTCCACGGTCCGATTCCTGATTCCGTTGATCGTTTTAAAGACTCTTCTCTTTCCTCTTATCGTACCTCTTGAAGAAGTTCTCTGCCTCCGCGAGAACGCGATCCCAGTGCCCCCAGCCAGCACCAACTGATATATCAATGTACGAAAATTATCGTAAATATCTCAAACAAATTCGGAATCGTAAATAAAGCCTAACAGAGAAGCCCATTCCATCGTTTATAATGATAGTAACTGACAAATATACGATTTTCAGCACAAAGTTGTATATCTGTAAGAAGCTGGTCGCGCTTAATCGGATCTTGTCGTATAGAAATACCTATATAAGTGAATCGTTCAAAATTATTCCTCAGTAAATTTATTGCCTCCAAAATAGTACGTGTTAAGTTGGTTTTGCGCATCGAATACGATTTTGTTCGATACATATCGATACGTACCTAATTCTCATTTGTAACTTTAATATACGTATGCTAGCTGTGCTGGATCCAGCATCTCGGTATTCGATTCACTTTGTCAGACTGGCTCGATTATCTACATCAGTCACTCGATTGTACTCTATGTCAAACCAATCAGTGGTAGATACTGCAGCAGTAGTACCCAAGGTTTCTTGCGCTGAGGTACTGATCGCATCGTGGATATGCTTCCATTGATCGTTCAAGTTATCTTCAAGTTGTTTATGGATCCGTTCATAAGTTTTTCGAGACTATTCTGCAGTACTCTGCACCGAATGTTTGGGCGTATCTTCCTTTTTTGCGTTAATTTGAATACGTTGGATAACCGGGCGCGAATCTTGCTTACTACGAGATAGTGGTTCGAGTCTACGTTTGGTCTCCGTCTGCGACATACGAAAAGTGACGACCATCAACTCGTGGGCGATCCGAGAGTAGGCCTCTCCATTAGGGTGTTTCCAGTCATTTCTCCGGCTGCAACGAAGTTCATTAGCCTCAGGCCATTGCCGTTGGTGGTGTGATAGAGTGGAGGCTTTCTCTATCAGTAACCGGGTGTAAGAACTTTGCGCTTCCGATTTGTGCATGTGTATACCCGATGACCCCATACGTTCATTCGAGACGATCTTAGAATTCCTTCTACACGTCATAAAGTGTGTCGTTCGTCTGTACGTACATATTGTGCAGGTTATCAGGCCCAAAAAATTTGCTTTTAATCCTCAACGTTTAAACTCAAAGCTACTGAGTACGCGCAAGGCCTTGAGCAAGGTTTCACCCGATCCTTTTTTCTACCGCAGTCACACCACCGCGCATTCAAATTCACACCATCTGTTTAGTGGTGGAATACGAACGCTATGCATAACGCCACTAGCAGCTTGCTCAGCCTTGCCTCCATTTTGAATGGTAGAACGATTGCCTTTTAAACCTTTTTAACACTTTCGTTTCGATCAAGTTGCCTTTACCGTTTGGAGCAGCGTATAATTGCAAACCGGACACCCGGGTGCCAAACTATTACTGTGAGCAGCTGATTTGGAGACAAATAGAGAAACGAAAAAATACGTCACCTTATGTTTCCAGTCAGTTTGCAGTTTAGATTCTTCGAATGAACGCGCAAAGCGGGAGAGCGACTGTTGGCTTTTCCTGACAGGCCGCATGAATTATAAGACGGCAGCAGCGCAAGCGGCAGATTGACTGGATTCAAAAAACAGTCAAATGATCGTTCAAAAACCGCAACTTGAATGCGGAAAGCGAAGTCATTCACGCAGTCACATTCAACTTGCGAATGCGATCCCTTTTCAAGCCTTGGCCTTGAACGAAACCCCTCTCAAGGACGGCTGGGATAGCGTTAAAGCAGCCATAAGTAGCGCAGTGTAAGGTGCTATTTGGTTCGCTGAAAAGAATCAACGTAACGTCTGGTTCGACGAGGAATGCTAGAGAAGGTTAGACGAGAAGAATGCAGCGCGGGCGTTGATGCTGCAGCAGGGTACCCGTCAACACGTGGAACGATATGGACAGAAACGAAGACAGCAAACTCAGTTTTTCCAGGATTAGAAACGCCACTTGCAACAAGAAATGGAGTGCGGGTCGAAAGTTTCAACTCGAAACATGTCGGGATAAAGACGGAGAGATCTTATCGGATGAACGTGAGGTGATCAAAAGGTGGAAGAAGCACTGCGATAAGCACATGAATAGCGGGAGACGTAATTTTAAAACAGCAGGGAGAATGACTACATCAGTTCCGCGGATGATGGTTATGTGCCGACCCCCACAATAAGTGAAGTCGTCGAATCCTTCAAGCAGCTCAAGAACAACGAAACAGGATGTCATTGCAGCGGAGCTTTTCAAAATAGGCCCAGATAGGTTGGCTACCTGTCAGAACCGGCTGCTAGTCAGGATCTGGGAAACAGAACAGCTACCGGAAGAGTGGAAGGGAGGAGTAATATGTCCAATATACTAGAAGGGCGACAAGTTGGTGTGTGAGAACTATCGAGCGATCACCATTCTCACCGCCTATAAAGTGCTTTCTCAGATCATCTTTCGTCATTTATTGCCACTAGCTAATAGATTTGTGGAAAATTATCAAGTCGGTTTTGTGGACGGGCGATCCAACGGACCAGATCTTTGTGTCGCGACAGATCCTCCAAAAGTGTCGCGAAAACCAAGTCCCTACGCAACACCTATTCATAGATTTTAAGGTCGCGTACTATACTATCGACCGTGAAGAGCTATGGAAAATTATGACCGAAAACGGGGAGGTTGAAAAGACTGATCAAGTCCACGATGGATGGTGTTCGGTGCTGTACGATGATATCGGATGCGTTATGAAGCCCGTTTGAAACTCGCAGGGGACTTCGACAAGGTGATGGTATTTCCTGTCTCCTGTTCAACACCGCACTAGAAGGTGTTATGAAACGTGTGATTTTTAACTGACGAGGCGCGATCTTTAATGAATGTAGCCAATTCAACTGTTTCGCTGATGCCGCACCGTGGGATGAAACCCAAATCTAGGTGGACAAAAGTCATTACGCTAAAACCGTTAGTCTTAGGTATATAGTATTTTCGGAGAAAATTTGTTATTTAAACTTCCGCATTTTTTGATGTATATGGCATTAGGGTGGTCATAATAATAAGCGAGTGCAAAGCATACACTTTTTTATGACTTAAGTTAGCTGAATAAAACGTTCAGCATAGTTAAAGAACAATAAATTTTGAGTTAGTTTGCTAAAGAAATGAAAATCCTATCTCTTACAGTTGATAAGATGGAGTAATTCAAAGTTTTTTGGATGGGGTGGACCTAAAAAATCCGTTTTTTCTTAATATCTCCTTTCGTGTTTATTTCTCACAAATTTTGTCTTCTGAGCACTTTCACATCCAATGAAAGCGCACATTTTGTTTGAAGAAATCAAATCGCTATCTTCTTCGGTTCTGGTGCTATAGGCATTTTTTCTAAAAAAATATGAATTTTTCAAATGTCAATAACGTAAAAACGTAAAAGTAGCAGATCAAATTTTGTATAGATGTTTAGTTATATATTGGCCACCGAAATTGATTGAGATCGCATCGGTCCAGGTCGGCCCTTTTTGGTTTCATCCCACGGTGCGCCGTGGACACTATCGGAAAGACATTTCAGGCGGTTGCTGAGCAGACCAAATTGAAACATAATACACTGGAAGTTGGATTAGTGGTGATTATACTTAAACCAAGTACCTGTTAGCAGGAGAAAACGAGCGCGATTGCGATCGCGAACCGAGACAAGTTCGAGGTGGTTTACGAATTTGTATACCTCGGATCATTGATGGCGTCGGATAACAACTGCAGAAGAGAAATACGCAGATGTATTTCAAGACCCGAAGGTCACCTTCACCCCCGTACCAAATGCACCATGTACAAGACGCTAATAAGAAAGGTAGTCCTTTACGGGCACGAAACGTGGTGAATGCTCGATTAGGACTTAAAACCATTGACCTGTTTTGAACGTCGTTAGGCGGTATATGGAGGAGAAGGATGAACAACGAGCTGGCGCAGCTTTTCGGCGAAACCAGTATCCAGAAAGATGCTAAAGCTGGAAGGTTACAATGGGCGGGACATGTTGTGAGAATGCCGGACAACAACCACGCAAAAATGGTTTCGCCTCGAATCCGGTTGGTACCAGACGCAGAAGTGCGCAGGGTGCTCGTTGGTTAGACCAAAGGGAGCATGACCTGGAAAGTGAGACGAACAGCCATGGACCGAGTTTGTTGTCGGTTATGCCGGTGAAATCTTAAGGGACATCGTACCAAGATAGGTAAAAGAAAGCCGACTAAGTCTAAAACGGTGAATGTGTCCTCATAGGTTACTTTGACTGTGCTGATCTCCCGCTATGTAAATATAAGAGATCCTAAGTTTACTTGACGGCGGCCTTTCAGAGCCTGCTAAAATTATTACGGTGAGTATCTTAGCAGGATCTCGAAAAGTTTAAAAAGTTTTTTGTTTTATTCTGCTATATAACCAACTTACACAATATTCACATAGCGATTAAGTAATTACAAAATGTCACTATACTAGAATTACACTCTGACTATAACCTAGCTATTCTAATTATGCACTAACTCAAATACTTCGCAAATAAGTATTTCAACTGTTACTTACACCCTTCTTCAGAGCTTTGGTGCAATTTCTATACGATAATTCTACTATGTCTGTAGGATAGATATGGATATTATTCGAGAGAACATTTAAATGGAAGCGATTTCGGAATTCCAAATCCTCTTAATTTTCCATTCACGGGAGCGCACCCATCGTAAAAGTTTCTCGTTTTAAAATTCTCTCAATTACATACAACAACAACAACAAAAATTAAACGAAACGACTTCTCTACGCATCCCCGTCGGATCAGGTCAATGCGGGAGTTACTGCTCTGCTGCTGCTGCAGATAGTTGATCCAGAAATTACCGCACATTAACAGCAACTTCGTGATGATGGTCAACTCACGACCGTGAAGCATCGGCGACCTAACTCTGCCACTGCTAGCCCTGGTGGTGCTTGCCCGGTCCAGTTTCAGCTGGTCCTTTGGAATCGGGGCCCGCCCTGGTGGTGATGGCCTGGGCTGGCCCTAACATGCACTTCACGATCAATATCTGGCTGTGGCTGGCTGGCTGGCTGGCAATTACGACCGGTTGCATGCATCTCCTATGAGACGGGCCCGTTTTCCGAATGAATGTGTAACATTAAATTACTATCAATTCAGCTTGGCAGCCGATTGCCGACGAGTCCCATTGGGAAAACACTCACTTGCCTCATCGCTCGGGAGAGTGGCTGCTGCTGGAAACTGTGCTAACTATCTGCTGCCACTTTATTGCGGAACAGGCGAGCTTTCAGAAAACAACGAAACAGCTCAAAACAGCGACGACGACAACGATGAGGATGATGATGATGATGATGATCATCATCATCATCATCATCATCACCATCACGATAAAGCTGATTGGCTTAAGCTGACCGTTTACGCGCGCATATCTCCGGGTGCAGATCTGATTCGATCTCTTTAATTTCCGGCCGCACGATCGGTTCCCATCAGCTTAGAGTTTGTTTGCGTTTAGCAAGTCGCTGCTCGAAAGAACCGGAGATCCTCGCTAATCCCCAATCTTCACCGACCTGGCGATCGTGTGTTTGTGCGATGTTACGACATACTATTAATTATCACGTGTTTACTGTGCTTTTTCTTCTTGACTAAGATTGGGTTGATTTATGGGGAAGCGATATCCTAAATATCCGAAATCTATGGAATATTGAAAATCTGTCACCAAAATCGTTAGTTGGGCAAACATTTGTGCTTCCAGTTCGGATCAATTTCCTGGCCATAGTGGGATTTTTGGTGGGGCCTCGCACACGCACAATTTGCCAATAAATCTTGGCCTGCGTGGAAGTTAATCCCACTGTTGTTTTCGCTCCCCGTGAAGGCCGTAAATTAAAATTTGATATAGGTCTTACCGGTCAGATCGACCGAAGGCCACAAATCGAAGTTCTGCGTTCGTTTCGGGTTCCTGCCTTCCACATTTCTTCATTAGCTTCGGCGGTGCGATCATGGACCGTGTGCATGCATGGGGCGAAACGGAGAAAGCGGGAGGAAATTATCCAATCCCATCAGATAAGCCATTCTGCTATCATAAATAAAGTGGCTTTTCGGGCTGCCAATGGCCGGACCGGACCCCGGTTTGCTCCTAGTCTAGTCACTCAGTGTAGCCAATCAACGCGTAGTTCAAATACCTAGAGCTCATTCGGGGCGATTGTTTATTTTGCGTTGGAATGTGTTCGATTCTGCTGTTGTAAAATATTCATCGGCTGAGATTCGGTGGTTCGGCGGAGTGGGCCGCGGCCGCCGAATTGGCCCAAATTATAGGTGTGCGCGGAGGGCTTTGCAGCTGGGTTAGATGCCATTTATTAGCTTATCTACGCAGTTCTCGGGACCTTTCTCCTCTGATGATTGGAGTTGGAAGAAAGTTTGAATACCTAGGTCTACCAACTTACAATATTATCTTATTATGAACTAAATTATATTACGCTATAGCAGAGTATATTGTATGCAGTATAATGTGCAGTGAGCCATCAGTTAGATTGAATTGGAAAAAGCTGGCAAAGTTAAGATGGGCAAGCGTACACTTAAAGGGCATTTTAAGTAGTTTGAACCAAGTTTTAGTTAAATTAAATCTATTTACAGGTAGACTCATTTAAAAGGGTATCACTATCATAATGACAGTTCAGGCCCTGTTTCCCGTAAGTGCTATCAGTGCTGTGAAAGGCACTGCATTCGCTTTCCCAGGCCGTTCATAATTAGTGGTTCATTAATTTTACAGGTAAACGTTCACTTTTGTAGCGTCAAAAGTTCATCTAGCGTTACATTTGAAATGAGCGCATCGCGCAAATGATCATTTATCTTGCTGATTCTGAATCGAATAGCTTTTATTCTTTGTTATAATTGTTTCTAACTGTGTTAAAAGGATTATAAATTTTACTTGAGTCAATACGACGGTAAATAAGTAAACGTAAATAAATCGAGTGAAAGTTTTTTTGCGGTATTAGCGGAACCAGGAGTAAACTCTTATTTATTTTGTTTTCATTGTGCACATTACCCTTTCTGTAGCTGCATGCTTCAAATATCCTTTATTTGATTGCGCAGTTTTCAACGAGTAAGAAGTAGAACGAACAAGCAGATTTTAACTTTGTTGCAATAAGCATTTACGATGATGATTTTGCAATAGTTGGTCAACTTCTGTCAATTTTTTTTTAAACAACTTTGAGTAAAATAATAGTTTCCAAATAGTAGAATTTTATAGGCACTACTCGTTCATTCAAAAACGTTATCTAATGTTAGGATGTTTTTATTTTAAACTAGCTGACCCGACAAACTTCGTATTGCCACAAATTAACCTGTGTTGTACATAAATCATGAATCTCGGATGATCTTTGTCACAATCTCGAGTTTTGCAAGCCCCCCAGTGGGCGGCGCTTCCGACGGCGGGTCACCGGCAACACTCGCGACCGTCTCGTCCTGAATGATCTAGTGTTACTTTAGATAGTTTTTGTGGTCTTCTATTGACTAATGTTTTATGGAAGTCTCGAATTTCTCGAGTTCGATTAGTTTTTGAGTTTCGCAAAAATTTCTGTTTTATTTGTATGAGAGTCCATATCCCCCTACCACAGGGGTGAGAGGTCTCTAACTATCGTAAAATAAATTCAAGACTCCAAAATCTCCCACATGCCAAATTTGGTTCCATTTGCTTGATTAGTTCTCAAGTTATAAGGAAATTTGAATTTCATTTGTATGGGAGCTCCCTTCTTAAAAGGGGAAGGGGTCGTAATTTACCATAGAAAAAATTTCTGCCATCTAAAACTCCCACATGCCAAATTTGGTTCCATTTGATTGATTAATTCTCGAGTTATGAGGAAATTTGCATTTCATTTGTATAGGAGCCCCCCTTCCTAACGTGGGGAGGGGTCCCAATTCATCATAGAAAAAAAATTTTTCTCCAAAAACACCCATGTGCCAAATTTTGTTCCATTTGCTTGATTAGTTCTCGAGTTATGAGGAAATTTGTATTTCGTTTGTATAGGAGCCCTCCCTCTTAAAATGGGGAGGGGTCCTTATTTACCATAAAAAATATTCTTGCCCTCGAAAACTTCCACATGCCAAATTTTGTTCCATTTGGTTGATTAGTTCTTCAGTTATGAGGAAATTTGTATTTCATCTGTATAGGATCCCCCCCTCCTAAAACGGGGAGGAGTCCCAATTCATCATAGAAAATATTCATGCCCTAGAAAACTTTCACATGCCAAATTTGGTTCCATTTGCTTGATTAATTCTCGAGTTATGAGGAAATTTGCATTTCATTTGTACAGGAGCCCCCCTTCCTAAAGCGGGGAGGGGTCCCAATTCATCACAGAAAAAAATTTTGTCTCCAAAAACACCCACGTGCCAAATTTTGTTCCATTTGCTTGATTAGTTCTCGAGTTATGAGGAAATTTGTATTTCGTTTGTATAGGAGCCCCCCCTCTTAAAGTGGGGAGGGGTCCTTATTTACCATAGAAAATATTCTTGCCCTCGAAAACTTCCACATGCCAAATTTTGATCCATTTGCTTGATTAGTTCTTCAGTTATGAGGAAATTTGTATTTCATGTGTATAGGATCCCCCCCTCCTAAAACGGGGAGGGGTCCCAATTCATCATAGAAAAAATTTTTGTCTCCAAAAATACCCACATGCCAAATTTGGTTCCATTTGCTTAATTACTTCTAGAGTTATGAGGAAAATTGTGTTTCTTTGGTATAGGAGCCCCCCCTCTTAAAGTGGGGAGGGGTCCTAATTTACTATAAAAAATATTCTTGTCCTCGAAAACTTTCACATGCCAAATTTGGTTCCATTTGCTTGATTAGTTCTCGAGTTATGAGGAAATTTGTATGGAAGCCCCCCCTTTTAAAGAAGAGAGGAGTTATAATTCCCCTTATAAAGAGGGGAGGGGTCTCAATTTACCATAGAATAAATTCTTGTCACCGAAAACACCCACATGCCAAATTTTGTTCTATTTGCTTGATTAGTTGTCGAGTTATGCAGAAATTTGTGTCTCATTTGTATGGGAGCCCCCCCTCTTAGTGGGGGGAGGGGTTTCTAACCATCACTAAAACCTTTCCTGGCCCTAAAAAACCTCTACATGCATATTTTCATGCCGATTGGCTCAGTAGTTTTCGATTCTATAAGGAACATACGGACAGACAGACAGACAGACAGACAGACAGAAATCCTTCTTTATAGGTATAGATTGGACTTGAAATTTGACATCAAATTGGGTTTACATTGAACTTCAGATTAAACTTATTGAAATTATACTTGAAATTATGTTATTAAGTCTACGAATTTGGAATCCAAACTGTACTAGAAAATGGACTTGCAATCAGAGTTGAAATTATATTCGAAATTGAACTTAAAATTGGAATTAAATTAGTCTTGAAATGGGGCTTAAACCCGGACATGAAATTGGAAATTGAACTTAACTTTGACCATTAATTTAACTTTAATTTGGACACGAAAATTTAGTTGAAATTAGGATTTACATGTTTCGTCTTGCTGAGAGAGCTCACGTGTTTTATTTCATTTTTGTGCCTTTTCTTCTTTTTTCCAGTCCCGTTTTTCCACTTTTTTTCATTTTTTTCTTTTCTGTGCCATTTTTTTGATTGTTGCTCCCACTTTTCTTCGTTTTGCTTTCCTTTTTTTCATTGTTTCTTTCCCGTATTTTTCGCTTCATTGTTCCGTTTTTCTTCGTTTCTATTCCGAACTTTTCTTATTTTCAGTTCTGTTTGGTTTTTCAATTGTTGTTGTTTGTTGTTTCTTGTCATTTTCTTTCCAGTTTTCCCTCTGTTCTCCACTTTTCGTTTTGTCGTTTACAGTTTTCATTTTTGACGTAGGGCTACGTCTTTCAGGAAGGTAGCTGGTATATGGGGTCATTCCAAGAAATCGAAAAATGCGAGCGTCACGAAAAATGAAAGAAAGAAAGCTATTGATTTTTAAGTGCGCGCTATTGAAAAATTGGAAATAATGAAACCTTGTTCACCTAGAAATTCTAGCTTCGTGAATGGTGGTTGTTGGAAATGACGTCATCAAAGTGGTAATGCGATTTCACGCTTCGGCTTATAATTCTGTTAATTCCTAATAGATTTCCAAGCTAGAAATAGAAAACTATTGATTTTCAATGCGAGCCATTGAAAAATTGAAAATAACTCTAACTCGGTAGTTAGACAGCAGTTTGTTCATCTCTTCGTCGATGTATAAATTCTCGCTTCTTGATTGGTTGGAATAATTTCCAATTGTTTTCGAATAAGCTTTGATACGATTCAGGAACCAACGAGAAAGTTGATGGAAAATTTCATTTAATTCTACTATAACTATAACCAGGCTTGCCATTTCCTCACCCATTGTGCAAAAAGTGCAACTTTTTTCATTCAACACAACTGAACTGCTGCCACAAATGAGAAATACATCCACGCAATGATAAACAGACCAAAAATAAAGAGAAATATAAAAAACTTAAGATTCTCATTGTGCGAAAAATGAGAAACTTTCGAAATCGCTCGAACTGCAGCAAGCACCGGCACAGGAATTACATTGTTGCCATATCCATCATCCACCCTCGTCATATGCAACATTTTTTGCACTGTTGCCGCTGCGAGAAGTCTAAACAGTTTTTTGTGCCATATCATGGGCATGTATTAACACTTTGTTGCTCAGTTTATTCCTCAATGAGAAGAACAATGAGCAGGTTGCTGAGCAATCGCGATCAGTAAAAAAGAGAAAAGTTCAAACAAAACGGAGCAACATAAATCGTGACTGAGTAAAGTGTGAATTTTTCTCTCCTCTTTTTTTATTCTGAGGAGGAATCATCCCTGACTATAACTATAACAAGAGAATTAAATGGAATCCTACCCTTTCTCGTTGATTGCTAATTGGTTTGAAAATTCCTTATTGTGATGTACCACCAACAGCAACACGAGCGGTGCCACAACAATTTTAATTTCAATAATCGTCATATTGAAAACTTGTCTGCCGTTAACACCAAATTAAACACTATTGACCGCAACAAATGCGCAGGAAAACGCATTAAAACTAAACCCAATGTTTTGTTTTAATAATTATTGCTGGCCCAATAAACTTTATTGTGATCAGCGGAAAACAACAATCTTTTAAATCTTCATATAAGCAGTATTAGTATTAGCAGCTTTAGTGACATCTTTTGCATCTTCATATAATATGCAAATTTGTTCATTCTTAAAAGGGCGGTTTTCGGTAATTGATGAAACTTAGGAAACTTGGAACTTAGGGCTTTTCTCTAGGTTTTTTTAGCAACACAAATCTATCCATCACTAATGCTACAGTAGTACGTAGCGTGATTTTTCTTTGGTGGTTACAACTGAACGGCTCACTGGTAACTGTGCCCTTTTGTTCAGACTGAAATTGAAATGCTCCATTTTCTCCAACGTAGATGATGGAATGACGGACCACGAAAAAAAGGGGGAACCGATTCTTGTCGCTTGCCCTGGTACACGAGGTAAGCCAGCGAACAGCATTATTTAAACGCTAGCTGAGCTACTGCCAACATCTTACTGGCATGTCTGGACACGACAAAGGAGAAAGCATCAAGAGCAAGCGAAAGTCACGCTTGAGTCGTGCACGTCTGCAGTTCCCGGTCAGTCGTATTCATCGGCTGCTGAGGAAAGGAAACTATTGAAGCTGGAGCTGGCTGCCGTGATGGAATAATTAACTGCGGAATAAGTGCTGCTCACGACAACGAAAATACCAGAATTATCCCACGTCGCTTGCACCTGGACTGGTATTTCGTCATGACTCATGACTATACACGAACGGCTTCGTCGATCGCATAGCTACTGTGGCTTTCCGGTTGGTTCGCTGCAACACTATTGCAAGCTGGAGTTATGATAATCAAACAATCGGTTCTTTTAAGAACCAATTGACAACAATTGAAGAGCTTACTATATTTTCTTGTCCAGTTAATACGATAATAACACAGGCAACGAGAGGAAAGTTGAATTTTTCGCCGTTGCGGACGACCAACAAATGGTGGGATTAAGTTTTCTGGTCACGTACGACATCCACCACTTCCAAAACGTCTGCAGCTTGTAAATCAGTGTTCTTCTTTTGTAAGCCGCAGAAAAGTTTTGCGTAAAATTTCAGCTTTTGAAAACTAGCGCGTACCGTGTACCGATTACCAGAGGAAAAGCACTATTCAACGAAGAAACAAATCATGAAAATTGATTTACTGTTTGGTTTAGTGTGACTGTTTCGTTTTAATAAAATAGATTCAATCAATTCATAGAAATAACTCCAAAATCTGTTGAGGATTGAACGTATACAATGTTCCGACTTTGATAAACGTTACTTACAACGCATGTAGCATGAAGAATCACATGAAGAATCATATTATCGCATACATGGATGCATCCTACTATCGCTACAAAGTGACTTACGTAGTCCTACGTCACCTATGCGGACGTGTCTTGTGCACAACCCCTCTAAATTTTTTTCTGGCTCGCCTCTTTCTCGTTTTTCGTCTTAGTTTGTTTCGATTTTCCTCGTTTGGATGTCCCATTTTTGTCCTCCAGATAACTCCAGACATGATTCCGTCAGCTGGTAAAAAACTCAAACGTTCGGGTTGTCCCCCACCTGGTGGTATTCCAGCCCTAGTCTTCGCCTGTTGTGCAATGGCGCTGTGGAGCCTTTGGGTCTTATTTCCAATAAATCATTCCAACATGTAAAATTTTCGGACATCTGGAAGCAGTAATTCATGTTTCCTGTCCTCAAAAGTGGCGATCGTCGGAATGTTCGGAGCTATCGGGGCATTATCAGCCTTTCTGTCGCCTGTCTGTCTACATTGTAGTGAGCAATTTCATTCTTGCTAGAGCAAAATGCTATATCTCAACCAACCAACACGGATTTATGCCTGGTCGATCTGTAAGCACTATCTCTATGGATTTCAGGTCCTCCGGCATATTCTACATGGAACAAAAATCACAAATTGGCGTGATTTATACAGATCTGAAAGCAGCGTTCGATCGTATTGACCATAAGATATTGCTGCCGAAAATTTTGCAACTTCACGCAACTCGGAATTTCACAAAATGGCTCAGTTCCTACTTGTATGAGTTCTACGTGTGCAGCTCGACTCTTGTTTCTCTTCCCAGTTTACCAACTGCTCGCGTGTTCCTCAAGGTAGCAACATGGGACCTCTCCTGTTTTTGTTTTTTTTTTCAATGACATTGCTCCGCTGCTTGAAATTATATACAAACTGATGAATGCTGATGTTCTGAAATTATATATGGTGATTCGATCTATAGATGACTGTGTCCGGCTGCAGAGGCTGTTGGATTTGTTTGTCGATTAGTGCAAGAAAAACTGGATGATGATCAGCATCCAGTCGTCTACAACTATCAAATAAATCAGCATCTTCTCACTAGAGTTGATGAAGTTAGCGACCTCTGGGTACTGCTTAACGCCAAGCTCACCTTTAACTTGCTTCACACCATGGCAAAATCAAATGTTTCTCGACAACTAGGTTTCATCGCTAAACTTGCTCGTGTTTTCAATGACCCTCACCGTCTGAAGGTACTATTTTGTTCTTTAGTACGTCGACTCAGCTATTAAAACGGTAACATCCTGACCAAACAATTTTTTTGCTGCTGCTATGGAGAATACTAAAGTTCAACACCAAAATCATTTTTTTATGCGAGGCCATATTGCCATATTCTAGTATTTTGTTTCAGCTCGCCAACAAAAATTCATCGAATAAAAGTGTTTTGCAGAAAGAAAGTTATTATCAATCGGTTTTCCAGTCACTGGAAGCAACTAAAAGGATTTTGCTAGAAATTGAGATTGACTAACTGAATAGTGAATATATACAGTGGCCCGTTGTTTTCATCCACCTATCATATCAATATTCACGATAAAATTTAAAGCGCACCTGCTGCAAGCGAACTAAGGCTGCTCAAAATTCATTATTTATTCTATGGGATATTTTATTATGGTCGCTATAAACCAAATCGTGCAGAATGTTAACAAAGCTGGCAAACTGATTTAGGTTTTGCCAGAGCGAAAAGCGAAAAGCTTTATTAAATTATGCCGGTGACTGACAAGTCAAGTAGCGAAAGCTCAATCGGTTTTATTGCTGCTTTCAGCAGAGCATGAAACGACTACTTGAGCTTATAACCTGATTCTTATAGAGGTTATGAAAACATTCTGAGGAGTGGGCCACTTGGTTAGAAAGCAGTTTTATGGCGGTCATCAGAAAGTTCTGGTGGAGCTCATAGTTTTATTAGCGGTTTTATGAAATTGGTCATGAAAACCACTATACGAACGTAATAAAACTTGGAATTGTTACTTGGGCTGCGTCTCCAAACAATTGAGCGTCGTAGGAAGGTTCAGCAAGCAGTGTGTCTGGTGAAGATATGGATTGGCGAGATCGATACACCGACAATTCTGCCTGTTTTAAAGTTTCGCGCGTCGCAACGCTCACTCCGACCGGTCCACTACAGCCGAGTTTCTACTGAACAACCTTTTGATCCCACGAACCAATAATTGCTCATAACCCACGATAAAACGGATTAATATGTAAACGAAGATGGTAGACCCGGAGAGGCAAACCGGTAGGAATATGACGGGATATACAATTTCAAAATCCAGCAGGTCTTTGAAAGCCAGACTAGAATCGCTGACTATACCGCCAATCTCCATTAGCCACTCCGGTAGTCACTCACAAGCACCAATCTCATTTACGTTTAACTCTCTAGTGCCCAACCCCGCCAATTGGCGAGTTACCAGTATTTCTCTTTAAATCGCTATAAAACCCTGAAACTTAATTTTTAAGGCTTGTTCGCGAAAAAATCTGGACACTTCAATTTGCAATAAAATAAGTTTGCTAGAAGTTTAATCCATGAAACAATTTTATATCATTCATGTGTGTATCCATAATAATAGGGGGGCTCCGTAGCCGCAAGGTTACCGAGTCTGCTTTGGCAAGCGAGTGGTCGTGGGTTCGAATCTTAGTAGAATCAAGCCATTCGATGTCAAATGACTTTAGCATGGGTTTATTCTCAGGCCCCTCCATTTACCCTTCCTTCGTGCTAAATTCTATATTTACCCTCTGAAGCCTCTTGACAGTGCAAATGTCCCTCCTATAGTTAAGTGTACTGGTCAGAGGTCCGAATGAGTCCTCACCAGGGACGGCTATAATATGGGATAGTGCTGGCAGCGAGGAATAAGTGGGTAAAGTAGATCAAGCATTGAAGGAAGGGTAAACCCCAATACACGCAAGCACGCATACAATTTAAAATAAGCATATCGCTCATTCAATAGCGATTATAGCAAAAAGAAATGCAGTGCAGGTCATACAGCAAACACCCGGGCGATATTACAATAGATCAACTATACTGGTCGCAGTAATGAGTCCACACATGGAAAAAAAAAATCCATAATAATTATCAAACAAATTAACATTACTTATTTGGCCTGCATGAAAAATTGGCGAACTTTGGAGTTTACCCTTACCATGAGGGTTAGTGCAGACTTGTTGGCAACCAATTTAGCTGCGTTTGTCCAAGATTTTCGAAATTTCTCCATAATTGTTACTTGTTGTTTGTGCTGCGACATCTCTCTTATCACCAACGCCCAATACCGCCCGATGGAGCGTAACTCTGGACAGTTAGGTGGATTCGCCTCCTTCGGTACAATATGTACTCCATTGGCATCATACCATTCAAAACATCTTTGGCGTAGTGACAGGATGCCAAATCAGGCCAAAACAGCGAGGGTACATCATGGTTGTGTTAACAATCGTTTCTGCAGGCATTCTTCACGGTATATTTCCTTGTTAACCGTTCCCGTTGTGATGTAACTTTTGCTTGCTCGACTACAGCTGCATATGGCCTGCCATACTAAATATTTTTTGGGGAACTTGGCTTTCTTCTTTGTCCTAAAATGCTCTACAACGCCATTTCGTTTCATGGCAGTGTAAAAAGACATTCCAGGAAGCTGTTTAAAGTCTTCTAGGACATACGTTTCATCGTCCATTATAGCGCATGGAAACTTCGATTAATATTCGCGATAAAGCTTACGAGCGCGTGTTTTGGCCGTCGTATTTTGTTTATCATTACGGTTTGGCACAGTCCTCACCTTGAAAGACTTCATGCCTTGTCGTTGCTTCGTATCGTATCGTTCGTATCGAACGATTTTAAAACACTGTGAACAGTGCTTGGAGGAAATCCAAGCTTTAAGGCAAGTTTTCTTAACGAGAGATCCGGATTTTCATTGCGACCGCACACAAATGCTTTTCGCACCTGCTCTGCTTTCGACGCTTTACGCTGAGCGCTTGTAATATAAACAAGTGTTATATTTTCAGAAAGAACAGACATACGTCTACCACTCTGCAAAATATTTCACTCATTGTTAATGTATTTCCGAAGCTGTGTGTGTTTAGGGGTGTCCAAATTTTGTCGCGAACAAGCCTTATATATTAATTGTACTCTCATACCTTCTCATTATAGTCTGATCTATCCATTTAAATTCATGGTTGGTTATATGATGTTAATTTAAAAGAGTTTTTGCTTGACTACTTTTTCGAATTCGGTTTCGCTGAGGCGCTGTAGTCAAATGAGCATGAGTGGTTTGATTGCTCTGGAATTGTGAACTTTTTTAATAACTCTTTTCATAGTGTTTTTTTTTCAATATGGCGTCTTCGGAAGAATTTCTGTTTATCAATAGACGCAACAACTGGACGTTAGTATTAGTTCGAAACTCAAACACAGGTGGCGCTGCAAAATTTAACTTGCTTCGTTAGCATCGTACCTTGCTGCTAACAGGGCGATGGGATATAGTAAACATTATGATATATGTCTCTAAAAGACTGAGTATCATTTTTTGGAAATGACAATTAAATGATGCAAATACTAAAAGAGACAAATGACGTAGAATATTTTAAGATCAGTTTTGAATGTACTTTCACTTTAATTATATCTCGGTCGCCAGTTTTTCCAACTTTTTATTGTATAGCAGTACGAAATATGGCTAATTTTTACCTTAATCGTTCATTAACTCGCTCTGTATAGAAGATACGTGCTCACGTTCTTCTACAAAAGTGTGTGATTTTAATAGATGCAAATGTTTGCAGAACATTATTTTTCCCTAAATCACATAGTTTTGAAGCTACAGTGAAACCCCCGACTTTTGAAGATCCGTCATGAAAGACGCCTAATATCTCAAAAACTGTGATACTTAGAGAAATAATGTTTTCAGCAAATAGCTTCATGATAAGATTATCTAAAATTTTCCAGAACATTCAAGAACAAATTAGAAAGTTAAATTTTGCAGCGCCACCTGTTTTTGAGCTTCGAACTAATACTAACCACCAGTTGTTGCGTCTATTGATACACAAAAATTCTTCCGAAGACGCTATAAAAAAAACACTATGAAAAGAGTTATTAAAAAAGTTCACGATTCCGAGCAATCAAACCACTGTGCGGTGGCAGGAGAACTGATAGCTCATTTATAAAAAGAGAAAAGGGGCAGTGGTCCAAGGTTGCTTCCCTGAAGTACGCAAGAGATATTGCATAAATTTTTTGAACCTTTTTCAAGTAAACACGCAGCGAAACTATCTCGGCCGCATTCTAGACCTAGTGTTTTGTTCTTCGGATTGCATGCTTACGGTTGATAGTTGTATCACTCCGCTGGTACCTATCGATCCGCACCACCCTGCTCTTGTTTTGTCACTGCCAGCGCACAACAACACTGGCATTGGAGATGCTTTTGGTGATGATGTGAGCAAATTGAACTATAGGAAAATCGATTTCGCTGCCCTGAATGAATACTTAACGTGCACTGATTGGAGTTCTCTATTTGTTGGTGAAGATGTTGATGAAATGGCTTCACAGTTTTGCAATATCATATCTCAGTGGTTGAGTTTGCATTTGCCGTTTGTAAGACGACCAGCCACCCCCGCATGGTGCACTCCTCGCCTCCGACAGCTGAAACGTTTAGTTTACGCAACAGCGCCCAGCGTGCCCTTCGCCGTTGGAGAACAGCTTTGACTCGACGCAATTTTAAGCTTGCCAGTGATAAATACCGCCGTCTGAATGCTTTGTTATACAAATTGTATGTACTGCGTGTGCAGTCCGATTTTCGGAAGCAGCCGAAAAAATTCTGGAACTTTGTCAACTCTAAAAGGAAATGTTCCTCTATCCCTTCCAACGTGTATTACGACGACGTTGAGTCGAACTCAATCTCTGACTCCTGCGAGATGTTTGCGAAATTCTTCGCCTCAGTTTTCGCTGATGAAACTGCTCCCGATAGTATTGCTGGAATTGCTGCTGCACCTGTTCCGGCCGATTTGGTGGACTTGGGTTTGTTTACCATTACTACTGACATGGTGATAACTGCCGCCAAAAAACTAAAGCGCTCCTTTTCTGCGGGGCCTGATGGTATCCCAGCCGTTATGTTCCATTTTTAATAAATCTTTTGAACAAGGCAAATTTCCCGCCATTTGGAAACAGTCGTTCATGTTCCCGGTATTCAAATCGGGTGATCGTCACAATGTGAGGAATTACCGTGGAATCACCAGTCTTTCTGCATCATCAAAACTGTTTGAAATAATAGTGAGTAGCGTGATGCTGTCCTGTACTAGGAATTACATTTCAACGGCTCAGCATGGTTTTATGCCCGGTAGGTCTGTATGCACTAACCTGCTAGAGTTCACATCGATGTGTATTTCGAAAATGGAAGACAAGAAGCAAGTTGATGTCATCTATACAGACTTGAAAGCTGCTTTCGATAGAATTGACCATACAATACTCTTGCGGAAACTATCTCGACTCGGTGCTTCTCAACAAATGGTGAAATGGTTGAACTCATACCTCAGTGGCAGAGTGCTTCGTATAAAACTTGGATCCGCTGTTTCATCTGTGTTTACTAATAAGTCTGGAGTTCCTCAGGGCAGTAATTTGGGACCATTGCTTTTCTTGTTGTTCTTCAACGATATTGCGCTGCTTTTGGGTACTGGCTGTAGGTTGGTGTACGCCGATGACCTGAAACTATTTACCTCGATAGGAAATATAGATGACTGCCGTCGACTGCAGGGTTTGCTTGATTTGTTTACGAGCTGGTGCAAACAAAATTGGCTGATTATAAGCGTTGCCAAATGTGAAGTTATGAGCTTTCACCGCATTAAAAACCCGATCCTTTTTGGTTACACCGTTGATGGCATTGAGTTACGCAGAGTGGACCGAGTTAACGACCTTGGAGTCCTGCTAGACACAAAAATGACGTTCAATGTGCATCGTGAATCAATTATCTCCAAGGCATCACGGCAGCTCGGATTCATCTTTAAGATTGGTCGGAACTTTAAGGATGCCCACTGTCTTAAATCGTTGTATTGCGCCCTTGTTCGTCCGCTATTAGAAAATTGCAGCCTAGTTTGGTTTCCAAAGCAGCTAACTTGGAACCTGCGCATTGAACGTGTGCAACGGAGGTTTATCCGACTAGCACTGCGACACCTCCCTTGGCGAAATCCTGACGACTTGCCCCCATACGCAGACAGATGTCGTTTACTTGACCTAGACACACTAGAACATAGACGCAAGGTGCAACAGGCATTATTTGTAGCAAAAGTTATTAATGGTGAAGTTGACGCCCCTAACTTATTATCAATGATCAATTTTCGCGCTTCGCAACGATCCCTGCGCTCGACGGGTTTACTGCAGACCCAATTTCATCGGACTGTGTTTGGATACAACGAACCAATTACTGAATGTGTAAGGACCTTTTCGAATGCGGAGGAATTGTCTGACTTTGGTGAACCGTCGCGCTTGTTTGCGCAGAGATTACGCAGATTTAATTTAGTATAAGATTATATTCATGTAGACAACATTTTATGTCAGATGAAATATCCCTAATAAATAAATAACGAGTCGAAAAACTTGATCCGACCTTCACGCTCAGCATACGGTGTGTTAGGTATGATTGTAGCAGAAAGATGCAGAAACTCCCAGCTTCTCAAGTCTATACCGTGATCCACCCGATCGAACGCTGCTTTCAGATCCCTGTATCACTGCGTTCATGTTGCCCAGGCAGACCGTGACAAAATCAACGAAATTCGTAGAGATTGAAAGTTTCGAAAAAAATCCATGCTGTTTATGAAGAAATGCAAGGCACTACCAGCTAGCGAACAAAGCGTCGTTCACGGCTATCTCGAGCACTTTAAAGCTGGAGCACAAACATGTAATCCTTCGATAGTTTTCAACGTTGCGCTTATCACCCTTCTTGTGTACAGGGAACATAACGGAATCTTTTTATTGAATAGTGATCTTACGCTGCTAGATTGAAGATTGAACAATAGTGAATGAGGTGTAGCAAGAAGAGTAGAACACTTTTTCAGGATGCAAGATAGAAAACCGTGAGATCCAGCCACTTACAAATATTTTAGTTTTCCGATGGCAGTCTCGACAATCTCCTCAGTTACATGAAAAGCGCTGAGGTTGATGACGGTTTGTTAGAAGTGATTCCAACAGCAGAGGCAATTTGTTCCAAGAAAGCAGGAAAACGAAGTCCCCGGCGAACCAAAGCAATTCGCAAAGAGTCTCTGAGATCGTGTGGTAGAATTCTGCTTAAAATTCGTACAAAATGGCTTGCTTAAAGAATCAGGATTCTTGAATGAGAATCCAACAGACGAATCCTTAGTATTCCTATAACTCGGCAGAGGAATCCCCTTTATTATGAAATAGAAATCCTCGGGATTTTGAAAGCAGGAATCTTATGTATGTTAGTAAGGGGTGTGTTGCATAGAGGTTGAATTTACCGCATGGAGCGGGGGGTGGCTTTACATCTGTGACGCACTTAGGCATAGAAGAGTTCCAAATAAGCTAGTCCATCTCATCGAGGCTCAGTACGAGGCGTTCTCGTGCAAGGTTTTGCACAACAGCGTCTTGTCCGACGCTATTAGGGGTACTGTTGGCTTGCGTCAGGGCTGCATTTTCCACCAACTTCAATGTAGCGGGACAACAAGTTGAGCAGGTAGACGCCTTTCAATATCTTGGTAGCCAGACCAGACTGATATAGCCACAAGGATCAGGAAGGACAGGGATGCCTTTGCAGGTTTGCAGGTTGCGGCGCTCAAACCAGTTCACTCTACATACGAAAGTCCGAATTTTCAACTCAAACGTTAAATCCGTATGCCTGCGAAACGTGAAGCGTCTCAACGGAGACAACGCAAAAACCGCAAGTATTTAGGTCGGTGAGTATCAGTGAGTAGAGATCTCTGATTTCATTCCTTTGTTCTGCTGGACCGGCAGACATGGACACATAAGCAAACGCGGTGGCTTTACGATCGTCCCGAAACAGATCTACTGACAGGTCATCTTCATTTTGATTAAAGTGTCGCTTGATGGCTTAGCAGCGCGATCTTTGGAATGCGCGCAAAGCTTGGGTGCGGATCTTGCACGTTTCGATCGACGGAGATGCGTGTTTCTCCATGGAGGCTTGCGAGCGGGTTAGGTTGCGGGTTGTTAGCGGGTCATCGATTTTGCTACGAAGTCCACGCACGTTCTGGTAGAAAATCAGCAGCGGATTGGAGTTCTGCTGTGGGTAAGGCACAGAGCTGGAAACGGCGACTGCGTCATCGAAGGTATTATTATAGGAGTTGTTGCATTTGTCTGGTCTGGAATTCCATGGAAACGTTGCTTCCCAGATCGGCCGAGAGTGGAGTGACGGTAGTGCTCGTAGAATCAGAAACAACTACATTCCCGAGGATCCTGGAGCACTCTTACCAGACAGTAATCGACGTGGGCTACTTAACTAGACCTTCTTTCAGAAATTTTTGGCAACATGGGTTAACAGAAATTTCAGCTAGTTCGTAACGTAACACACTTGCTATGCAGAATAATCATAAGAAATTACACCTCGTAAAACTAAAATTGGCACAGCTGGTGCGCTATAAATTACCCTGTCGATTTTTATCCTAACAAATTGGACGCTTTGTATATCAACCTTCAACACCGAACTAATCTGCTCCATCAAAACACTAAACTGATACTATCAGCCGCATCATGTTTCGTTAATAAACTCACAACTTAGTCACCACTTGACATACATTCGATCGATTTCACACGGCGACGGCCAGCAAAGCTCCCAGTCCAGGGCACGATATCGTCGTCGATCAGTGTGCATGCACAGGAGGTTGAAGCATCGGAACGAAAATATGCTAAAAACATATTCACAACATCAGCAACCGCGCTCGGCCGGAGACTGATGGAACAACGCGCAGGGGCCGCCGGATCGAGTGAACCGCTTCCGGCCAAATGGCTACCGAGATACACGATGATTAGCGCGCAAAAATCTGGGCACGAGTGCGAAAACCTGCTCCCGGGTGCATATCGACCGAACGGCGACTTGACGTTAAAGGGGCGGCGACGCCCGGTGAATGAATATGTTTTAAATAAATATGCAAAAGAACACGTTCAAGACACGGTTAGGATACGATAAGGTACCGGGGCACCGCAATCGTGCGGCCGGCACGGCCGAGTGTGCCACTGGGAAAAGACGGAGCCAGGTTTTCCCGAGGTTCGCCACAAGTGGCGTGACGATACTGGGAACATGCAAAAATTTAATATCCATATTAAAAATGATGATCGGGACGATAATAACAGCGTCGTTGATCGATTCGGTTGCAAGCAAAGTTCAAATTCCGTGAACGTGAGAAGCCGGCTGTGAAACGACCTTTCTAGTTAATCCTACTGTCTGTTGAATTCACTATTCACGTGGTGATGACACTTTCTGCTCAATTGACCAGTAGATTATTGTAACGAATTAATCACGCCAGAAATTGACCCACATTCTCGACTTGGTGTTTCTTTTGCTTTTTACTAGCCAGCCAGCAGTCCAATTTGTCACGAATGCCCCACCCGATCGAGCGAACCCACGCGAGCGGCGAATTGAAGCAAAAAAAAAACAGATTTTCCCACCAAGCGCAAAAGGAGTTTGCCGCCGTTACTGCCACTGCCACTATAGGTTTTCGGGGGCCGACGGTAGGCTTATTGTTTCGAACCGAGAGATAGCATGAGAAAAATATCGATTCTTTTTCCTGTACGGTTAACCGGGTAGAGAGATTCCTAAATTCACTTCTTGCTATGACTTTATGAAAAGAAATTATCCACCGTGAGCCACCCTAGCGCGTATGCACCGGATAATGCTCTAGCAACGGAGAAGCGTACACGAGTATGTATCCGAGCAGGGAACATGGCCACGTACGTACGACCGGAGTGACCACAGAAGAAAGGAAAGCAATCAGCTACTTTTTTTCTGGACACGAAAAAATGGCGGAGTAAAAAAAGCGAAGTGAGTGGAAAATTGGTCACGGTCACCTATGTGCCCGCGTGCATTGTGTGCCCGGTCCAGATTGCTAGCTAGCACAAATCGGACGAACCTGGTCCACAGTCTGGTGAGGGTTTTACAAAAGAAAAGCTCTCTGCGGCTGGATGCGCCACAAAGTGTAATTTGATAATGGCACAGGCTGACCCCAGATTTAGCTGTCTGCTGGAAGAAAAATTTGGACCAGAGTCTCGCGAAATCTGCGGCGTGATTTGCGTCACTTCTTGTAGCGAGTAAAGTGTTGAAGCCGTTAAAACAGAACGGTTTCTGTATTTAGAAGAAGAGAAAAAAAAAAACAAAAAACGAATTTTTTTTTTCGGAAAAACAACTACCTCTCTCGTGGTAGATCGTACCGGTAAAGCTGCACGGAAGCGAAAAAATCGAGATTAAAACATAAAGCGATTCGAAAATCTCATTAATAAACAGAGCAAGGATTCGTCGACGCAGATTTGTTGTTGATTACTTTCACCGGCGTGCTTAGGGTGGGTTACACTGAGGTACATGGCCCCAGCAGGGATGCCACATATAATTCTGTGTTTTTTGTTGGAAAAATCTGGCCATCTGTGCAGCGAGGAAAAATATCTGTGCAAAAATCTGTCCAATGCAAAACAATGAGAGTGAAAGAGACGGAGATACATTTTGCTGACTATTTTCGTCTCTTTCACTCTCATAAAAAGCTCAAAAATCTGTTTAATCTGTCCAATTGGCGAAAATCTGAATTCTATGCTTACAGAATCTGTACAGGCGATTTCTTTCAAATATCTGTTAAACACAGAATAATCTGTGCATGTGGCAACCCTGGCCCCCAGTCTTCTGTTTAAAGTTTGATGTCATAAAAAAAGCTTCATATTACTAGCTTCATATATTCATGACAGTTCTCTATTAGTATAGATTAAATTCTTTAAAACTATAAAGTATGCCTAACGACTTGCTCTGTTCAAGGTTTACTAACGAACTCCAATGAGAACTTCTAATTTTCTCGGGCTTGTTTTAAAAATTCATTACTCTTGATCTAACTATCGTAGGATTAACATTTTTTATGCAAATGCAAAAAAAATTAAACAATTAAAGAAAAACTTCTGTAAATCCAAATAAGTTCTAGTTTTTCAAATAAATTATGCAGGTCATATTTAAAGTCGACAAATTAAAATTATATCGAGTCAGCTATCAACGGGATACTTTTAAAATAATAGTAGAACGGTGAGTATTAAACGTAAAAATGCCATGTTTAAAAGCAAAAATAAAGTTTAGACTGACAAAATCGAGATGAAAATCAGGGGTAGATAGAATCGGGTGCTTACAAAATCGAAACATTACTGTGTAGCGTAGCTTAAGTAGACTGCCGGTAGTGTAGTTACACTTCGCGATTGGTCGAACCACTGCATAATAGTATTTTTTTTCGAAAAATAAACCTTTTACACGCACTACTCTATATCTCAAAGTGCCGCTGATCTAGGAGCAATCTTTTAATTTTAAAAGAAAGATATTTTTATAAGGATTCCAATGGTGTGATCCCAAGTAACAATTCCAAGTTTTATTACGTTCGTATAGTGGTTTTCATGACCAATTTCATAAAACCGCTAATAAAACTATGAGTTCCACTAGAACTTTCTGATGACCGCCCTAAAACTGCTTTCTGATCAAGTGGACCACTCCTCAGAATGTTTTCATAACCGCTAAAAGAATCAGGTTATAAGCTCAAGTAGTCGTATCACGCTCTGCTGAAAGCAGCAACAAAACCGGTTAAGCTTTCGCTGCTTGACAGCCATCGCCATTATTTAAAAAAGCTTTTCGCTTTTCTAGCGAAAGCTAAATTAGTTATCAACTTGAAAATATATCCGTGAGCAGAACAGTTTAAATTTTACTGACAGATCATTCTGAACGATTTGGTTTATAGCGATCAGAATAAAATATCTCATAGAATATTTATTAAATTTTAAGCAATTTCCTTTGTTTGCAGCATGTGCGCATTTAATTTCATCATGCATGTTGATATGATAGGTCGCTATTATCAGCGCACCACTGTAATTTTGCATTTTCGAAAACTGGTTGTTTTAATAAATTGAAAATATTCAGTTAGACAATCTCAATTTCTAGCAAAATCATTTTAGTTGCTTCCTCTGACAGGAAAACCGATTGATAATAACTTTCTTTCTGCAAAATACTTTGCTTTGATGAACTGTTGTTTGCGAGCTAAAACAAAAAACTGCAATAGGGTAGATGCTCCAGTAATGGAGGGATTATGTCGGGGGATAGTGTGTAAAGACAATTCAAACGCTCAATTTAACAGTTTCCAATTGAACTACATGATAATATGGTGCACCATAGTGTTGGCTTTATATACATACCAAAATTATACCATTCTGCTGGTTAATATGTCTAAAATATTGCTTTTCCTGACATTAGTATATGCTCCTAAAGTAGTGGTAATGTTCCTATAATAGTGGAAAATTTGCCTATAATAGTGGAATGTTGTTTACCGCCTTAGCAACGCTTGCAATAAGCATGGTAGCAGGTGGATAACAACGTAGGCTTGTTAAAATGCTATGGATTGTTACGAATTTCTTAAGCAATTGCACTCTATTGGACTGCTGAAAAGGATTTTGTAATTTTTGCACCAACATCTTGAATTTTAACTGTGTATCTTAGATAAAACTGTTAACAAATAAATATTTAACAATAGAAAACTGAAATTATCTCGAAATCCGCTAAAATCATGATATATTTCGAGTTTCCACCACTACTGGTACTACCACAACCACTGGAGCATCTACCCTATGGCAATATGACTTCGCATGAAAAATTGATTTTAGTGTTGAACTTTGGTATTCTTCATAATAGCAGCAAAAAAACTGTTTGGTTAGGTGTTACCGTTTCAATAGCTCCATAAAACTAACAGATTTATTGCGGTTTGACAAGTAACCGCGATAAGATCAATTTTGATTGGTGCGCCATTTTGTATTGCCACGCCACACTTATGGTAAGTTTATAAGAGACGTGGTGAAGCCAACAAGTTTTAACGTGGTAATATAAGCAACCACAATAAATTTGCTTTATTAGCAGTTTTATTATGGTTTTCTAGCTAGCTGTAAGTGTGTTTGGACTCGTATCCTCTTGGTATTGCGCTATACCACAATAAACCCAGAGGTAATGATTAATACCGCAATAAAACCTTTAAATTTTAAGTAAAACCAAGTGGCTTTAGAATTGTTACTTGGGATGCTTGTATACGGCACGTATTTGGATTACCAGCAGTTTTTGCCAACAGAAGGACATTTTACCATACTTTTCTCGACATGTAAGAGATATAAAACTCCATATCTCCGGATTCCGCTAGGATAAAATTTATCTATTTTCACCATAAGTAAGCTATCTTCAAGAGGAATCGGACGACGTGGTATTTATTTACGACACATGATTGTTTCTTGTCGTTTTGGTTAAATAAACGGCATTTTACCCTAGTTTGATTATCAATAAAAGTGAATATCTCTAGATTCCGCTGGGATAAATTAAATCTTTTATCACCAAAAGGAAGTTATTTTTATATGCACTCGGACAGTTTGGTTTTTGTTCACAGTACCTGTTTGTTTCTTGTAGATTTAGTCAAATAAAGATCATGCTATTTTAATTTGGCAACGTTGACTGAGGAAATTAGGGTAAAGTGACCAGTTTTGCCGACCCTGCCATCGGAACCTACATAAAGTTAGCTTTCTTGTGGCGAAACAGGTCGGTTTTATCCTAACGGGTTCCAGAGTAATTGATCAATGCATCTCAGTATTTCAAGAAGAGTAGGGTTAAATCCCCTCCATTTGGCCAAAACCACTAGGAATAGACGCGAACCGTTAACAAAAACTACACCATTGGAATGCCCGTAAATATAGGGGAAATGTGTATAATGTGCCCCCCCCCCCCCTAAGAATAAATGGATATATCTCCGTTATACTTCCCCAAATTAACGTTACAACTACGTGTATATGTTGGTACTTAAGCTGACAACCAATTGCAATTGTTTATTTCATTTAGTATTCTGTAATCTGTACATATCTACTTGGTTTGTCTCAAGAACTATTGCGCATTGGTTTTAAATACCGCAGAATATAATAAAAACTGTATTAAAACTATTAAATTTTAAAATTAAATTAAATTAAATTGAAATAAAATTAAATTACTGAAAAAAATCTTAAAACTACTTTATACTTACAAACTCATGTTAAGGAAACTAAACACGCAATTATGTATTATTCAAAATGGCTGATCCGAATTAATAACTGCCCGGTTGCTTCGGCATCGGAAAAAGATCAACCTGACGGGAAAAGAGCGTAGACCTATACTAGGGGAAGATCTTTGAAGTGATATTTACTAGGTTCGTAGTTCCTTTTTACCAAACTGCAAGATCGAGTGGGGGAGCCAATTAAAGACGAATTCGAACCCAACTTTTATCCGAGTGTCACGTGGTTCACCGATATTGCTGTACCCTTTGACCCAGTACTCTGTTCATTAGTTTTTCTACCATTTTCTTTGTCTATTGGAAAGACTGTCGTTATGAAAAATTATTCGGAAAAGATTGTGTCAAAGTTTTTGCAACGAACGAGGCACGAAAGCAAGCGATGTTGAATTCTCGTACAAAAAGGGAGTAATCAGCACTAATAAGGAAAAATGAGTTTCATCATTTGCCCTAGTAAATAGCACTAGCTAACAAAATAAAACAAAAAGCGTAAACTCGGTAAGCTGAAGGTAATTTTTCATGTAAAATTGGCCGCTGAATCCGAAAATGAAGTCAGAAAAAATTAAAGTAGAATAGTTTTTGAGATATGCCCAAAAGTTATTTTGCTTAAGCTTTAGAAATTTTGCTTAAAGAAAGAAAGTACGTGTACCTAAATACAAATTTCTCCTGGGTGCACCAATTTTAAATCTCTCTTTTCATAATAAAGGTGAGAAAATTTGCTATCGATTAGTTGAACTTCACTGTTCTGTGAGAATAATAAATTGTAGAAGTTATGGTCGTTTTACTGAAACAGTAATGTCTACGCATTTGAATATCATGTTCATGCATACATCCTCTTACTTGTCCACATGCATCAAATACACCCCCCCCCCCCCCCTTTCTCATACACACACATACAATAATTGTGTATTTCAACTGATTCAAAAAAAAATTGGAAGTGAGCCATTGAATTTAACAGTAAGAATTGGGAAAGTAGTACGCTATATCTAAAGGCGCTTATTATTTAATATTCATGCACCTCAGATTTCTGTTCACAGGATGTTAGTATTGGTCAAAACGAAAAGTAAGTATTGGTCAAATTTAAAAAAGATCCTAAAATATTCTAGCCTGGTTTTTTTTAAATTCAATTTTTAAGTTTATATAGGGGTCATTCCTTCTCAAGTGATCTTACCCGTTGTAATCGACCACCTCCGATTTTAACCAAATTTGGTATAATTGCTCATTCCGACCCCGGCTTTAGAACAAGGGAAAATACAATGGTTTCAGGCACGTGTTCACGGATGGCTCTCTTGATGAAGATGGTCGAGCGGGTTTTGGCATTGTTGACTGAATCAACAATGATCGTCGACGAATTCCTGATGGTTGTTGTATCTTTTCTGCGGAAGCCAAAGCGATTGTTCTTGCCTTAAAGTCAAGTAGGAGCCGTTCTGTCTTGGCTCCTCTTCACGGTCATCTTCACGGATTCAGCAAGCTGTGTTTCTGCAATTCAAGGGAATATCACCAACCACCCTTGGATCAGAGTAGCTCAAATTGAAATGGAAAGAAAGGATACTGTTTTGTGCTGGATACCAGGGCATTCTGGAATCACAGGAAACACCGAAGCTGATGCGATGGCCAACAAAGGAAGAGAAAGCGGAATAATCAACCCCAAGATGACCCAACCAGTAGACAGGATTCGAAGGTGCAGGAAGGCTCTGGAATAAACATGGGAATCGGAATGGTTCGAGGTGCTTAGGATGTAAAACTTAGGAGCATTCAACCATCTACGGTGGCATGGAGTGATAGGAAGGATCGGAGTGAGCAGAGTATCTTGACCCGGTTGAGAATCGGACATTCCCGGATGACACATGGCTGGCTGATCGAGAAACGAGATGAAAATGGGTGCCTGAATTGTGGAGCGCATCTCTCAGTGGAACACATGCTCACCGAGTGCCAGGAATATTAGGTGTTTAGAAGAAATCTTAACGTAGAATGCAATACTTGCGAAATATTATGCTTTGATCAAGATAGGGAAGACAAAGTGTTGAAGTTTGTTAAATTGGCAGGCATTGATAAGGAGATATGATATGTTATGTTAACTTTTATTTTTGGTAATGCCTCTTTTTAAGAGCCGAATGGCCCTTCTGGTTAAAGGCTCTATAATAAAACCAAACCAAACCAAAATCATTCCGACCCCACATTCAATTTCTCAAAGTTTTGTACGGATTGATCAATCCCCCTTGAAAATATATCCGTGAGCGGAAAAGTTAATGTTTTACTGACAGATCATTCTGAACGATTTGGTTTATAGCGTCCATAATAAAATATCACATAGAATATTTAATAAATTTTGAGCAATTTTATTGGTTCGTTGCATGTGTGCATTGAATTTTATCGTGCATATTAATATGATAGATACATAGCCTTCGAAATTTAGCAAAATTGGTGGTTTAAACAAAATAAATTTAGTTAATCAATCTCAATTTCTAGAATCATTTAGTTGCTTCCTGTGACAGGAAAAGCGATCGATAATAAGTTTCTTTTTTGATGCATTTTTGTTTGCGAGCTATAATACTAGAATATGGCAATATGGCCTCGCATAAAAAATGATTTTGGTGTTGAACTTTAGTATTTTTCATAATAGCAGCAAAAAAATTGAATTTTGATTGGTGCGCCATTTTGTATTACTACGCCAAACTTATGGTAAGTTTATAAGAGACTTGGTTCAGTCAACAAGTTTTAACGTGGTAATATACGCAACTACAATCAATTTGCTTTATTAACAGTTTTATTATGGTTTTCTAGCTAACTATAAGTGTGTTTGGACTGGTATAAATTTCAAGTAAAACCAAGTGGCTTTAGAGTTGTTATTTGGAAACAGTTCTGCTCGGTATATTTTTTTCGCAGTTTAAAGGTAACGTAGTTTCGAGACATTCATCATGCAGGGGGAGAAATGAAAGTAATTGTGTGCGATCACCTGCATCATTAGCGTCGGCTCGGGAGCTGGCGGGACTGACGGATTATCATAAAAGAGCACTGATGTGAGTAATTGAGGGGTCCAAGGAAACTCTCAGGGCTGTGGACAATGGACTTCAGTTCATCTCAAAAGAGTTGAGTGCACCAAAATGTCCCCGGGTTCGTCCAGTATTGAAATACCGAGGGATAATGAAGCGAAGAGAACAGTCACCAGCGACATTGGTCAGATAAGGAGTTCGAGATGCCAGCTAGCCGGAGCCGTGACTGGGGAGGGTGTGCACACTGACGAGCGGTGTCAGCAGTAGGTTTTTTCATGCAATGTAACATAATTTCCCATGTTTCATCCTTAGAAACTGTTTCGATTAAAAAATTAATCAATGCGGGACACTTAGCGACCCGGGGCCAAATCCGGGACAGTCCCGCATAATCCGGGAAGTCTGGTCAGCCTAGTTAGAGAGCTCTACAGGGAGATGTTGATCAGATACAGCTGCTGTTCGAAACATGGAAACGCCAAAACAGACTTCCAACAAATTCCAGCACAGGAGTCTTACACCAGCAAAGATAACTTCAAACTGGATGATCTTTTCACAAAGAAGAAAATACCGAAAGTTGCATCGAAATATCTAATTTGATAGCCTACCTGCAGTTGTGACAAATGAAGTGAAATTTTCGTCACAAAAGGTACCATCAATGATGAAATTTACAAGGGCATTTTTAGAGAACACAATGAAAAACCACTGTTTTTGCCGGACTTAACTTCGTGTCAATATTCTAAAAGCATGTTGAGATGGCATGACGCAAAATCGGAGCATTTCGTCCTCAACGACATGAACACGCCTTACTGCCCTGAAAAATATTGCACCATGATGAAGCAGGAACTGTGAAAGACTAGGGAAAAAGCAAAAAACACAAACCCTACACGTTCAAGGAAAAATCACAACAGTGCCACAGATAGTAAAAAAGATTCGAAAAAATACCGGTATAGCTCAAAATGATATATTTTACTATATTATTTCTGGTATAATTCTGTTCTCTTTCATTTGATACCGATTTGGGATTGATTTTTACTTTTTTACTTCACAACCAAGTTATAAAATTATGATAAACAGTTTAAAAAGAGGAAAATATTGCGATATCGGAACTGCTTGGAAAATAGAATCGAAAAACTGGAGAATTTATCTAATTTATCACGTTTGGAGCCCCACCATCGGCCAAGATCTGAGTACGCCAGTGGTTCCTTTCCGATAATCCCTCCATTCAAAATCAGAAACCAGCACAGACGCAGATAAATGAAAACAAATCAATTGTCTGCCATTCTCGCGTAAATTTACCATCCAACCGATCGGCAGCGGACGAGTTTATGACGTTTTTGGGACCATGGGAAACGATCGAAATGCGCGGGAAATAACCGGCTTCCACTGAAATTGAACAATCGAAACGAAATCACCAAAATCGCGTCGTGATTAATCAAAAGGATAAAGAACTTTCACAGGATATTCATCAAAATCCGTCCGAGCGAACCTGCCGAGCCGAGCCAACGGTATCACGGGGCGGCCGTCGTCGTCCCACACGAACCCTCTAATGAACAATCGTGAAGTGAGATGATGGTCTGTTCGTGAAATCGCTCCATTATAATCTAATTATTACCTCACCATCGCATCGTGTCCTGTCTGCCTGCCTGGCTGCAAGCAGCTACAGCGGAGCTGGGAAAAAGATACCGGCAGATACCGTGACCCAGGCGGTCAGTGGTACTCGGTTCGGCGGACCTACAGCCGCGGGAGGAAAGTTGGCTGGCGGAAAGCTTCACCCTACAAAACAGTCGTGCCTAGCGCATTCAAAGATTGACCCTTCGTCGTTCGTTCGTTCGCCCGCGTTTCAGCTGCATTTCACGTGGTTCTATCGTATGCAGTGCATCTGGTTTAAACCTCTAGTGAGTCTATACCCGAAGCACTGTGTTCGCATCTCGACGCGAATTATCCGATTTCAAAGCCACGGTCGGATGGTGGCGACGCACGGTGCCGTGCGATGTGGTACGGAGAACACACGACTTGCAAAGCGCACGTTCCTCCGTCCTTCGGCCTCTGCGTTTCCGCATAGAAAGAGTTGACGAGTAAATAAGCTGGCTCCGGTGGTTCTGGTGATGCATTACTATACTAGTACGAGGAGTATATTGTTCCCACTTTTTTGGACCCATTGAGAATCATGCGCAATGCTCGCGTCACTCGGTTAGACGAGTAAGGTTTAATACTTTGAACCCTGCTTCCTGACACCAGGGGTCAACGGATGGTGAACCGTTTTGCCTACGTTGAGAGTAATTGGGCTAGTAAAACCCTAGGATGATTGTTTTTGCTGAACAAAGACCCTATCAATAGCTGATATTTTGTATTTGACATTGATATTTAACCAAGAAAAGTTATTGAATATCGATACTTGAAAAGCACCGTAAGAATCGAACCGGGATAAAATAAATAAGTAGCGTACCTCATTTGACCAATGCAATGCTACATTGCATAGGTTATCTTCCGTTGCAATTTACTTTAACTGCTGCTCCATTTCTGGCCGTTATACTACCGGATAGTTAATTGGATTCGACTCTCATTCGCTTTGATAGAGGCAAAAGCGATTTCGAAGATTGTTCGAATTTACATCCTAACCTCCGTGTACAGAACTCCCAAGAAACAATTTTGGTTGGTGGCATTAAACTTTTACAGCATTTGTTACAACTGAAACATACTAGACTAGATAACTTCTATGCCGATCATGTACTTTTTACAACCTCGTATAGATGGCTATTAAGTTATGATATAGCTTGTTGGCCAAGTTTAATTGCAGTCATTGAGACTTGATATGTATGCGACCCATTATATGAACTCGAAGTTGTTTTTTCCCCTTTGTATTCGACGAGTGACCGACTTCAAACTCTGCAGCTTTGATAACCATGATGATGATGATGGTGATGATGATGATGATGATGATGATGATGATGTAACTACCAGTATTTGAAATAAAGCCGGGAATTATAGTGGATTTTTATTGTCTTGCAAATTTCGAGCACACTTTTGATCAATAGAAGGTTACCAACCACCGCCAGACCGTACTTCCCTTTTTCTCAAGCAGGTACGTCAGGTTGAAGTAATGATAACGCATAGAAGAAATATTTTCATCGCATTGTGTAATGGACAATTGCACCAGATCAGCAGGTCCAGCTGGATCTAGGAAAATTTTAAGCTATGGTATTCCAAAAGACAAAACTAAATCAAGCCATAAATAAATAATAAATTTTAAATTCAATCCTTAGTAGTAGATACAAGAGTACTGTTGGAAATTTTTTCTTCTTGCATGAAACAAAGGCTTTTGTCTCTTTGAAACAAAACGGAACCCTTAATAGTGCTGCTGAGTGGAACAGTGGAATCGATGAAGAACTCGTTTTCGAGCTTCAACCTTGATTGAAATAAGTCTTTTTGTGAAAGACTTCTGAACGAACCGCGTATTATTGATCACGTGCTTCAGAAACACTGACGAAGTAGTTATTTCAATCCGCTGCAGAACGCCGGCCGGAGGCTATTGATCATATGACAGTGGAAACACTGGTTTTGCTTATCTACCGGTATAAGGTACCTGTTAAGTTGGAAGTTGCAGCTTGTAGGAGGTTCATTTACAGGAACATCGGAATACGCTTAGCAAGTTCATAAATTAACCTGGGTTCGTGCCAACTCGAACCCGAAATTTATGAACGATACATGCACAGCTCATTTCGTTTGACCGAACCGTACGTCGCCTTGAATGATGAGTCTGCATGTTGTACTTCCACAACTTGTCTAGTAACTGGCGCAGGGTAAACAATATTTCTGATATGAATAATCATTTTATAAAGTGGACACTTGTTTTTCAGCAGTTCAAGGTTAACTCTTGACGAAAAATTATGAAAACTATTTCAGTGGTGCTCATTTTTGCAGCGCAACTGATTAATGTCAAAATAAGTGCAAATTTCAAGAGCATGGGATGATTAGCATGCTCTGATAAGCTATCGTTGCGCGACTCAGCGAAAATCACGAACTGTTATACTAGAAAGGGCCCGGTGAATCGGAAAAAGGAGCTTAACCCAGTTCACCTCCTAACATCAAATGTTATGTATTCTGTTCATGATATTGTCAACAAATTGAGCATAAGCATCAGAACTGTGCAAAATATCAAGAAGAAACGTCCTCATTTTGACGTTCCTTCTTAAAAATAACTTTGTAGGGAAATTTCCGGACAAAAACAGATTACAAGCGACATGGGCATATATGGGGGGTTACCCTGAGCAAAATCGGGCACTCAATTATTGTATTTATAAAATTCATCGGGTCTATGGTCCGAGGAGCAACTACTGGCGAACTGGTTGGAAGGTCTCATATGCCCGATCTACAAGAAAATCCAACTCGAAAGCAACAGTTATCGTGCTATAACCCTCCTCAACTCGGCTCAACTCTTCTGTATCTTGTTCCATAGGCCGAGGTTGCTACAGAAATCTTTTGCTGGCGAATTCAACTTGGATTTCTAACGGAACGCTCCATAACGGATCAATTGTTCATCTTGTTGTTGATAGTAGCTTGACAAATTTTGAGAGACAGACTTCCAAGCAGCATACGATACAGCAAAACGAAATGAGTTATGGCGGACTCTGACTGAGGTAGGGTGCCAATGAAAATAGATTTTAATGGAATAACCTGCAAAATGTTCAGTGCCATGGAAAAACACTCTATGCAAAATTTCAGCTAAATCGGACTTGATTAACTGGTGTTGCCCCGGCTTCAAAGTTTGATTTGTATACAAGTTGAAAAATCACCCAAATACGTGAAATCGAGGTTTTCGAAAAAAAATTTTTGATGCCAAATGACTTAAAAATGCATGAAACGTCAAGATGTGGTGTTATCTCGAAAAATTCTTTTTCTTTTTTTCTAAAATCGTCTTTTTGGGTCGTTTTTTCGGAATGGGAAATAGAACACATGATTCATAAGAAACTTTGTTGAAAACACCATTGAAACTGCCGATTTTTTCACAAACTACTACTCTAATAAGGCCGAGAACCATTTCGCGAAATTTTTAACTCTGGTTAAAATTTGACAGTTCGATGGTTTTTCGAAAATAACTCTGCTCGGGAGCATGGTTAGTTTTGACAGTTCGATGGTTCGATTCTGAGAGCCAATGAGATATGCCACAGGTGAGGAAAGAGCTTTGAAGTGTTTCACTGATTTTTCCATGACTTATTTTTCACCAATATATGGATGTTTAACATATAACAAATATGTTTATTCAACCCGAAATGAAATGAGATAAATTTTATCTATCAAATAGGAGCAAATAAACACCAAAAATTCATATAATTCCAACCTGGACTGAATAAATAAATTCGCTGTTACAGAAACATATCTTCATCCTCACCTTATATATGCTCTCATTGAGTAAAACAACTATCAATCTGTCAAATATGAAATGGTTCGCATTCTGAACTGATTTTAACCACTAAACCACTAACCACTAAAAAGTTAAAAATTTCGCGAAATGGTTCACAGCCTAAGTCTCTGACACGTGATATTTCAATAGGGTGGTCCTAACAATAATCAAAGGACATGACATACGGCATATATTATACAGGTCGGATTCGATTATATAGAGTCGCCGAAAAATTTTCACTGCATATAATCGAATCAAGAAAAAAAAATTTCATTGTTTTATATACATAATTTTTTTTTAATGTAAAAGAAAAATTTTATTTTTGGCTTTCACCTTACAGCCAGAAAATGCTCTTCTTACATTAAAAATGAATATGAATACACAACAATTCCGCAGAAAAGTAATAACGAAAAAAAATTAACCCGATTTTCTTCAAACTCGCTCTACAGTTTCCTTTTTGAAAATAATTAGACTCGTAATTTTTTTATTTGGCACCTAGGGTGGCCCTTTCTGAGTTAGGGTGCTCCCAAGAAACGATTTTGACCTACCTTCCTACCTCAATATTTTTTCTAGAAAGCGCATTAAAATATATTTCATTTGCTGCGTCAACGCTTTAAGTCGGTCAAGTGGTTCAAAAGTTATAAGGGAAGGAAGGTAATAATCGCATTTTTGGAGTCACCCCAATTCAGAAAGAGCCACCCTAGGGGCCAAATAAAAAATCACGAACGAAATCTTCGAAAAAAACCGAGATTTAACAAAATGGGAGCAATTTTTTTATTTTTGACTATATATAATCGAGTCTAAAATTGTGGGTATGAGGGGGGGAAGGCAATGAAGATGCGTCCAACCAAAAAGTCAAAAATTTCGCGAAATGGTTCACGGCCTTATTGACAGTTTCAGTGGCGTTTTCAACAAAGCTTCCTATGATTCATGTGTTCTACTTCATATTCCGAAAAAGTCCCAAAAAGTCGATTTTTGAAATTTTTTTTTCGAGATACAGTCGATATTTGTATAACGCGGGTAATTGGGACCGCGTTATACAAGTACACGTAGCATATGGAAATTGAGTTAATTGGGGCTATACCTGAATTTTACAATATTTCGAATCAACACGACCATGGTTCCTTTGGGAAAGATGTCAAGTATATATTTTTCCATCTTACAGATGCTTGGTGAGACAGAAAAAATCGCCTCTTGGTCTTCCAGAGCTTCCGGAACATCCGGTAAATTTTCATTTCTGTGAAGTCTTCTCATAGCTTCAAAATTCTTTTTAAAGTTCCTATGGCTTATTATTTGGCGTAATATAAGTAAAGTAAACAATACGTGCTATTCCAAAGCCAACATGCGATTCTCCGACAAATACGGAACATCCGTAAAAGTGGTCAACGAGCGAAATTGTTCTTTGAGTTCGGAATTATGTTTATCCAACCTCGAATTGAACAATATGAAATGGGAATATAAATTCATCGCGTTGACGAAAGCAACAAAGTTTTCGTAGCCTGTTCGCTCTTACAAGAAGCCCCATTCTGAATTGTCCAGGAAAAGGTGAAAACAAAAGCAATAACACTTCTCTCTCACTTTTTCTCAGGCAAAATCCATAAAAATATTAGATACCGTCAACGCGGATTTCGGAATGGCCATGGCTAACTACGATGGTTAGATTTCTGTTAAAATTTTCCCAGAAATGCACAATACTTGGTGAAGAGTTTATACAAAAGTTGATATATTTGCTATTAGATTTGTAAGTATAGTAAATGTTACCGGAAGTTCAGTTTACTATACCACATCTATCAAATTACACTAGCAAAATTAGAAATTTCAACAAACTGGCGAAATAACCTCGTTTATTTGTCAGCGAACATTTTATAACAAACCTTTTTCAAATTGTAGCGCGGACTTCAACATGAATTTTCACTTATTGTTCACTTTGACGGCAAATCCTAATTTTCCAGTGAACGTTTTGGCGGCTATGTCGAGTCGTGCCGTGAGCGGCCTATTTAGTTGAGGATTGCTGATATTCCATTTCATTTTGATCTGTTACAAATTAAAAAAATTTGCATTTCCAGTG
This sequence comes from Sabethes cyaneus, assembly GCF_943734655.1. Lineage (NCBI taxonomy): Eukaryota > Metazoa > Arthropoda > Insecta > Diptera > Culicidae > Sabethes > Sabethes cyaneus. The sequence goes on from NC_071355.1 coordinate 39,169,859, forward strand.
ACCAATTTCAGGTAAGCTTTGAATTTTTTCCCGGTAAACCATCCAATGGCCAAATTGAGTCACAAATAGTCGAAATATACTTCTAGTGTAGTCAAATTACACTCGAAATATTCACGATATGTTCTGAATTTTTCGGAGGACCACCTTTTATGGCTTTCTAAGGTCGCTTATTTATTACTTTGTTTTTAATTCGTATCAATTACCCGACTTTAGTTACTTCAAAAATATTTTACCAATTTTAACCAACTTTACCAATAAGATAATTTCAACGGATATTCCGGAATCTCCAGCAGGCTAACCCGTAACTTTGTGGTTTCCGTATATCACTTAGAGAGTCAACTGTTATATGCCCTACAACTTCTTAAAAGACACCATGGTCATATCTGTTCAAAAACGCTCAAAATTCGAGTTTAGCCCCAATTAACTCAATATCCATATGCTACGTGTATTTGTTATACGCGGAAAACCGCGTTATAGAAATATCATGGTACCCGCGCTATAGAAATCCGCGTTCTACAAATCCGCGTTATAGAAATCTCTACTGTATCACCATATCTCGACGTTTCATGCATTTGGCATCAAAAATTTTTTTTCGAAAGCTCTAGCCATCCCAATTTCCTACCTAGCGTCTGCACGTGGTCATACCCGGTAATGCTCTATCCTTAAGATTGAGTAGGTAAGCTAGGAGGTGCGATGCTGCGTGGATTCCGGATCCCTGATATCAAAATTATGGTTTTGGCCAGACGGCTGATCCACTATGCCCCGTTGATAGGTAAGCCCCGTTAATAGGTAAGCCCCAACATGTATTCTAATTATTGGTTTCGTTCTAGCTCTTCAACATCTACAATATAATGGAAACATTGACCGTAAAACTTTCTAATAATGTACATGGATGTTGTTGGGTTGTTGTACATATAGGACTGATGGAAACTCAAATGATGCAACTGTATCTGATTCACAGGACTGCTGGAGAGCTCATTCAATTTTTATCTATATTAATTTAATTTCATTATATATCATATTATGTATTATTATATTCGCCTCTATTCTACATACCGATCGGAGCCGGATCCGATCAGATTTTATGCTTCGATCGGAATACATCGTATGCTATAACACGCGTCGATGGAAACGAGCCCGATCGGAATGCAGAATCGGGGCGATTATATTATACTATATGATAAATTCATTATATGCATTATATGATAAATTCATGAATACAGAGGCATCCTATGAGTGGAAGACTGGAGGATGGAGTGAGAAGTTAACCGGAATCACTAGGAGGAAACTCCTGAAGGTCTGAAACAATATTTATGTTGCACTCTTCGAACAAACAAACCATCACATGGGTTAAAGCTGGTGCAGCGAAATTGATTGTTACATGGAAGGATTTTAATGCTTAATTTCTTATAATCTCGAAATGCGTACAAGTGTCTCTGCTTGTGGGTCTGTCCAATCCCTTTTGGTTCTTCTACAACAGCGTTAGTGTGAAATTCATTTGACAATCAAATTTGGATCTACTGTAAGTCTACCTGTCTACTGAGTAAGTCTACTGATGGTGGATTCCCCCCATACATACATACATACATATCATATATCATATATAATCGAGTCTGTTTATAATCAAGTCTCTATATAATCGAGTCCGATCTGTATTTTATTCTATCACAGACATCTGATACATGCTTTTGCACTAAGATGATTCAATTATCGGTCGCTAGGGTGGTCCGAATAATAATAAAACAAAACAAGATGATTCTAAAGAATAAATAACCCAGTTTTAAAGTATTTTTGTGTGTAACTTTGTTTATTAGTCCTGATTACCTTTTTCCCTCCGTTTTTCATTTCATCTATTAAAGTTTAGGGACTACTATAGAGAAAGTATGGAAATTATATTTTTCTAAAACAATTCTATGTTTGCAACATTGTTAAAAATTTTCTATATGAAGCACAGCGGATCGCGAAAGTCTTTGGAGGTTTTGAATATAAAGCCAAGTTGTCTGTTAGCTTTCGTCAGAATGTCGTTCTAGTGAGATTTGAAAGTCAGCTCACAGTCAAGAGTAACTCCTAAGTCTCTAATTTGGTAAACCCGTTCAAGCCTGTGTCCTGCAATTGAATAAGTAAACATGATCGGTTTCTGTCTGCAGTAAAAGGTTATCACATTGCATTTGTTGATACCAAGTATCAAGTACTTACTCGAATCAATTACAACTACTCAGTAATTTAATAAAAAAGCCCTGTCAAATATTAAAAGTACCCCGATTTTGTTGAAGTTTTGTGAACTTTTAAGATCTCTAAACAATTTAAAAACTTGTATTTTTTATTTGGCGTTTGGATTGCTATTTTCTGACATAGGGTGGGCCCAAAAGTCGTCGTTTTACCAATTTTTTTAAGAACTTTTGAACAACAAAACCGATTTTAATGGTTTTGATACCAAATGAAAAGTTTTGTAATTTTTTACATTTAATAACTATCAGTCGAGGTTATATGAACTAAATTGCGTTAACTAACAGTTGATTTATGTTCCGATGAAGTGTCGATTTCTATATCTAATAACTAGTAAGATGGTATAACAATGGTAAATGGCTGGATAATGCGGAATATAGACCCCATAGTGGTCGTTAGCCTCTTATCCAGCAACTCCGATCCCGACCTCCTTGTCGTGGTACCAGGCGGGATAGAGCAACCTTAGCGCAGATCGGGTAACCAGCCCCGGTGGAAACTAAGGTCGTATACTAACCGGGAAAGAGGTATAATGAGTCTCGGCACTATAAGATGGCAGCCCCATCGCGAGACTCGGTAGTGTTGCCCCAGTACGGCTACACACCTAAGTTAAATCACATTTACAAAATTCAAGCAAATTCGGAGCAGAATATTCGGCATAGTGCTAGGCGACGGAACAAGGACGACGAATGGAGACTCGGTACTCGGAACTGCTGATCGCAAAATTTCGCAGGTTGCGAGCGGGTGCTGATTGAACAGCTGGAACCCCGCAAACTCGGCATCGTAGCTCTGCAGGAAATCTGTCGCAAAGGAGAGAAGGTATGGAAGATCCGTGGCGGAAAGGCCCAGTTTTACCAGAGTGGTGGCGCTACCAACGAACTGGGAACGGGCTTTGTAGTGTTGAGCAGTAGCTGTCCACCGTTTACCGGAGGCGTCAAAGCCGCCCTCCTCGGCTGAACATCAGGCAGCTAGATAATCCGCAAGCTGCCGAGAACTATGCGCGAATATTGAATGAGGCATTGCCTTCTTCCGAGGAGTTAGGTGCTTCAAACCTCGAAGACGGTTGGGGCAGAATACGCTCGGCCATCGGAGAGCCTCGGAGTACACAAAATGATTGGTTTGATGCAGAATGCCAACAAGCGGTGGAGGGGAAAAGCTGCTTGGATAAATTATCTAAGTATTGCCGCTAGAGAGAACCTGGCCAAATACCGACGAGCTAGGAACCAGTTGACCACGATCCTGAGGCGGAAAAAGCGCCAAAAGGGGGACAGAGATCGTTAAGAATTAGAGCAACTATTCCGAGCTAATGATACGCGTAAGTTTTATGAGAAGGTGAACCAAACTCGGAAGGGCTACACCGAAACCTGACATGTGTAGGGACGAGGGAGGGAATCTAATCACAAACGAGAGCGACGTGGTCGACAGATGGAAGCAGTTTTTCGATGAATACCTCAATGGCGAAGTCGCAGAAGGAGGCGGAACGGAAATTAACCTAGGAGCGCCCATGGAAGATGGTAATGTCCTAGCACCTGATCTCCAAGAAGTCAAACGAGAAATCGGGCTGCTGAAGACCAATAAAACCGCTTTGAAGGACCGCCTACCGGCAGAGCTTTATAAACATGGCGTAGAAACTCTAGCAAAGGCTCTACACTGGGTTATTTCGAGGATTTGGGAGAAGGAAAAGCTACCGAAGTAATGGATGGAAGGAATGATTTGTCCCATCTACAAAAAGGGTGATCGGCTAGACTGCTGCAACTATCGTGGTATTACGCTAGTAAACTCCGCCTACGAGGTACTCTCCCAGATCCTGTTACGCCAGTTGTCACCGATAGCACAAGGTTTCGTAGGGAATTATCAAGCGGGTTTCATGGGGGCTCGCGCAACTACGGACCAAAATTTTACTGTCCGACAGATCTTGCAGAAATGTCGGGAGTACAACGTTCCCACGCATCACATCTTTATTGATTTCAAAGCAGCATACGAAACAGTCGATCGAGACAAGCTATGGCAGATAATGCACGAACACGGTTTTCCGGACAAACTGATGCGACTGATCAGAGCTACATTGGATCGAGTGATGTGTTTCGTACGCATCTCTGGGAGGGACACTTTCGAGTCCCTTCGAGACGCGGCGAGGGTTGAGACAAGGTGACGGTGTATCCTGCATACTGTTCAACATCGCTCTTGAGAGGGTGAACCAACGAGCGGGCATCGAAACGAGAAGCACGATTTTTACCAAGGGTAGTCAACTTCTAAGCTTTGCAGATGACTTCGATATCATAGCCAGGAACTTTGCGACGGCGGAGGCAATCTACGCCAGACTGAAAGAGGAGTCTAGGAGAATTGGCTAAAAATAAATGCGTTGAAGACCAAATACATGAAAGGAAGCGGCCCAAAGGAAACAAATGCACGTCTCTCACGGACGGTAACCGTTGACGGCGACGAACTAGAAGTGGTAGAGGAGTTCGTGTATTTGGGTTCGCTGGTGTACAATGTACGAAACCCTTATTAGACCGGTAGTTCTTTATGGACTTGAAGCTGTGACGCTGCTCCCGGTGGACATACCCGCCCTTGCCGTGTTCGAGCGGAAAGTTCTGCGGACGATATTTGGCAGAGTACAAACTGAGAGCGGAGAGTGGCGGAGGCGTATGAATCACGCGCTACAGGCACTGGTTGGGGAGGCTCCCATTGTACATTTAGCGAAAGTTAGCAGACTACGGTGGGCCGGACACGTCGTAAGAATGCCGAACGACAGTGCGACGAAAATAGTCCTCTTCAACAACCCCACCGCACGAGGAACAGGGGGTCCCAAACATGCACGATGGCTCGACCAGGTCGAAAGCGATTTGCGACTTCTGAGACGACTAGGAAATTGGCGACGAGTGGCCCAAGACCGAGTTGAATGGAAACGAATGCTTGAAACAGCACGAGCCACCTCGACTCTATGCTGAAGAAGAAGAAGATGGTATAACAAAGATTCTTTTCACCATAAGGTGGACTAAATCGGGTTTTTAATACATGATCGATTCGGTCAAATTGAGAATGGCTGGACATGAAGCGAGAATATCGGACGAACTTCCAACCCAAGAGCGAAACTGTTTCCTAGTAGTCTTCTAGAATAGACAAAAGAAAAATCAGTTTGTTGTCAGTAAAGCAAAATACAGTAAGGTAAAGTAAAGTAAAAAGCAAGGTAGATAGCTATAATATTAGAAGCAATCGTCAAACATGAAACAAATGAAGTCAGAATAAAATAATCAACCTAAGTCGATCGAAACAATTTATTACAACCGATAAAACAGGTCTAGTGGTATGACGGTTCACCGTTCTCAAGGTCTGGCTGCTCCGATTAGTTATTTTAATTGTTTTAATTGGTTGAGCACTTATTTTAATTGCTACAAAAAATAGTGACGGTCACTTCGGGTCAGTGTTGTATAAATAATTTTCTAATATGTGTCTTCTTACAAGCAATGGCAATAGTTTTAAAATGGAAATACGTTTACTAGATGCAGTTTCGAATTAATGAACTTATCAAACGAACCACGGACAACCTTCCGAGCAAACCGACATATTAATGAATCATAGCTTAACACCAACAGTGGGTGTCACATCAACCGTTCATGTTGGTAGCCGAGAAACAAAAATTAATATAAAAAACAAAACGAAGAAGCGGCACGCCGAAATGTGGGAACCGGCCCACTCAAATCGTCAAACCTCTTGGACCACGCTGGCACTACTACTGGCCGGTAGGCAAGCTATGTTATTCCAACAAATTAATCGAATCGGCGATGACTGTTACAATCCGGCATTATTCGGAAATTGCACTCCAAACGGACCCCAGCACGGGAGTTCCACACTCGAGACATTAGCCAACCATTATATATCATAATTGCCGAGCGTCCCTTCGTAGCCACTTTCGGTTTTAAATCCCCCAGCAACGATCGATTCCCGGGCAAAGGAAGTCATCGCCTGCGTTTTACGGATTCTCGGTCAGCCAGAACTTTAAAGTTGTTGCGTGGGCACATCAAAACCAAAAAAAATAGTTATTACTATTATAAGAAAAGTGCCTAAATTAGAAGGCAGCCGCCGGAACCGCGCTGCTGCTCCGGTCCGGTCCGTATCGCCATTACCAGGCAGATTTTTCTCACTTTCAATATCAATATCACCGGCAGCCTCTCTCCCGACGTCCCGTCGGTCAGCCCCGCGTGGGTATCGTATTTCTGCGAAGCGGTCTCATTTCGGTCAAGTCATGCCGGCTCTGATTACCCTGCAGCAGAATGGACTCCACCCCCCGGGAGCAGGTTTAATTTTGTCGGAGTTTTATTTTTCATCCGTTCGATCGAATTCGAACGTTTCGAATCCTTTCAGAAGTTTGTCGTTCGTTCTGTTTCTTCTGTTATCGGCTTCTCTTTTGTGAGTTTTCGATCCTTTATTTTTCTTAGTGAAACATCAAAACACTAGAGCCGTAGTTCGTTCAACGCAGATGAACATTCGCACTTCATCGCCAGAGCATGGGAGAGCATACAGATAAACATGCACAATTTATGTATCTGCCAACGGACGATCAGCAGCCTTTGCGGCACTTTACAGATCATCAGATCGGCACAGAAATGTACCAACTCATTGCTTCTGTTTTTTTCTCTCGCTCCGGCGGGTTGGCATTATTTTCTAGCAGCATTCTGGACGGAAGCGTTTTTCCTAATGTGTGCACAGTTTTCTCCAGTAAAAAATTAGATAAATAAGATCACGACAACTGCGCTGCTCGCCACTGCTGAGAAGGACCCCAGCCCTGAATACCTTAACCGGCCGGCCTCAAGCGGCCGTTCTCATTACCGATTCCGCTGCAACTCGACTGCCGGGGCCCAGCTTACTGATGATTTATTCTTCATTCCTGATGCCACGGCAATGCAGTTGCTGCTTACCGCAAACGACACGATCACGAATTGCTGCGCATATTTACCGCCGATGTGTATTGCTTCTTGCGGGCTCCTTGTGCTGGGCCAGGTTCTACCGGTATGGAAAACCGTCGCATACGCAGCCGCAGCCGCGAACCAATCCGATCCAATTGGGACAGACATGAAATTCAAAACCCGGACGTTCGGGTTTCTGAACAAGTCGAATTTCCCGGATTGGAAAGCCCGGCGCGGATCAATTGACACGATCGGATCACATGAAGGGTCAAACTGGCGTTCGCCATGAGAAATTTCTTTCTTTCCGCCTGGCCTAGCCCCTGCGCGCGGTACCTAAGCGGGCTCCAGAGCCGGAGGTCAGTTCCCAGTCAACCTTCTGCGCGTTGTCGCTAGTCGGCGGCGCGCGGCCCCCGGTGGGAAGAAAACATTATTTTAATTTGAATAGAGCAAAGCTCGATTTCCGTCTCTCGTTTTCGACGCGACACCGCAGCATTTGTGTGCCGTTGTGTGTGCCTAGATGTGCAGCCAATTAAAGCTATTTAACGAAACACTTTAGTGACCCGATGGCCGCGTCTCGTTTTCGTCGTCCACTTACCTAGCTCTAGTGATGGTTGGTTGGTTGGTTGGTTGGAAAATCGAAACCGAACCGTGAGAGGCAAGCGGAGGCAAGCCGGCCGGCACGATGCGGTGCGGCGTGCGGTGCTGAGAGAATCTGGGGGAATAATACGTTGGTCGTTTCGCAATGATTTTCGCTGGTAGTTTGCAACTCGGCTAATTGAGTATCGGCTGATCGCCGATGGAAATTTGTAGAGTTATCAAGCTGTGCGCATCTTGAAAATTTGAAGCAATAGAAAAAGTAAGCAAGGCTAATAATCTCATTAGCCCACCAAAGTGGATTAACAGGCAAAAACGAGCGAACAAAGCAGATTTAATAATTACTAATAAATTATTTATTTGAATGAAACTTATTTTATGGTCCTACACAGGAAAAGAATAATAAGAATTATAGTAAAATAAAGGTCCACTAGTTGTATATTTTCGGCCTAAAGTGGGCCCTTACTCAAAACCACCTAATGTTAATTAGATCTCCAAGCATCTACATACATACTTCAAGTCTATAACTGAAATTGTTAGGTTAGACCGACCTAACTTGAAAAAATTTAACTATCGGCGATAGGCTTTGAACTGAACCATCCCAAGCAATAAGTTTTTTTATGTTCCTCTAGTGGTTTTCATGACAAATTTATAAAACCGCTAATAAAAACATGAGCTTCACTAGAACTTTCTGATGACCGCTATAAAACTGCCTTCCGATCAAGTGGCCCACAGAATCAGGCTATAAGCTCATGTAGTCTTATCACGCCCGCCGCACAGTGGGACGGATTCAAAAATAGTGAGACATAAGTAATAGCATCGAAACCTGAAGATATAGCATAATAGTTGCTTTAGAAAAGTTTCTTCATTCAAAAAGCACTTTCTAGTGGTGAAAAAATATTCGGACTTTAGGGTGTCTCTAATCAGATACAAAAAATATTTCCTCTATTTTAAGCCAGAAATGATTGCTACCTACAGAAAAGTTGTAGCTAAACTATTTTCGAGGAACTTTGTTGAAAACTAAAGATTTCTATCTCCTACATGAAAGAAGTTATAGAGCAAACTCTTAGGGACACCCTTAAAAACAGTTTTTTCGATCTAGCTCTTTAATAACGCTTCGTATGCTTTTCAAATGTTCTAAGAAATTATTAATCACATTAAATTGCACATTTTCGTCGAAGACAGTAGAGCTCTATTCTTTTCCCTTGAGCAGCTATCACTGGTTTTTTAATTTTTAATTTACATGTAATCTTTAAGGGGGTGTAACTCGGCGAAGAGCAGCTATGAGCAGCTAATCTCACTTATTTTTTGTGAATCAATTTATGCTGTATCTCACCATGTACAACTTAGGGCGGAACACTGTGGAACATCTGAGAAAAGTTACCATGAAGGCAACCGTTTTTAAAGCTAAAAACTATGGAAACTATGGCAACCGTTTTTAAAGCCGAAAACTCGTATACTACTGTATTTGTTATTCAATACCTTAATAATACTAAAATATGTTATTTTAAACTCTGAATACAGTCATGTTATTGCTTTGTTCTTCAAATAACATAATTAGTTATTCTTTTGGCCTTAAAGGAGTAAAATTTTGATATTATTTTTTGTTATTTTACCAACTATGTCAGCCAAAACAAGACCAAATTTTGATGAGTTATCCGATTTCCAATCAAACACCTTTTGAAATCATTTTGCTCTTCGCTCCTGCTCGGGGTCCACGGCAAAACAGGGGGTCCACAGCTTTCGCGACCCCAGGTACCATAAACATAGACAGGTGTATTTGAAAGAGTGTCTCCGAAAGCGATTTCTTTCTCTTCTGAAGTCTGATAACTGTCTTACGATCTTCTGATAGGATTTGACTTCATGCCGTTGTGCAAACGCCGTTCTGGATTGGCATAAGGCAAATAATGTCGATTTCGTGCCGAAAGATCATAACCCCTCTAATACATCGGTGCTGCGGCCAATCGAGAAATACTAGGCTATTGTGAAGCAGAATCTTCTGAAACATCCCAAAGTAGTCAAAACATTTGAAGAAATGAAGAAAGTATGGGTAAATATGGAAACCATGTCGATTTTGAGGTTGTGCAAGATCTCATGGATACGGTTAAGGCCAAAGTACCGGTATTCAGATACAGAGGCGAAATTAATAAAATAAAAACGCTAAAACTAAATTTAATTGTTTCATTTGATACCCTGAAAGTTTGATGGTAATCGGATAAAAACTCGAATTTGGCGAATTATTTTCAGTTGCAATTCAGAGTTGCAATTTTACCATGGACACCATTTACGTTTTGCCTTTTTGCCCGACGATCTTGTTGATTTCTTGAACACCCGCCAAATGTCTCCTCGAGGTGCTTGTAAAACTCCTCTTTTAACATAGGACATTTATTAATATTAATTTATCTGACAACAGTTTTAAAAATCTGTTGAAAATGGATCAACCCCTTTATTTGCCAAAAATCCAAATAAATCATTTAATTAATCTATGGTCGTACCGAACCATATGCTTCATGAACAATGATCGTACTAAACCATTTAAAACATCTATGATCGTACCGATCCATATACTTCATTCGACAATGATCGTACCGAAATATTTAGTTAGTTATTTAGTTATTTATTTATTTATCTGATAGCGTAAGGTAAACCTAAGGTAAACTACATTTAACAAACAAACAATTAGCAAAACAATTAAAATCAAAGTGACTCAATCAATTGAGTATATAATTGGAAATGCAACAGAAAGCGAAAATATCACTAGAAGGTGCGTTACATAGTTTCGGTACGATCACAGATGAATTAAATGTTTCGGTACGATCATTTTTCACGAAAAATATGGTTCGGTACGGCCATAGATGAACCGTTGCTCGTGCACCAAATCACTCACTTGTTCAACAGCATTATAAGAACATTGTCATACCCGATTTGCTGGAAGCAAGCTAAGGTGCTACCGCTAAAGAAAAAAGCTCATATTAATACGCTTACAAACCTTCGCTCTACCAGTATACTGAGTGCTTTGTCGAAGGCGTTCGAAAAGCTGTTGAAGTACCAGATGTCGGCGTACATTACGGGTAACAACTTATTGTCGGAGTTCCAAGCGGGTTTCCGCAAAGGCCAAAGCATACAAACTGCAGCTCTTCGTGTGTACGATGCTCTGGCAAGCACAGTCGACAAAAAAGGATCTGCTGTACTACTTCTACTTGATTTGATTTTCTAAAGCATTCGACACTATTCCTCACCGGTTGCTGTGCTCGAAGCTGGAAACGCAGTTTAATTTTTCAATCTCTGTAGTGAATTTGTTGGAGTCCTACCTCGATGAACGAACGCAAATTATTTTCTGTGGAGACTTACAGTCCGAAGTAGGTTACTGCACCTCCGGTGTGCCACAAGGTTTCGTGACTGGCCCACTACTGTTTTGTTGCCACGTGAATGAATTCCCAACAATACCTCGGCACTGTTCCATTCAGCTTTTTGCGGACGATGTACAGTTATATGATAGCCGCCCTGGTGTTTGTTCACGAAATCTCGTCGATTTGGTGAATTGTAGAGTGGTCACTAAGAAATCAGTTGCACATTAACCAAGCTAAAAGTAAAACTATGTTTATTCGAGGATGACGCAGGAATACTACGCAAATGGATTCGTTGCCGCCTGTTATATTGGACGGCCAAGCCATTGACTGGACGGATCGAGCGATGAATCTTGGTTTTTTGTTTCAAGTAGATATCCAGTGGGATGGTCTCATCAACCAGCAATGCGGAAAAATCTACGCGTGCCTTCGTTCGCTTCATAGCTGTGCAGCTGTTGCCCCCATCGACATACGGCTTAGGCTGTTCAAGGCCTTGATACTGCCTCACTTCCTTTTCGGGGATATATTGCATGTCAATCCAAGTGCTAAGGGGCCGTGCAATAATTACGTAAGGGCTTTTTCCTCATTTTTGAACCCCCCCTCCCCCTATATAAGATTTTGTAAGATTTTGGCCAATTCCCCCTCCCCTCATAAAAAAATCTTAGTAAGATTTTTTGAAACATCAAAACTCAAGTTTTATTTAAAAAGTTATACATTGAAAGAATATTGAAACAGTTAACAAAGTTTAAACAAGTTTATAAAAACCAAAGTTCAAAAAAAAAATTAATAAAAAAAAACAATATCCATTATCTGTTGTAAATCCCTTTATGGCCCACTCACGAACAGAACGTATTTCAGCATTGAGGTTGTCAATAAATATTAGTGTATGCTCAAAAACTCACTAGCGTTCACTTAATTCGCATTGATCCACTCTAAATCGTCTAAACACGTGTCCTCGTCAAATAACATACAAAGAACTTCTTTGTCTCTTCTAGATGACACGCGGCATGGTCTTATGTTGGAATTGGCACTCCGTTGCGTCTAATGTACAGATCTGTAATGATCATCCGCGGTTTCCTTTGAAGCAAAATACTGACCCCACTCTGGTCACATGCGGCATTCAAGATCTATAGGAACAGAAGAACAATACATCCCAAGAAACATTTTTTTGTATAGTAGCTTAGCATTAGTTCCATTGGTACAGCTATACATTAGTTGAATAAGCTACTTTTAAACAAAAATGTTTCTCGTGATAGCATAAGGGATTTTGCGGCTGCCTTGCGGGATTGAGATAAGCAATTGCAACGAAATATGTTGTAATAATCCAGCTTTCCACGAACGATAATGGCGGCTGATGGGTACAACTTTCTGAAGGGCGTAGTTAGGTTATGACATTCAATGCAGGAGCGGTTACTGCAGTTACTATGGAAGCCACTACGGTTGTTTGCTGGTTGAGTGGAAAAATGTAAACATTGTCAAAACCGAGCTGTGCCCTTCAGAAAGTTGTACCCATCAGCCACCCTCATCGCTCGTGGAAAGCTGGATAGCATAAACCGATGACATCAGATGGCTCAAGAACAAGTAGCCCAACTGTTGTTTCCCTGAGTGGGCAAGGCTAAAATACTCAGCAGGTTGCTGTGCCTTTCCTTGCAGTATGAAGGATTTTCACACTTCAAAACTTATCTATTTGAAATTTTTAGTAACAAGTAATATGGGTTGCAATTGAAAATGTGAATTTTTCATAATTTTTTCGAGTGTGAAAATCTTACGTAAGAAATGATTAAACCCCCCTCCCCCACAAATAAAATTTTGTAAGATTTCGCGGAACACCCCCTCCCCCCATTATGCCTTACGTAATTAGTGCACGGCCCCTAATTCCATGAGCCGACTACGTATTGCCCTTAACTCTTGTGTACGCTTCGTGTATGGACTTAGCCGCTATGCTCACGTGAGTCACCTGCAGAGAAATCTGATTGGCTGCCCACTTGATTCTCTATATGCCTACCGTTTCTGCCTGTTCCTGCGTAAACTGATCACATCGTGCTCGCCGCAAATACTCTTTCAGAAGCTGATACCAACTGAAGGACGTCGCCTCCAAAACCTGATTATTCCGCGCAATAACACAAACAGCTACTCCAATTCACCATTCGTACGAGGTGTTGCAATTTGGAATTCTTTACCCACTGTAGTCAAACAATCGACAACGGAAGCAGATTTTAAGGGGGGCTGTCTAGAGTTTTTTAACCGTCATTAAATTAATTGTTAGTATGTAATGTATTTAGAATTTACAAAAATGATCTATACGATAATGATTGTGACCTTCGGAGATAGCAAAAAAAAGGTTTACCTTACGCTATCAGATAAATAAATAAATAACTAAATAACTAACTAAATATTTCGGTACGATCATTGACGAATGAAGTATATGGATCGGTACGATCATAGATGTTTTAAATGGTTTAGTACGATCATTGTTCATGAAGCATATGGTTCGGTACGACCATAGATTAATTAATTGATTTATTTGGATTTTCGGCAAATAAAGTGGTTAATCCATTTTCAACAGATTTTTAAAACTGCAGTGCATTCTGAAAACGCGCAGTGTATTTAAGTGTCATTTATAATGAATGGAACGATTTTTCCCTTTTCTGGTACCACCGCATTTAGTATGCCAGGATATAATTATGTACGGGCCATTACTTTGTTTGATTATATATACTCTTATTATCTAACAAAAATATGTCTTTATAAATCGACATAAGAATCAAAGTGAATTACATCTATTGATTTTGTGCTCCAACATGTGAGAAGGTTCACTAAATTCAATGAGATGCTCAATAGTAGAGATTAACCTTACGTTGATCACCACGTGTTCAAAATAACTGAAGTTGGTATGGTAAAATTCGTTTACTAGCATGGATGACGGTCTTAGCACACGTTGCGATGCACGAAAGTTCGTCATGGGCAGGAGCTTTGACGAATCAATTTCGCTATTTAGCACTTTGGCCACGGGTAATACCTGTTGTAGCCTGCGACGTTGAACGGCGCATCCAGTCCAAACAAATGACAGCAATCCGGATGAGGAGGAAGGTTGTTGGGATCTCGCCACCCAGGGATAGTCGCTTAATGTCAGCGGTAGAAACGTTGTCTGCACACGCCCACGCAAACCACGGAAGCATTTTAAAGTTAGCGACACACAAGGTAGCTGTACAACGTTTTCCAATCAATGAGGATGCTTGAAGCGCCGTCCACTTTTTGCGAGGGACCCAAGTTGCCTACCTGCCCTAGAAACGATTTCTGTGCGGTGCTTTTCAAATATCAGCTTACGGTACAGATTAACGCCAAGATCTTTAACGTAGTCCGACTCTGTTTAACGCTATCAGTACTATACTCAAAGTAATTGACGTTTGAATTCGGCGAAGCGTAATCAATTGACACTTATCAGTGCTTATTATTAAAGAATTTAGTTTACACCACGCCACGAATTTATCGAATAAAATCTGGTTGATAATAATCGGCGATGCAATGAATCGTCAGATAGAGCTTTGAGTCATCGGTAACTATTTCCTATGGCATTTGCTGAGTTATTGAAAGAAATGATGAATAGGAGAGGGCCAAGCGTACTACCTTGAGGAACATCTGATTTATTTGTAATTCTAGGTGATAAGTCCGATCCAAGTTTAACTAGCAAAACTCTGCCACACAAAAATGATTTTAGCAGTGAGGCTCCCATACGTAAATTTTTTAAGTAGGATGTGATGATCAATTCGGTCAAATGCAGCTTCCAGGTCTGTATAAATTACATCAACCTGCGCTTTAAATTCAATATCCCGAATGCACTGTGACGTGAAATCGAGCAGGTTCGTTGTCACGGAACGACCATGGACAAAGCCATGCTGATCGGAGGATATATAGTTCATCATGCTATTAAATATAACAGTGCTTACAATTATTTCGAACAACTTGGATGCAACTGATTGAACTGATAATCCCATTACGTTCACGAAGACTGTTATATTGAAGAGAAATAGTCTTAAGTTGTGTTATGAATGTTAAGTGAAATAAACAAGAAGTATACAAACTTTGGCCGGAAAATTCAATAGCATCGGCTCGGCAAAGTCCTCAGGAAGAGAATCCTCCGGGTCCCAGAAAGACACAACAAAGCGTGTGAAGAAAAACTTACTTGACAGTCTAGAAGGGAGGGTAATTTTCCGCACTGCTGGAAAGACAAAAACAGCGGTTATGTGAAGTCAAAATTGCCCTTAGACTAAACCAATGAATCGAATCATCTCCAATGCCGAAAGACACGGACATTTGTGTTTCTACTCAGAAAAAAGTCAACGATATAGAGCGGATGCGCTAGGACATCCCTTCGTTTTCACTAGGTCCAGCTAACCAGATATCAGAAAATGTTCTTAATGGAGTCGATTTAAAACGAATTTCGGAATTGGTGAGGATTTCAACAATGCAAGTGCTGGTAATTGCGCTAGACTGAGTACCATCAAGGATTAACCTCCGCCACACATTTACTCCCAATTTCGTTTGAAAGCGTTATCTTCAGTATTTTGTTTGCTTGAGAGATACCAGTTGAGTGCATGACAAAGTCGGTTTTTATCTCCAAATAAATATAATAAATGGCAAATTCGTCAATAAAAATTGTCTTGAAGCATGTAAGTTAGGCATTTTTTTATGCTTTTATATTAGGTAGTCTCTTTTTATCATATATTATCTTGTGCGAAGAGGAGAGGTGTGAGGGTTGAATGCACCCGGTACAGAATATCACTTATGCTCACGCAATATACCATCTCAGTAGCGATAACTGTGCTGCCGTTGCGACGAACGGTTTGAACAGTTCGGTGCGTAATCGTGTTTGTAATCAACTGCTGTGCACAGCCAGTCGTATTCAGTTGGTTAAACAATCACAAGCCCTAAGCGATTCTTTGGCAGTAATTTAGGCTTTGCACAAATATGGACTGATTGCAAACAACAGTGACAGGTGCACAAAGAGCATTACAACATTTATAATAAATAATCCGTGAAATGTTTTGCGGTCCAGTTTGCCACGATAATTTAAGTTTGCAGATCGCATTTTTAATGCCTGCTTCCGTAATCGTCACATTCTGTTGATATTTTTTGAAATGATGGTTCTACAATTGATAAAGGGATGGTAGGGGAAAGAAATGAAAATTTTTGGTGATGGTGGGGAAGAGCGGAAAGGAAAGGATATTGGTAGCTACGCTTGACAAGTAGTCATTTTGACTCCTACCTTCTGTCCAATGCTGGAAGGTGCATGAGTCGAACCCACAACACCCGCCAGGGCAAGTGGTTCGCTGATACTTGTACCTTTGAATCATAGAGGCGCTGGATAAAAGCAGATTGCAAAATCCACTTATCAAGATAGAGACGCGTTTGGTTGGGTTATCGACACATAATGTGCCTCTTCCTACATCTATTGCAGATTACCACCGAACGAGAAGTTTAAATCTAACTGATTTTTACTGGCAGGACGACGACACCATGCCGGCCCTTACGACTTGCAAGGTACTGCACGTGACGTTGTTCGTCTGTCAGCGTGTGTTAGCCGCGATTCTCGGCGCGAGTTTTCGAGGGAAGGCCCCATTCCTATGAAATAGACTAACTAAACCAAAACCAAAAATTGAACCAAAAATTTTCATTTTTTTCCCCTACCGTCCCTTCATTAATTGTAGAACCATCGTTTCAATAAATTTTAATGTATATGTATGACCGCATTTCAAGGTCAAGACTAAAAACTTGAGATTAGTCTATGTCACATTCTGTATTTCTAAAATACTCTGTTCAACATTCAGAAGAACCTCGTCGATTTGCAGGGATAAATCCATCTTTAAAGACACTGGAAAAGTGCCTGATAAACAATTGAGTTTTGTTGTTTGCGTATTCGTTGATCAGGGTCACAAAAACAACCCTTGATTCTAGGGTCTCTATCAAATAACATGCTTCACCTGTTCCAAAGTAATACGAAACCAACTCTTCGGTCCACCCTATCGTTGGTACTAATATAGTACCAGAAGAGGGGACTGCAATAGAATCTGGCATTCAGAAAAAATGTTTTTTGGACCTTAGCCACCTACTTGCACGACTGCACGAAGATGTCTACGAGTGAGTTTGCATGATTGAGCTTTTTTTGTTAAAACAACGCCATTAATCAAAGCAAAGCCCAGGTGCAACATTCCGTTCCAAGGTGCTACACTTAGTTAAATGCCGTCGAGCACGGAACCCGCTTAACATGATCCTGAGGAAAAAAATGTGTCAGAAGGCGAAGTCAGAAATCTGATCATAAATGAACGTGCGGTGAGTGGTTGACAGGTGTAAACAGTTCTTCGATGTACATGAACAGGAACAATGATGAAGTAGCAGCAGAAGGCGTAGCGGAGGTTTACCTAGAAATTCCAATGGAAGATGGTAGTGCTCCAACACCTGAACTCCATGAAGTTAAACGAGAAATGGTTCTATACTGGATTGTTTCCAAGATTTAGGAAAAGAAGATACTACCGGAGGAACGGATGAAGGGAGTCGTTTGTCCTGTCTACAAAAATGGTGATCGGCTCGATTGCTGCAACCATCGTGGTATAGTTAGTATAAACACCGCCTACAAAGCACACTTCCAGATTTTGTTACAATAGCTGTGACCGATAGCAAAATGCAAGGATATGCCACTATGGACCAACTTATCTTTATCCGACAGTTTTTGCAGAAACGTCGGGATTACAACGTGCTCACGCATCATATATCCGTGGTCTGCACGAGCGGACATATCAATCAATACATAGAAGTAACACATCAGTAATACTATTTTTTAAATATGATGGTTTATTAAGTTGTTGTTTTAAGTTGTTGTTTTATTCGTCAAGCATTTGTAGACTACATACAATAACTTTAAAAGGGCCATGTAACTTTAAAAGGGCAAAACCCGTCATGAACTAACTTGGGTTCGCCCGCAAGGGTTATGTTACTTATTGTTTATCAATTTGAACATGAAACTTGGGTAAGGAGAATGCAACATAATGTTTTTCACAATGCTCACTTACCTTTGGAAGGTGAATTGGAACCTACCCTTCCTTTGTTCAGGTCCGATTTCAGCAGATTGTAGAATATCCTGGCAAATTGAATCACAAGACTGGTAATTGCGATCTTCAACAGATTTATTCAGGTACCTACGTAAGTTATTTAGTTATTTACTTTCGAAAGATAAATTTAGATTGCAATCCATTTCATACTTTATTCTCGCTGACAGTAAATGCCAAAGTGAGGAAAAACACTTACTTCTGCAGTATAAACACTTTGGAAAGGGGAAAGTGTCTGATGCGAAGAACAAAAATATATCGGGTTGTGTAACAATAGCAGGTGAGACTCGCAACCACATTCTTGCGGTTGGTACCCGAATGTTTCATTCACTAAACTACTGCCGCCCGTTATATTAGGTAGTCGAGTCGCAACCTTAATGAAGTAAAGTTTATTTTATCAAAGTCTAATTTACAGTTCTGAAAATGAGCCTCGGGATTTACCACGTGGAAAAATCCATTTTACTCTTCCACCTCCTCTTACATTTGGAGCTCAATCGAAAGTTATAAAAAAATTCACGATGCTGCTTCTCTATACAAAGCCTAAACAATTTTCTAGTCTATTTGAATTTAAGGGAACTCAAATGGCATTATTTTAAAAAATACGCATATTTTGGGAAGCGGAAACAAAAGAATTTCTTTGTTTTGGAAGTAGAAGTATGAAAAAGAAGCACATATTCCTGCGTAGAAAAGAGCAGATCAATAGATCTAAAATTTAACCGGTACGATACACACACAGCCGAGCTAAATTAGAGAAAAAATTTACTCGGATCAACTCTACTGCTATCGACAGCTGTTTTACGCTTCCTCGGGAAGATTTGGTTTCCTCGCGGTAGTTAATTGTTTGATTGATAGATTTTGATAGAGCTTGTGACATGCTGATGACAGCGAAATGCGGCACAGTGACAGTAGCAATAGGTATTTCCAGTTCGAAAGGACAGACGGCAGCCAAGCTCCATTCTTCCAGCAAACATCGCCTGACAGTTCAGTTCAGACGCACCGTTTTGGTTTGTTGATTACTGTTTTCATTATTGGTCAGCATTTTCACTCGGACCCACTTCGGAGCTGAACTAGACCTTAGACAGTGGAGGTCATCTGGTCAGTCCTCTCGTCGCGAATGTTGGCCAACGAAATTGGAGCCCTTGTCCACGCCGGACGAATACTTCATTAAAGTGGTACATACGCGATTGGGTGGTTGGTGGTATGTTCACCGATCAGACGGTTGGTCCGTCCTCTGTGAAAGTATCCCGCGGGACTCGTGTTTTGGTCGTGAATAATTACCACCCAGCTGCTGGGTACCGTACCGGACGGCCGGCAGTGGCTCCGGATGCTCCCACAGAACAAACCGTAGAAAGAGAGGCATTCTTTCTCGTCGTGTTTAACAAGATGCGAAAATTGCATCGACCTCTGTTCGTGCTGTTTGCGGTTAGTACTAGTTTCTGGGTTCCCGTACCGCTTTGTGCCTGCTGCGTACCCACCATCATGGACCGTGCACGGTGAGTCCGGTGACTGATTAAATGTTAAAATGTGATTCTTTAACTGTTTACACTATAAAAACTTCCAACCTTCTTTACTATCAAGACGACACTACGAAATAATCTTATTTTTGAACGTCTTTGTAGAAAACATAACGCAAATTCGAAAAAAAAGTTAGTTGAACTTAATTGTTTTCTCACATTTCAATTGAATACAGTTCGATTAATTTTGTCTTTAAATGTTAAACGTTTTAAACGTTCTCTAAAACATTTAAAAAGGAATCGTAAGTGAATATTTTTGCAAATCAAATAATTTTTGTCCCATTTTTCCTGCACTACACACCGTGTGGTCCGTGTGGTAATTCACGCCATGTAAAAGAACCACTCAAACGAGAAAGAGAGGAGATCATTGAGAGTGTGCTAGGTAATAGACTGGTGCGATGCGGTGGGTGGTGCGTTGGGGATGAAACCGCGCGCGCGCGGAAAGACATTCTTCCATCCGCAGCCGAGCGAACAAAAGTCGTCGGAACACGCCTTTGCTGCTTTTCTTTCTCTTCAGGACCGCGCGCGGTATCAGAGAAGCCAAGCAAACATAAAATAAGCATGAAATTATACCGTTCCGTTTCGTTCTAAGAGGGAACAACTGCCCACCGAAAGACAGGGCCAACAGGCCCCCTTTGATTTTGATGTCTATGCTGGAAGGAATTCGCGGATTCGCGAACAAATCTGTACAGTCTCTTTCCGTGTCGATTTCCCCCGCAGCGCTTTGACCGTTTCGGTGGTACCTACTTGCCGTTGACAGCATCATCGCCGCAAGAATCGCCTACAAGGTAGCTGCTTCCCCGGGAATAATGAGACACCCGGGCGAAGAATAGATGAGCTGTATAAATTACATAATACACGGTTTTCCACTAAAAGTCACGCTTCCACCGACCGCGAACTGGACTGTGCCGCACCCCCTTGCTGCAACGCGGGAAGGAATGAACCGAACCCCGAGTTTCGAGTTTCATTGCGGTTTTTGTTTGCGGAAGGAATTCGCACAACACCTCGAACGCTACGTGTCCTACTTCTTACCTACGTACGTGCCACCAGCGCAGGGCATGGGCAGCGTCGTCGTCAGATGGGGTGGAAATCTCTTGCTTACTCACCAGGTCTGCGGAATTTTGTGGACCAAGCATTTTCCAAGTTTCGAATGCAGGCCACACACTGTCGTGGCTTCCCCACGTTGACTGTCCGAGTTTATTTTCCGTTTCTAGTGATAACTGGTAGAATGTTTACCTGAAAACAAAGGCAATGAAAATAAAATTAGTTGATTTTATGGGTAAAAATGTTGTTGGAGTCAAATTTAGGTTGTAAATATAATATTAGTTTCCCAATATTATCACTGGCATACCCGAGATTCAAGATTATTTGTAGGGTATGTTGCTGCTTCGTCGTAATTACCTATTCCCGTCCTATCTAACACAAATTATTAAAAATATCAGCATTTTCATGACACACAATGCAAAACTAGTTATTCCCTAATATTTTAGTTTGTTGTCTATCCTACGCGATCAATCAAAGTGAACTGAGATCTATTTAAATGCTTTTTATCATTAAAACAGTCATACCAGCCAAATTTCCTACGTTTTTTTTGTACGACGAAGAAGAAAATGTCGACTAATCGTTTTAGTTTCCGTCATCCATAAATGAAAATAACTCACGCAACGCATTGTCGTTATTCTACAGCCAGGAATACTTGCCTGACCTGCAGAAATTTTACAGAATAACATTTGTCATGCCGTCCTACACAAATACATGCGCGTTAGCTTCGTAAACATTGTTATGATTTTTAGTTCGGACGATGAAAAATTTTGGTGGACGGATTTTAAAACGGTACGACAAATTTAAGAAATAAAGTCAGTTGCGTAATTTCAATAATCTATACCTATAAAGAAGGATTTCTGTCTGTCTGTCTGTCTGTCCGTATGTTCCTTATAGAATCGAAAACTACTGAACCAATCGGCATGAAAATATGCATGTAGAGGTTTTTTGGGGTCAGGAAAGGTTTTAGTGATGGTTAGAAACCCCTCCCACCACTAAGGGGGGGGGGGCTCCCATACAAATGAAACACAAATTTCTGCATAACTCGACAACTAATCAAGCAAATAGAACAAAATTTGGCATGTGGGTGTTTCCGGTGACAAGAATTTATTCTATGGTAAATTGAGACCCCTCTCCTCTTTATAAGGGGAATTATAACTCCTCTCCTCTTTAAAAGGGGGGGCTTCCATACAAATTTCCTCATAACTCGAGAACTAATCAAGCAAATGGAACCAAATTTGGCATGTCAAGGTTTTCGAGGGCATGAATATTTTCTATAGTAAATTAGGACCCCTCCCCACTTTAAGAGGGGGGGCTCCTGTACCAAAGAAACACAATTTTCCTCATAACTCGAGAACTAATCAAACAAATGGAACCAAATTTGACATGTGGATGTTTTTGGAGACAAAAATTTTTTCTATAATAAACTGGGACCCCTCCTCACTTTAGGAGGGGGGGCTCCTATACAAATGAAATACAAATTTCCTCATAACTCGAGAGCTAATCAAGCAAATGAAACCAAATTTGGCATGTGAAAGTTTTCGAGAGCAAGAATATTTTCTATGGTGAATTAGGACCCCTCCCAACTTTAAGAGGGGGGGCTCCTATACAAACGAAATACAAATTTCCTCATAACTCGAGAACCAATCAAGCAAATGGAACAAAATTTGGCACGTGGGTGTTTTTGGAGACAAAATTTTTTATGTGGTTAATTGGGACCCCTCCCCACTTTAGGAAGGGGGGCTCCTATACAAATGAAATGCAAATTTCCTCATAACTCGAGAATTAATCAAGCAAATGGAACCAAATTTGGCATGTGAAAGATTTCTAGGGCATGAATATTTTTTATGGTGAATTAGAACCCCTCCCCACTTTAAGAGGGGGGGCTCCTATACAAACGAAATACAAATTTCCTCATAACTCGAGAAGTAATTAAGCAAATGGAACCAAATTTGACACGTGGGTGTTTCTGGAGACAAAAATTTTTTCTGTGATGAACTGGGACCCCTCCTCACTTTAGGAGGGGGGGCTCCTATACAAATGAAATACAAATTTCCTCATAACTCGAGAGCTAATCAAGCAAATGAAACCAAATTTGGCATGTGAAAGTTTTCGAGGGCAAGAATATTTTCTATGGTGAATTAGGACCCCTCCCAAATTTAAGAGGGGGGGCTCCTATACAAACGAAATACAAATTTCCTCATAACTCGAGAACTAAACAAGCAAATGGAACAAAATTTGGCACGTGGGTGTTTTTGGAGACAAAATTTTTTTATGTGATGAATTGGGACCCCTCCCCACTTTAGGAAGGGGGGCTCCTATACAAATGAAATGCAAATTTCCTCATAACTCGAGAATTAATCAAGCAAATGGAACCAAATTTGGCACGTGAAAGTTTTCTATGGCATGAATATTTTCTATGGTGAATTAGAACCGCTCCCCACTTTAAGAGGGGGGCTCCTATACAAACGAAATACAAATTTCCTCATAACTCGAGAACTAATCAAGCAAATGGAACCAAATTTGACACGTGGGTGTTTCTGGAGACAAAAATTTTTTCTATGATGAACTGGGACCCCTCCCCACTTTAGGAGGGGGGGCTCCTATACAAATGAAATTCAAATTTCCTCATAACTCGAGAACTAATCAAGCAAATAGAACCAAATTTGGCATGTGGAGGTTTCTGGAGGCAAAAATATTTTCTATGGTGCATTAGGACCCCTCCCAACTTTAAGAGGGGGTGCTTCTACAGAAATAAAATACAAATTTCCTCATAATTCGAGAACTAATCAAGCAAATGGAACCATATTTGGCATGTGGGTGTTTTTGGAGGCAACCATTTTTTCTATGATGAATTAGGACCCCTTACCTTTTTAAGAGGGGGGGCTCTCATACAAACGAAATACAAATTTCCTCGTAACTCTAGAACTAATCAAGCAAATGGAACCAAATTTATCATGTGGGTGTTTTTGTAGGCAAGAATATTTTCAATGGTATATTTTCTATGGATTTCCCCACTTTAAGAGGGGGGGGCTCCTATACAAATGAAAAACAAATTTCCTCATAACTCGAGAACTATTCAAGCAAATGGAACCAAATTTGACATGTAAGTGGTTTTGGACGCAAGATTTTTTTATATGGTGAATTGAGACCCCTCTTTTCTTTAGAAAGCGAGTTATGGCCCATTTCCCCTTAAGAGGGTGGGCTTCCATACAAATGAAATGCAAATTTCCTCTTATCTCGAGAACTAATCAATCAAATGGAACCAAATTTGGCATGTGGGAGTTTTAGATGGCAGAATTTTTTTCTATGGTGAATTACGATCCCTTCCCCTTTTAAGAGGGGAGCTCCCAT
This sequence comes from Sabethes cyaneus, assembly GCF_943734655.1. Classification (NCBI taxonomy): domain Eukaryota; kingdom Metazoa; phylum Arthropoda; class Insecta; order Diptera; family Culicidae; genus Sabethes; species Sabethes cyaneus. The sequence goes on from NC_071355.1 coordinate 39,193,942, forward strand.
ACAAATGAAATTCAAATTTCCTTATAACTTGAGAACTAATCAAGCAAATGGAACCAAAATTGGCATGTGGGAGATTTTGGAGTCTTGAATTCATTTTACGATAGTTAGAGACCTCTCACCCCTGTGGTAGGGGGATATGGACTCTCATATAAATAAAACAGAAATTTTTGCGAAAAACTAATCGAACTCGAGAAATTCGAGACTCTTCCATAAAACAGTAGTCAATACAACCCCACAAAAACTATCTATAGTAACACTAGATCATTCAGGACGAGACGGTCGCGAGTGTTGCCGGTGACCCGCAGTCGGAAGCGCCGCCCACCGGGGGGCTTGCAAAACTCGAGATTGTGACAAAGATCATCCGAGATTCATGATTTATGTACAACACAGGTTAATTTGTGGCAATACGAAGTTTGTCGGGTCAGCTAGTATGCTTTAATAATCGCTTTTCAGTGATTTCAAAGTTCACGGATCGGAAGGTAAGGTGAATGATGAAAATTAGAATGGCTTTACTTACTACGACGGGAACTAGAAATAAACCTACATGAATTGAATATAAAAGTTTTTCTTGCCTGAGGTACCTAACACCGGGTCGTTTCTACTTAATCCTTTTTATTGATTTTTTGTTGCCATAATCTTAATTTTTTCATTGAATTTTGCTTGGTTTGACTCCTTTAAACTGAGCTGAATTTTATTACAATGTTGTCATTCCAAAGAATGGGCCCCAGAATACTTCCCTGGGGCACAAATTCCGGAATGTTGACTGTTTGCTACCAGTTATAGTTTCTGATGATTTTTATCAGGGCCATGGAAAAGCTGGAAAGCTTGGCCGTCGTGTCACACATTGTCGAACGCATTGTCAATATCTAAGAGCGCCATTGCTGTCGTCTTGGAAACTGACTTGTTCCGCTGGATAATGTTAGCATCTCGACTCAGTTCAAGGAGAGTGGATTTTTCCTTGCCGTACAAAAACAGTTCCTGCTAGAAGGCATCAATTTCATTGATGCTGATATATATTGCGTAACGGATGTTTGTTGGTAGGATCACTTTATGAGAGGTGATCATCTCGTCAAGTTGAACGAGCATCACTCTTGAATGGACAATGCCGCTTGCTCACTGAAGGGGTTCCAACACAGCTAGGTACAGAGTATCCAGATGATATTCGTTTTTTCGTCGAATTCACGCTGGAATTCGATGCAGGTGGCAAGATGGTAATTTCGCCGGGGTTCATTGTCAACCGTATCAGTGAAAGCAGTCAAGATCGTAGGACAGCTTCGCGAAGACCTCCCGGATTACAGTGATGGTCAGCGCTAACCTCCGGCTTCCAGACGATTTTCTGTTAAGACGGTAGACCGCTTTCTAGATGAAAATGTCGAGCTTCTCGAGACGATAACGATGGATTATGAGTTTGGAGCAGCCCAGCTAAGCAGCGTTGCAAGACTTTTCCGTGGAAAAATTTGTAATTTTTTTTGCATCTGTCTTTTTTAAGACGTTTCGTCATTTTTCATTTTCTCTTGGCCTTTCTGTCACTCTAGTGGTATTTGTTCGGCATGTTTTCGTCGTATTTTTATCGTCTTTCGTCTTTTATTTGCGTCAGCTTTTCATCTACTTGCCATCACTTTTTCGACATCTATTTGTTGTCTTTTTCGTCGTCTCTTTGTTGTCTTTTCATTGTTCTTATTTCCTCTTTGCATTATCCTTTTGTTATTTTTTCGACACGCTTTGGCTGTCTTTTTGTCACCCCACTTTTACGATCGTATTTTTTTCGTCTTTTTATAACCTTTTCACAATCATTAAAACACATTTTCGTCATGTGTTTGTCATTTTTTGATCTCAGGTTTTGCATTTTTCGGCGCTCTTGTTCCTTTTTTTCTTGTTATTTTGGCACCTTCATTATGTAGTAGGATGACCACACGTCCTGATTTACCAGGACATGTCCTATTTTCACGAGCGTTGTCCTGGTGTCCTGGTTTACAGCGGAAAATCCTGATTTTTAAAATGAAATCCTGCTTTACTAAATAAATTGAAGTACAAATGTTTATAAAGTCCTGCTTTGTCAGTTCCTCAAGAAACATAGGTTATCTTATCTTCGATGCCTGATTTTGCATTTTCAGTTTCGTAAATGTAGCATACTTGCAACTTTAAACTTTCATGGAGCATCAAGATCGTCATCGACACGAACGAGAACTTTGCAGCTTTTCGAGGCATGATGATCGAAAGCACTTTTTTCCAAGCAAAGCATACCCCCCCTTGGGATCACCTTACCAACGGGTATTGAGCCTAATCTGTCTAATTCTCAACGATGGCCGATTTTTCTCAAATATCATCAATATGCGTTCCCTACGGGATGCGGATACGCCCTGAATAGTACCAGTAACTGTGCGCTCAAACCTACCGACGGAATACAAAGTGCTCCCAGATTTTGTTGCGGCATCTTTCTACAATAGCAAGAAATTTCGTAGGGCAGTATCAGCCAAGTTTTACGAGAGGCCGTGCTACTACGAGTCAAATTTTCTCACTCTGACAATTTATCCCGAGTTGTCAGGAGTACAACATGCCCTCGGTTAATATTGACGTGGATTCCAAGGCAGCATACGCATACAGTTAAACGTGAAGAGCTATGGCAGTTAGTGCACAAGAACGGTTATCCAGACCAACTTTCGAATTGTCCTTTGGACTGTTTGTTTAGCATCGTTATTGAAAGTGTGATTGATCCAACGAGTGAGCATCGGAACGAATGAGACGAACTTCAGCAAAAGTAGCCAACTCTTTGTCTTTGTAGACAACTTTCATATCATTACTACTTCATTACAATCTACGCTAGTCCAAAAACGGAGGTTAAGAGGATTGGGTAAAAAATCAATGCCGCAAACCAAATATATTGGGGGACCGCTAATAATACAGCCAAGGAGGTTCAATGATGCATTTAAGGTGGAATTCGGGCTTTCTTTTCACTCCCCAAGACTTGTGCAGCCTTGCTTATGGAAGATAGACGTGTATTTGTACGAAAGGTGTTGCGGACTGTTTTTGGCGGAGTACAAGCAGAAAGCAGAGAATGGCGCAGGCACATGATTCCCATCGTACACGTGGTGAAAATCGGGATGCTTCGGTGGGCCAGTCATGTCGCAAAAATGCACCAGCGACTCTAGAAAAAGAGGGGTCTTACGTGCTGCGTAGCTCGACCAAATGGCAGCTGACTTGCGAGTGTCGAGATGCTCAACGAATTGGCGATGAATAGCCCAGGACGAGTACAATGGAGAAAAGCTCTTGAAAACAGCATGAGCAACCCCGGGTCCGTATGGTTTTTGGTTTCCTATTTGATGTTTTTCTGGAGCTTGCCAGGATATTTGGGGGCCTTTCATCTGGTTTTCGGTACCATTTCGACGGTAGTTAGGTTTAGCTGGCTCACTGAAACTCACCATAGCATTTATACAAGGAAGCATTTGGCTCCACAATAGAGTTTAATTTGGTTATCTGTATGGTTGGAGTGGTACATCATAACGATCATACTTGTCTAGCATTGTGAGTATTGTACATCTAAACACAAGGAGCGGAAGGTTTGGTTGGTCGACTTATCGAATCTAAATCTTCATAGGCCGACGGCGATGAGTTTGGGTAGTCGACTAATTTGTCTACCTTGGGTCACTGGTAACGGCAGACAATGATACTTGTCGTGAGATTCGGAGGCGTATTAACAGCGGAAGTCGTGCTTACTATGGGCTTCATAAGCTATTGCAGTCGAGCAGACTAAGTCCCCGTACAAAGACAAGACGCCTATTAGACCGGTTGTTTTACGGGCATAAAACTTGGACAATGCTCGAGGAGGACCTGCGAGTACTCTGTAACCGTCGGCTTAGTCTCTGCCCAAGATTTAGGAGACTGTCGCGCGTGCAAAATATAAATGTCCCGCAATAAATTGTAAAGAGAGTAGTTGGAGCACTCTATTGCGGACAGCTTTCCCCGATGACGTGTACGCAGCCATACGTCAACGGCTTCCACCCACTCACCACCAGGTGGCGGAAAATGGAGCAAAGCTAACATGGATAACATGGAAAATTCTTACGGCATATTCCCGACCATGACCGCTCCAAAACACGACACTAAACAAACCATCTCGCTCTTAGGACCCTCGAGTTTCCTGCGTTTACCTGACGGTTACCAACGTGACCCGAAACTGTACCTGAGTTGTACCGAATTTGGTCCACACGTCCGCCGTTACCACCACATCGGTATATCTTGAAGCTGAAGGAGCATCCCTGCCAACGACGCCGTCGCAGTTACGCCGCGTCGTCGCCATCGCGCTTATTCAGAGCCCCAAGTGCGCCCGCAGTCGGAACGCCGGGAGTAGACCATCAAGCTCCAGTAGGAAGAAGACGACCAGGAGCGCAGCGAGCAAAATGGTTAGACCGGGTGGAGCGAGATCGGGCGGAGAGTACTCGGTGTCCGAGGAATTGGAGAGCAGTTGCTCACAGCCGAGTTAACTGGCGAAACGTTGTTCAACAGGCGTTGACTTAGGACGGAAAGATGCTTCAGTAGGTAAGTAAATATTCATCGGCATGCGTGTGCGTGTGCGTGTGTGCGTGTGTGTGTGTCCCAAGTAGCACACGTTGTCACAATTGAGTCGCAGCGGCTGATATGCGACAAATTTAAATGTAAAACTTCGGTTACAGTAACCTAAAATATAACAGTTGTGTAACCGAAATAGCGCAACTTATGTAACTAAATATGGTTACATTAACAGTTACTCAATAACCAATATGTAACATGTATAGTTACAAAATGGTTACTATTGAAGTTACACATAAACTGTAAATTGACTTTCAATTGGTGGCAAATTAGTTATCTTGAAACTTTTATTGCATAGCGAAAACAATGCAGCAGGTTTTTTATTCCAATCTATGGCTGTCAACGTCAAGCAGTAAATTTAACTGTTGAATATAGAAGACTGTATAAATTTCGCTTGTTATTTCAACACAAATTTTAATGCAGTTTCAAATTTATGGTGAAATGCATGATTCTAGCTTTGAAAAATTCACGCGCTCTTATTTAATATAGCTTTTCGTTACTTACCTCTTTGAAAAATTGATTTTTTGTAAAACAAATATGTACAAATATAAAAATTTTAATTTTAATTTTCTGATTTTTTAAATTTATTCTTAGCAATAATGAATTAGTGGAGCATTCACCTAGAAATCAATAAAAAACAAATTGTTTTCGCTATCACTTAGTAAAATTCATAGCCATGTTGCCTTTGGTTTTAACTACGACACCATCTTCCTTGAAGTTTTGTATCATTTTCGGCATATTGCATGAAATGATTTTAAGCAGACATTGTTCATAGATATCGGGAAAAGGTGTTTTAGTGATTGTTGTGAAAAGAAAGTGTTAATTTAATATCAAAAAATAGTTTCAGTTTGAATAAAACAGTTTACCAGCAGTGTTAATCATAGAAGGTTACATTTCAGTTACATTCTAGTTGCACGTAACCTTAGCCTTCGACCTGGTTACGCTATCGGTTACGGTAACCAATATTAAATCTATTGTGTATGTATGTATGGGGTTAGCCACCATCACCTCAAGGGTTTCCCATTGTATGCAAGTAGAATTACTGCAGAATCGAATTTATCTACCGAGCAACTTTCAACCAATATTAAATCTATTGTGGTCACTTATTTCTTATGTCGTCATTTCTAAGTTACACTGTAACCTATTTTCATTGCCGGTTTCGTTTCGATGTAACTTGAGCGTTTTGACTTTTGAAAATAATCAAAATTTGTCAGTGCGGAGAAGATTCCAAGTAGGGTATTGTCGTTATCGTCGGGCCACTGTTATGGTCGGGCCATCACGATTTTACAGTTTTAGTAACTCATGATATCTATGATACAATCATTGTAAAACTTCTTACTGTGATAGCTAACTTTTCACAATATTGTGAGTTTCAATCGTGTATTCAAAACACTCGTACTGAATTCAGTGACTAAATCTTCCAAAAAAAGTTTTCCACGCGCAATGAACTTTTCTTCAAGAAATGATTCATGAAATGCAATTATCGAGATAAATTTTGAAAATGTATGAAGTGTGTTGTGCTGCACATGAATACTATAGAAAAATCCCCTCTAGTAAGGTGTTTGAGAAAGCTAAGGTGAAATACTAGAAAAGCGCTATTTGTACAGGTCGGGCCACTTGAGTAGCCGTGGTTGAGCCACCATAATTTTAAGCGCAGAAGCGCAATAATCGCTACAGAATGTCAGTCACGTAAAATGTGATTAAATAAAGCAAAATTAATACGATAAAAACCTGGATTTGTGTTGTTTGTTTCGTTGTAGTTGTACACTTCAGAAAAGGCGATTGTAGCAATATTGATTTTACAAGATCGCCATAATTTCGCAAAAATGCGATTAAAAATAGGGTATTTGTACCTAAATGAGCCGTTGTTCACGGAATTCATTCTTTTCATGTCTCTATATAGAATTTCAATACGTATGTCTTAGATTTTCTGCGGTGGCCCAAGCTGTACAACATGGCCCGACTATGACAACATTTTTTGTCTTCACGTAAATGCCTATACCTTTTTTATTTTTCAAGCAATCAGTTCAAAACTTTCCGGAAATATAACTTATTCTTAAACCTTTGTAATGATGTATTTAGATTTCCAAAATTCCTTTTGAAACGAAAGTTATGGGCGAATTCCAAAACGTGGCCCAACCACGACGACACTCCCCTACCATCAATTAAGTAAATAAACGCATTTACAAGAGCATTTTACAACCCGTGTACCAATTGTTTATCTTTACCATTAGTAAAATTCTTGAGATCTAGTTTTTGCTTAATCCGTTCTGTTGTGTTTACACGGAACCGTGAACAAGTTGTGGCGAAAATGGTACTAGCCGACTTTTTTTGACTTCGTAACTGCTCGTAACGGAAAACTAACTGTTTTGCGACCAGTAAGTTGATAACAGTTTGGAAAAAGGTTTCATTTGTGTCACATGATAACTATTTGGTAACTCGTAACTGAGAGGTGACTGTTTTGCGACGACCAAGTTGTTGACAGTTCGAAAAAAAGGTTTCAATTTGGTCATTTGGTAACTAATTGGTAACTTTTTGAGATTTTTGTCACTAGAAAACTAAAAAGTAACTATTTTTAATTTTATGTAACCTAACTCGTTACACGAACTGCTGTGCAACCTTTTTGCATTTTTTTATTTTTATGATTAGTTACAAGTGCTACTTGGGGTGTGTGTGTGTGTGTGTGTGTGTGTGTGTGTGTGTGTGTGTGTGTGTGTGTGTGTGTGTGTGTGTGTGTGTGTGTGTGTGTGTGTGTGTGTGTGTGTGTGTGTGTGTGTGTGTGTGTGTGTGTGTGTGTGTGTGTGTGTGTGTGTGTGTGTGTGTGTGTGTGTGTGTGTGTGTGTGTGTGTGTGTGTGTGTGTGTGTGTGTGTGTGTGTGTGTGTGTGTGTGTGTGTGTGTGTGTGTGTGTGTGTGTGTGTGTGTGTGTGTGTGTGTGTGTGTGTGTGTGTGTGTGTGTGTGTGTGTGTGTGTGTGTGTGTGTGTGTGTGTGTGTGTGTGTGTGTGTGTGTGTGTGTGTGTGTGTGTGTGTGTGTGTGTGTGTGTGTGTGTGTGTGTGTGTGTGTGTGTGTGTGTGTGTGTGTGTGTGTGTGTGTGTGTGTGTGTGTGTGTGTGTGTGTGTGTGTGTGTGTGTGTGTGTGTGTGTGTGTGTGTGTGTGTGTGGGACGCTTGACTTTAATCGTTCGTTTCTCGGAGATGGCTGAACCGATTCGCTTGCTATTATGCTCATTTGAATTGTTTTGCGGTCCGACATTTTGCTTAAAAGTTATAAGCAAAAATGTAAAAATTACGTAGCATGATTTTCTCGGGAACCGCCCTACCGATTTCAACAATTTTAGTATCAAATGAAAATTCTTGCTGCCGCAAATTTTTTGGAAAAGTTATCGAAAATGATCAAGCGGTTCAAAAGTTATGCTTAAAAATGTGCTTTTTCAAAGTGTCAATTAGTCGAACGTTTCTCAGAGATGGTCAAACCGAATTATGCGCTGTTAGTCTCATTTGGTAGGTAATGTAGTCTCATAGACCACTATTGATTTGTTTTTTGATTGGATGTTTAATTTCAAAATTATGAGCAGTTGTGTAAAGCATAATAAAATTTACAATTATTTATAACGATTTTAACCAGATATTTAAGAGAGGCCTTAACGCTGTGAACATATATGCTAAATCTTATTAGAATTGACCTTACCAGTCAAAAGTTATTTGATAAAACATTGATGAAATTATTTCAGCAAACGCGATCATGTGCTCTAGCGTAAAAATGCTTAATGTTCCAGGTAGTACGTCTTTGAAAAAGTTTATTTAAAAAATATGGCGCAACTTTTTACACTATTAGGGTGTCCGTGAATCCACCTATTAGGGTGATCCAAATTTTAGTTTTTTCTGATGCGTCCAGAAAAGTACAGTGTCTCCACAAAAGTTATAGAACACAGTAAAATAAGCAACTTTGCTGTACATAGTAACTATCTATCTCTTACTGGTTGGGAAGTGTAACGATTTGTTTAAAAATGCAGCGAAAATTTAAAAATTAGGCCGTATGAATAAAACAGTTTACTTTGCTTTTCCCGTTTAAATCGCATGGGAACATTTGCTCTAACACTTTTATTCACATGGCCTATTGAAAAGCGGCTACGTCACATTTTAGATAATCAATTTTTACACGTAAAAAAAATCATTTAAAACGATCCTCTAGATACTGAGATACACGCACGGTCGCTGAAAACATATGGTTTCGAGGAGAGCGCGTTTAAACTATTGTACAGCACTACACTTCCCTTCAAGCGATCCCACAGTTTTACTGGAAATTCTCAACGAGACCACGTACCGAAAAATACTTTTGGCTCAACATTTCTGAAGATAAAAGACTTCTGAAAATGCAAAACAAAGGCGAGTTTTTCGACTTTCCAGTGAGGGTTCCCCTTAAATATTACACCTGCCCAAGAACTTTGCACACGATTTTTTGATTTCTTTCAAATATTCTACAAATTTATCAGTATATTACATACACATGCATATGTGTTGATGATAACTACCATTATTGCCCATAAATGCATAACAGTCCCATGTGATCTCCACCACTTTTGGGATAAGCCTGGGAATCATCTTTAAATTGTTCATGCTTTCAATATTTCAAACAGTAATGTTATGTTTGTTCACAAAATTTTGAAAAAAATTCAGAGGGGTTGTGTACAAGACACGACCGCATATATCCAGCTTTTTACGAGCCATAATGGCGGACATGCTCGTAATATTTGAACGGTATTTTTGATAATTCCCTAATACATCGCACGTTTTCCTTCCGCGCGTTCACGGTCAAACTAAAGGAATGTACGGAAAGAAAATGTGCGATGTATTAGGGAAATGTCAAAAATGCTCTTCAAATATTACGAGCACGTCCGCCATTATGGCTCGTAAAAAGCTGGATAGGTGACGCAGGACTACGTAAGTCTCTTTGTAGTGATAGTGGCATGCATTTATGCTTGTAATCCTTCGATTCTTCATGAATACATGCTATATGCAACATATATACATGCTACATGCATTGTATGTAACATTTATCAAAGTAGTAACATTGCATACGTTCAATTCTCAAAAGATGCATTTGCATACGTTCAATTCTCAAAAGATTGTGCATTTGAAAACAATTTAACAAAATCAAGAACACAAACTATTGCTTTCCTGCTACCTTACTGAAATTAAAGATTGTTTTTATTATCCATGGTTTCCCATGTTGAAGGGATTTTACCAATTCAATCCTATTTTATCAACAGCACATCTTTTCACTACACTTCTAATGAAACGGCAAGCATGCGTATTCATACAGCGTCGTATTATAACCGAACAGTACAGCTGTAGCACATTTTTGTAACACAGATATCAAGTTCGCCGAGGCTTAATCGTCTCGCAGTAAAGGATTTGCGATCTGTTGGGACAATGAACTTGTGTCATTTTTTCTGGCACACTTCTCTAACACAGACATCAAATTGGACTAGGTTTAATTGCGTTCGTAAGAAATCTGTTGGCACGAGGGGGCTTTGTTACTCTCTCTGGCGTACTTCCCAAGCAAGGACATCAAAATGGTCTAGGTTGAACCGTGGTGTTAAGAAATCTTGTTGAAATGAGGAAACTTGGTCACTTGTTTTGGCTTACTTCCCAAGCACAGATATCAAATTGGTATAGGTTTAGATCATCGTAAAAAATCTTCCAACCAATCACGAAGCGAGAATTCTGGTAAAACATAGGTTCATTATTTTCAATTTTTCAATAGTTCAACATCAAGAATCCATACTTTTCTTCATTTGGGTCAATTCTTAGAAGATTTTCCGAGCGATTGATGTAAGAATATTGAAAATCGATCGGAAAACCACTGAGCTATTAGCCCTCAAAACCTTTCATTTTTCGTGACGCTCGCATTTTTCGACTTTTTGGAATGACACCCTATCTCAAAACTTACCGTAAGGCGTAGTCCTACGTCAAAAAAATCATACTTTGTCGGTCATAAGTTACAAATAAACGCATAACAGTCTCAGTAGTGAAAATGTAACAATAAACATCTGCTTTTAGGAAATATGAAACTTGAACATAGAAGCACCTTGAATCATAACAAACCCGTCATGCGACACATCCAAGTACTTGATATTGCAAAACTAGACCATTGCTTCCTCTTTGATGCGTCGTTCGCTTTGTTCGTGTGGTGGTGGCGTAATGCTATGCTACACGTACATAAAATTGATGATGCATGGAATGTTTCGTTCGCTGCCGCGAACAAGTTTATAAATTGATCGTACAACACGAAGGTGATCCACAAAATGTATTCTCACCGAAAATTATCTCGCTCAAGCCAGTGAGGCAACATTTGTTTGTCCTATTATTTTGTTGTCGTGATACATTCTGGTTGCTGTACGTCCATTTGCTTTAAAGACAGCCAATAACTGGTTCATCGCTCTTCGTTTTTGTCATTTACTTATAGGTATAATATGAACAATGATATTTTGATTCCCTGATCCTAGCCAATTGAAATTCAGTCGGTCGTCAATTATCACGCCGAAATGTTTGTTGTCCGACAATTTCAACCCCTTTGGATAGTCTGAGAGTTAGTGCCCCGTTGTATATTGCATTCCACAGAGTTGGGCCCGCAAAAGAGCACTGTGGTACCGGTCCTTATTTATCCCACGTCTGTGAGGACCGGTTCATGACATCCGACTCACGCTCATATGGAATTGGCGTCAGACCACTGGAACATTTTTTGCAAATAGGTTCTCTGTCTTCATTTTCTCTGTAGTTGTTTCTGGGGGAACTTAGAGACCTCTGACTTTAGCCTTTGCCACTCTTTCTTTACTCCTTATAATTTTGCTTTTAATCACGAACGGCTTGTGCTACTCTGATGGTAGCTCTTAGCGCCTTTCTTTCCGTTTCGGTTCTGGCCCATTGCACTTTTCTTCCACTCGGTGGTGACCATCTTCATATCTAGGCATGAATGTGTCACATGCATTCGTCAGTGCCGCGGTCAGCTTGAACGCGTTCAGGTTAGAGAGCTTGGCGTTCAAGTCCAAAAGAGGCCCTAAGTTACTGTCGTGCAAGTCAGTTTGTCAGTTTGTATCAGCTCGATGAAGCTTGTACGGCAGTAACTTAGGATCGCTTTTGTTTATGTAGAGGAAATAAAATAGGGAGAAACGAGAATACAGAAGAGAAAGCAAGCTTTGTTTCAAGCTGCATGTGCGTTTTAGATTTTTTAGAATAACATTCTACCTTCCTGTAAGACGTAGTCCGTCTTTTATGTGCTTTATAATAATTATCTAAGCTGGAACTCATTGTTGGCCGACAGAGTAGGATTTAAAGAAAGCTTCCGTAATTAATGCTACATCCGGTGCATTATAAGGTTCCATCCATTGCTTAGGTGTAATACTTGACTCTAGATTAACCTTTACGGTTCGTTATAAATATGATAGAGCAAATGCAGCATGCTCGATATTGTCAAAAGATTTCTTTATTTCTTTTAGGAAACTGGATCACTGCGTCCATTATTTATCAAACTATTGTCAAAAGATTTAGTTGGCATTTTAATGACCTCTACACAATCAACTTAAGATACGCAGGATGCGATAGACCTCATTCGGAATAATAAAGTATGGTTTGGGCTAAACATCAAGCCAAACATCGAAGCCGTATAGAATCTGTTCAAAAACGGCTTATTAGTGTCTATATCTCTACGAAAGCTTTCCATTCCATTATCTTGCTATGAAGTATGACGGTTATTGATCAGTTTAGATGGAATTGGTCAGTAAAGAGAGTTTGCAATGATAATTTTACCTTGAAAATAATGTTATTGCGTATTCATTCAGTAGGAAATACAAATGTTTTTTTTGTGTCCAACAATCATGGAACAAACTGTGGAACTTTAACAAGAGAGCTGCTTCGTTATGAGGTGACAACAAACAAAAGAGCGCCTGAAAACGCATCCTTTTTAGGTTAGTCAGTCACGTAAAACGTTGTAATTGAAAAAGAAAATAAAGACCGTTTATCATCAAGTTCCATAAACTTCCACTTTTTGTCAACGTTCCACATTAAAACGCTGGTGTAGAAAATGGTTCGGTTTATTTTACGAGCCCTTGAATGATAATTCAAACATTCCGTGAAGCTTGATAAAAACACTGAAATAAACAAGACTCGAGCTATTTTTAAATGCTAACATATACATTCCCCTCGCTGGTCTTTTGCTCTTCTTCTTTGACATCCGTTTTTTAATTCACTGAATATTACAGTGCATAAGGCAGTTCGGAAATGACCGGTCTGTTGAAACAATTATAAATGATGAATGAAATCTAATATCTATCGTTATCATAACTACCGTGATGATGGCGTATAATATGGTAAGCTAATTGTGCGTCGCGTATAAAAGACAATTGCCGTTGTCTCTTAAACTCAATAATATTTGACATGAGCACACGGCCATATTAAGATTCTTCCATTTATGGACATTTATTTACGAAGAATGTCCCGACTTCAGGTGCACTGGGTGCAAATGGACATAAACCAGGCAGCGGAAGGCGTCCTTGAGTGCTCCGTTATTAATAATTTCATAATGACGAACAGTCTTCACCAGTTAAATAAACAATTACGGAAAATGGTAATGATCGTTCGTTGGTGAGATTCAGCAATTAACTATTAATTTACAATCATCGGCTTGACGTTCTGTCAAATGATTAAACAATGTCCATTAAAAACATATTACACCTGGCAATAACCATAGCAACTGAAATAAACAAACTCATCCATGTTATGAGTACACATAAGTAGGTTGCTAACATCGAAGGCTTACGACCTCGGCATCATCATCATCATCATCAGCCCCGTCAAGTCAATAGACTAGAACCTTTTTCCACCAGCGCGGCGGCCCTACTGGATTACGGTTTTTCAGGTCTCCCCCGACCACCGGTCGCGTGGTCCTTTCCGCCGCTATCCGTCCATAATAGATAGAGAGGTAGGTACATTATTTGCCATTACCGATAGCGCATTACGCCCCGCAATTGCGCATTGTTTGCCTTTCCAGCAACGATAATGGATTCCATCGGTGCCAACAACAACGCTGGAACGGGACCAGAAATGTAATTTAATGAATTTATTAGCGCACTCGCGACGTTCCTACATTCTGACTGAAAGTACCATTCGGTTTCTGGTTGCACACGAGTCTCCTCTATCTCATGGCCCCGCGTGCGCCCAGGCCCGCGCGGCCAAGGTGGACATGACAGTTCAATGGTTTTTGATTGCTTGCCGCGCAGCCACGGTCGTAATGAGTGGCTTGTTGTTCGGTGTTTGGCGGCGGAAGGAACCTTCCCCAGCTCGGAGCAATAGATCATCGCGAACGGGATGAAACAATTGCCTAGGGTCATACATATGCAGTGAGCGCAACGTGCAGGTGCCGGACCTGCTGCTGCTGGATGCTGCCGCCAGGAACCCGGTGCGCCACTCCTGATTGAACCGATTTGACAAATGAGATGATAAATAGTGGAGCGGTAGTGAATTGAAACGGAAGAGATCTTCTTTTCGCACCGTTCTCCGGCCCGGACCGGACCGTCTGAACCTTTCGGTCGTTTGCGCTTAGATTTATGGACTCTGCACAGGAAGCTGTGCAGTTGTGACTGAACTCCCGGTGGGATTAATTTTCCATGATGTGATGATAGATGTACTCAGGATTTCCGAGTCAGAATGAATTATGCAATAGAGAACGTCCAGTGTACTATAGGAAGTACTGTTTGTCAATTATTTGTGACTGGCTATCAAACTTTCATGCGATTGTTCGCAAGACTCGCGAGACTTTAAACTATTGAGTCAACCAACTCTTCATCTGAGAACATTTTTGGTTATCCAGATAATTCTTTTCTAACGCTGGATGATCATTTCTGTATTGTCAAAACTATTCTCACACTGATTTTTATCGTAAACTACGTCTCACGGGAAGGTAGGAAGTAAAAACACAAAAAAATAAAAACGTTAGGTAAAAAATGTTAGGAACCTAACAGTAATTTGCTGATTTTCAATACTTTTTCATCAATCAATCAGAAAATTTTCTTCAATAAAGATAAGTGCTCGTTGACGTGAAACGTCTAAATGTCACGCCAATTGTTATTTTTGTTATTTCCATTACATGTGCTAAGAAAACACAGAAATATCTCCACTAGCACAGACATCAATTTGACCATTGGTCAGCGCAAAAAAAGAACTTTCCGTACCTCTAGAACGCGTTTGACTTATATATATTTTGAAAACGCATTTTGAATCCATAATTTGGATCCATAAACTGTTTTTCGGCGTTCATTTAAACTGTCATCTGTACGCAATGTGCACCATACATTCGAATGTTCTTATCCAGCAATGAAGTGTACTTAGTCCATATTCCAGATTTGTTATAGATTTTTTCCTAGATTACTGAAAAAAGCTGCAACTCCACATAAATAATATCTCTGCTCAGAGGTCTTTCGGTATTTGCGTTGAAAAACTTACCATCAGCCATTGTTATAAACGATTCAACGTTGACTACCAATTTGTGTTTCTTTAATGAGCTGTATAAGCTGCGCATACGTTCATGTTCCTGTACGAGAACAGTTGTAGTTTTCTTTATTAATTGAGATAGAATATGACAATTTCACTTGTTTAGTTCTACTATAAAAATAAGTTACAATGTTATTGATGATATTCTAACATTGTCCTATATTACTGATCTTAGTTATCAGTCGTTGTAAATCTTTGCTTATATTCTTGAAAGTCAGATAACCCTTTGCAAACCCACTTTACCTACAGTTTGCATGGTATGCCAAGTAACAATTCCAAGTTTTATTACGTTCGTATAATGGTGTTTATGACCAATGTCATGAAACCGCTAATAAAACAATGACCTCCAGCAGAACTTTCTGATGACCGCTACAAAACTGTCTTCTGACTAAGTGGTCCACTCTTCAGAATGTTTTCATAACCGCTATATAAAACAGGTCATAAGCTCTGATGAAAGCTAAATAAGTTCGCCAGCATTATCAACTTGAAAATACATGCGTGAGCAGCAAAGTTATAGTTTTGCTGTCAGATTATTCTTATCGATTTGGTTTAGGTATAGCAATCATAATAAAATATCCTATAGAATATTTCATAAATTTTAAGCAATTTCGTTGGTTTGCAGCATGTGCGCATTTAATTTCATCGTGCATATTGATATGATAGGTGGATAAAATCAACGCGCCACTAAAATTTTGCAATTTTCGAAAACTGCTTGTTTTAACAAAATAAATATATTCAGTTTGTTAATCTCAATTTCTAGCAAAATCATTTTAGTTGCTTTCTGTGGCTGGATTGATAATAACTTTATTTCTGCATAACACTGCTTTGATGAATTTTTGTTTGCGAGCTAAAACAAAATACTATAGGGTAGATGCTCCAGTAGTTGTGGTAGTACCAGTAGTGGTGGAAACTCGAAATATATCATACTTTTGGCGGATTTCGAGATAATTTCCGTTTTCTATTGTTAAATATTTATTTGTTAACAGTTTTATCTAAGATTCACAGTTAAAATTCAAGATGTTGGTGCAAAAATTACAAATCCCTTTTCAGCAGTCCAATAGAGTGCAATTGCTTAAGAAATTCGTAGCAATCCATAGCATTTTAACAAGCCTACGTTGTTATCCACCTGCTGCCATGCTCATTGCAAGCGTTGCTAAGGCGGTAAACAACATTCCACTATTATAGGAACATTACCACTACTTTAGGAGCACATACTAATGTCAGGAAAAGCAATATTTTAGATATATTAACCAGCGGAATGGTATAATTTTGGTATGTATTTAAAGCCAACACTATGGTGCACCATATTATCATGTAGTTCAATTGGAAACTGATAAATTGAGCGTTCAAATTGTCCTTACACACTATCCCCCGACATAATCCCTCCATTACTGGAGCATCTACCCTAATATGGCAATATGGCCTCGCATAAAAAAATGATTTTGGTGTTGAACTTTAGTATTCTTCATAATAGCAGCAAAAAAACATCAGAGGGGTTGTGCACAAGACACGACCGCATATATAGGTGACGCAGGACTACGTAAGTCTCTTTGTAGTGATAGTGGCATGTATTCATGCTTGTAATCATTCGATTCTTCTTGTATACATGCTATATGCAACGTATATACATGCTACATGCGGTGTATGTAACATTTATCAAAGTGGTAACATTGCATACGTTCAATTCTCAAAACAATTTAACAAAATCAAGAACACAAACTATTGCTTTCCTACTACCTTACTGAAATTAAAGATTGTTTTTATTATCCATGGTTTCCCACGTTGAAGGGATTTTACCAATTCAATCCTATTTTATCAACAGCACATCTTTGTACTAGAGATGGTCGGGTATGAAAATTTGAATACCCGAACCCGACCCGTACCCGATTAAGAAAAAAAATAGAAACCCGTGCCCGACCCGCACCCGCAAGTTTATTTTTTATGATACCCGAACCCGACCGCAAACCGTCGGGCACGGGTACGGGTCCGGATACCCGACAATCTTCAGTGTTAAATGAGGTCAATAGATACCCAACCCGACCCGTACCCGGCGGGTACGGGTACGGGTGCGGATTTCGGGTAAATTTTCCGCTACCCGACCATCTCTAGCATGCTTATTCATACAGAGTCGTAGTATAACACTACAGCTGTAGCACATTTTTCCAACACAGATATCAAGTTCGCCGAGGTTTAATCGTCTCGCAGTAAAGAATTTGCGATCTGTTGGGACAACGAACTTGTGTCATTTTTTCTGGCACACTTCCCTAACACAGACATCAAATTGAACTAGGTTTAATCGCCTTCGTAAGAAATCTGTTGGCACGAGGGGGCTTTGTCACTCTTTCTGGCGTACTTCCCAAGCAAGGACATCAAAATGGTCTAGGTTGAACCGTGGTGTTAAGAAATCTTGTTGAAATGAGGAAACTTTGTCACTTGTTTTGGCTTACTTCCCAAGCACAGATATCAAATTGGTATAGGTTTAGATCATCGTAAAGAATCTTCCAACCAATCACGAAGCGAGAATTCTGGTAAAACATAGGTTCATTATTTTCAATTTTTCAATAGTTCAACATGAAGAATCCATACTTTTCTTCATTTGGGTCAATTCTTAGAAGATTTTTCGATCGATTGGTGTAAGAATATTGCAAGTTGATCGGAAAACCGCTGAGCTATTAGCGCTCAAAACCTTTCATTTTTCGTGACGCTCGCATTTTTCGATTTTTTGGAATGACACCCTATCTCAAAACTTGCCGTAAGACGTAGTCCTACGTCAAAACTGTTTGGTCAGGGTGCTACCGATTTAATAGCTCTATAAAACTAACAGATTTATTGCGGTTTGACAAGCAACCGCGATAAGATAAATTTTGATTGGTGCGCCATTTTGTACTGCTGCGTCTCACTTATGATAAGTTTATAAAAGACGTGAATGCAGCCAACAAGTTTTAACGTGGTAATATGAGCAATCACAGTAAATTTGCTTTATTAACAGTTTTTTTTTATTTCGGTATTGCGCAATACCACAATAAAGCCAGAGGCAATGATTAATACCGCAATAAAACCCTTGTAAAATTCAAGTAAAACCAAGTGGCTTTAGAATTGTTACTTGGGTATAGTTAGGATAGGACCAATATAGTCAATAGCTATATTTTATAGTCTAAAGTAAAGATTTGAAAGTACATTCAAGTCTCATTTTACGTCCATTATTGAGGGGATGCAAAAAATCGGTCGTATAAAGTAGTTTTATAGAACAAAACGAAAAGCTCATGGCCTATTAATTTTTTTAATCAGTCGCTAATTCTTCCTCACTTTGAAATTTTCTGTAGGTATCACGTCAAATGTATGAATATTCCATCAATCCCTTTTTGATATCAGTTCATCAGTTTTGAATAAATTCTTGCAATATATGGATACAATCGGCTGAAAGATCACTTTTGTATAATTGTTCACTTTCAGGACATCAAATTGGACTTGGTTTATAGCGGTCCTAAGAAATGTTGTTGAACGAGAGGACTTTATCACTCTTTCTGGCGTACTTCCCAGGCACAGATATCAAATTTGTATGAGTCTGAACGTAGTAATGAATCTTCGACCTGTTGAGACGAAGGGGCTTTGTTACCTTTCTTTTAGACTAATCTCAAGTTTTTAATCTTGACCTTGAAATGTGGTCATACATATATATTATTATTTTTTTTTGAAACGATGGTTCTACAATTGATGAAGGGACGGTAGGGGAAAGAAATGAAAATTTTTTTGGTGAAGGAGGGGAAGAGCGGAATAGGGAGGGGGGGTACCCCTCGTTTCATCTTTCTTTTATAAAAATAAAGGCAAAATGTAACGAGAACAATCGAATGCAAGTGTAAAAACTGAAATGAGTACCGTTCTGATTCAAACTTCGAACACTTCAGAATAAAATGCTCGTTAGTATCGCTAATATGATAAAATATTATGCTTATTGTACACCACTGTGTTCGTTAGAATGTCCTCTATTCGGTGAGGTATGACATTGAACTGTAGGACTCGTTGTAAGAAATCAGCAGGCGCTGGAAAAAAATGAAAACTCAGATTTTAACTTCGTTCGCATCCTTTTAGCGTTTCGTGCAAAAGTAGCTGTTTTTTCGTTTGCATTATTTTACCAATTTTAGAACATTTACCTTCCCACTTCGCGATTATTAGGTAAGTGCAAGATATATATGTACCAATGCATAGTTAAAATACAATATTTCATGCATTATTTCAAAGATATTAGATAAATAAAAAGTGTTCGAAGTTTGAATCACGTTTTGAGGTGTGATTCAAACTTCGAACACCCACGAATAATATTCGGTTTTTCCGGGTTTTCCTTCGGGAAAATTAATTGTCTGCGTTGATAAAGCTGTAGAAAGTAAGCTTCCTTTAGATGTGGTTCATGGAGTTCGAGAATATTAGCAATAGACTTCAGAAATATGGATTGAAACTAATTATTGTGTGAAAAATTTAAATCACACTGTTAGGTGGTGTCACAACCCTACGGGATGCGACGCACCTTGCGTTCATGTACGTTGTTGAAGACCGCGCAACCCTGTTACGAATTGCCAACTGTGTTCGTTTGACTGGTGACAGATCGTAAGTAGGAGAACAAAAAGCAAGTCGTCCGAGTGCGATTGTAAACGTGCAGTGAGCTCGTCGAGCCGAAAAAGTGATTGAAAATGGATTATCACTCCATAAATACTAAAATTGATTATTCTAATTATTTAATATTAAAACTATTAAAACACTTTTATTTTGCTACTTATTCTAAATTGATTATTATATTATATTAATTAATACAACTTATATGCAAAAGGTAAAATTATAACAAGATGATATTGTAACCTAACCTAAGCTAACACGTGCAATTACAGTTCTTAAACCTACAATACGGGAATAATATGGACATTAAGATAGAAGAAGACTAAACGTGAGTAGTTAACATGCACTTAACTATACGAATATTTGATTATCATATATTGTACCTACATTTCTAAATCGTTAGTGTAACTAATGTTATATTGTTTTTCACCCACAAGGGATTTTATAACCCCTCCTTCATCAACACGAAATATATATCGGGTTACGAAACCGGAAACGATTCTTCTCTATCCGTCCAGTTGCTACTGCAACAGGTGGATTTAAAAGGACAGTATTTACAAAAAGGATGTTATTTCACTTCTTTAAGTTGAATGACACTAAAAACATTAATACTTTTCAACGTAATACAAGTATTCGATGTCTGAGACTGAAATATTCGAGCTTTGAATGTCGACCATGAAAGTGTTCGAAGTTTGAATCAAAATCGAACAGCAGTTTTTTAGTGTTTTTCATTATAAAATAACATTTTATCCTCAGTTTTTAAATTTTCCCATGAAAATAAATAAATTGTCATGCTATTGAACCATTCATGGGGGTAGAATAAAGATGTTTTCGAACATTTTACTTTAAAGAAAGTTTCAGCATGGCTTAAGTGTTCGAAGTTTGAATCAGAATGGTATAAATTTACTGCAACCGTACTGCTTGCAGTATGGTAACATCATTCAGCATAACATCATACGGCAAATCAGCACTACTTATTCCGACCAATCACAGAGCTTAGATTTTTAGTTAGACAATGCCTAACATTTTTCAATTATTTTAAAGTTGGTTAAGGAAACATATAATCTACTGTACTGCAATGGATTCTTAGAAAAATTTCCAATCGATTGATACCATTTTATTGTCTAGGTAAAAAGTAATGAAATTTTGAATAAAACTAATGTAGAGTGTAATATTTATATGTGCAAAATTTCGCGAGAATCTGTCGAGTGATTATCGAAATGGATTCCAAGCAAGAAATGCTTCGGCAAAAAATTATGGACGCAGTTCGTGGAAAATTCTGGCCAGTCCCACAAGTGGATTGCGAAACAGTTAGGAATCGACCATTTGACTGTGTCCGGTCATCGGGCTGGCAGTGGAAGAAAAGCGAAGACGATAGACTTGGGTCGTGGCCAAGAAGGGGTCAATTCCTCCGTCTGCTTCGTCCAGCAGACAGTGAAGCGGGCTGGACAACCGATAAACAGAATACAGTGACCAAATCCCATGATCCTGAGGAGGAAAAAGCTCCAAAAGGAGGACAAAGATCGTGAAGAAATGGAACAACTATTCCGAGCTAATGGCACGCGCAAGTTTTATGAGAAGGTGACCTAACTCGGAAGGGCTACACACCGAAACCTGACATGTGTAGGGACAAGGGAGGGAATCTAATCACAAACGAACGCGAGGTGGTCGACAGATGGAAACAGTTCTTCGATAATCACCTCAATGGCGAAGTCACAGAAGGAGGTGGAATGGAAATTAACCTAGGAGCGATCATGGAAGATAGTAATGTCCTAGCACCTGATCTCCAAGAAGTCAAACGAGAAATCGGGCTGCTGAAGACTAATAAAGCCGCTCGGAAGGATCGCCTACCGGTAGGCTTGGCATACACTTTTCGCATTGATTTTGGTCTTTTGATTACTGCTCCTCAGCCAAGTAGAATTTTAAAAAGTGCTGTATGGGGCATTGGTAGAGCTAGTAATTATCTACAATATTGCTGAAGAAAGTGAAGTTTTATCTTTAGTATTTACGGAGCTGTAGCGCAGCAATGGCATTGGTAGCAAAGAGAGCGCTCTTTTTGCTACCAAGCGGGTAGCAGCCTTATAGCCCCATAAATACAAAATGCACAGTAATGCTCACTTCAGCAATATTGTACATAATAACAAATTCTACAAGCGCCCCATACATCACTTTTTCAAATTTTGCTTGGCTGAGATGCAGTAATTACAAGAGCAAAATCGAAGCGAAAAGTGTATGCCAAGCCTGCCTACCGGCAGAGCTTTATAAACATGGCGGAGAAACGCTAGCAAAGGCTCTATACTGGGTTTTTTCGAGGATTTGGGAGGAGGAAAAGCTACCGGAGGAATGGATGGAAGGAGTGGTTTGTCCCATCTACAAAAAGGGTGATCCGCTAGACTGCTGCAACTATCGCGGTATTACGCTGGTGAACGCCGCCTACAAGGTACTCTCCCAGATCCTGATACACCGGTTGTCATCGATAACACAAGATTTCATAGGGAATTATCAAGCGGGTTTCATGGGAGCTCACGCAACTAAGGACCAAATTTTAACTAGCCGACAGATCTTGCAGAAATGTCGGGAGTATAACGTGCTCCCGCATCACATCTTTGTTGATTTCAAAGCAGCATACGATACAGTTGACCGAGACCAGTTATGGCAGGACAAACTGACGCGACTAATCAGAGCTACATTGGATCGAGTGATGTGTTTCGTATGCATTTCTGGGACACTCTCGAGTCCTTTCGAGACGCGGCGAGGGTTAAGACAAGGTGACGATTTATCCTGCATACTGTTCAACATCGCTCTTGAGGGGGTCAGGGTGGCAACTGGATACGAAAAACCAAATTCCCTGATTTTTACAGGTTTTTCCCGGTGTTTAATAAAATTATAGTTTTCATATTACGATATAATTTTAACTGAAAATGTGTTTCGATCATTGATATTTGAATTGTTTATCAATCTACGAGGTATTGTGAAAAATTTCCCCACCTACTCTATTTCCCTATGCGAATTCTTCAAACACTTTCTCTTATTCTACCGACCAGCAAATTACCCTCCTTCCGTGAGTTCCTCATCTCTTCTTTTTCCCGCGCAAGTTTATTCGCAAACACAGGCGCAAGCGGAGTTTTAGTGCCCGTTACGGCTAGCTCTCGAACCCGCCATGGTGCATTTTCCTACAGCCACGCGGAAATGTTCGTATGTTTAATTTTCGTTCTTCAAGCCATAAGCCATGTGAAAAAGCAATTAATTGAGCTAATTTTTAATTTCGCTTAACCAATGGTGGCTGTTCTACTTTCTGACCAACGCGGCTTATTTCACTTTGCATGGATTGATCGGGATTTACTCTACCGGGTCCAAGATGGAGCTAAAAATTCCTAACGTGGAAGGTAGGGCCACTACACCCGCATTTCGGTTACAACTTGTTACAACAGTATGGCAAGTTTATGTACTGCCGTGAGTCAGTGGAATTTCTCCAACATTTTTCTCGAAAACCGGATTTCGCTGCGGTGCCACTGGCATTTACTTCGATGTTCTGCGAATTGTGTGACATGCCGCAAAATGTCCATCTTGAAACTTCAATGTCATTCGATTCGACTTGACTAACGCCAAACGAAGCGCGCAAAGTGAGTGCACACTAAATTTGTTATATCACTTCACTTGCCTCGCAGAATAAGGCCCTTTGCAAGAACTCTGAGCTAATTATCGATAACCCAATCTGTCGCTTGTGTGTCGTACTTCTTTATCTATTTCTAAGTGTTCTTGACTACTCAATGAATTGATCATTGGGGTTGTTTGAAAAATTCCCTGATTTTGTTAAAAATTCCCTGATTATTCCAGGTTTTTCCAGATAATTTAAAATTCCCTGACAATTCCAGGTTTTCCAGGTTTTTCCAGGTAGTTGCCACCCTGGGGGGTGATCCGACGAGCGGGCATCGAAACGAGAGGCACGATTTTTACCCTAGGCTTTGCAGATGACTTCGACGTCATTGCCAGGAACTTTGCGACGGCGGATGCAATCTATGCCAGACTGAAAGCGGAGTCTAGGAGAATTGGGCTAGAAATAAATGCATCTAAGACCAAATACATGAAAGGAAGAGGCTCAAAGGAAATAAACGCGCGTCTCCCACGGACGGTAACCGTTGACGGCGATGAACTAGAAGTGGTAGAGGAGTTCATGTATTTGGGATCGCTGGTGACCGCGGACAACAACACTAGTAAGGAGATCCAGCGGCGCATCCAAGCGGGAAATCGGGCCTACTTTGCCATTCGTAAAACGCTACGATCAGGAAGCGTACGCAGCCGCACGAAACTAACAACGTACAAAACTCTTATTAGACCGGTAGTTATTTATGGACTTGAAGCCGTGACGCTGCTCACGGGGCACATACGCGCCCATGCCGTGTTCGAGCGGAAGATGCTGCGGACGATATTTGGCGGAGTACAAACTGAAAGCGGAGAGTGGCAGAGGCGTATGAATCACGAGCTACAGGAACTGTTTGGACTACCATCGTACATCTAGCGAAAGTTAGCCGGCTACGGGAGCCGGACACGTCGTAAGGATGCCGGACGACAGTACGACGAAAATAGTCCTCTTCAACAACCCCACCGGCACCAGAAACAGAGGACCCAACGTGCATAATGGCCCGACCAGGTCGAAAGCGATTTGCGGCTTCTGAGATAACTAGGAAATTGGTGACGTGTGGCCCAAGACCGAGTTGAATGGAGACGAGTGCTTGAAACAGCACGAGCCACCCCGGCTCTATGCTGAAGAAGAAGAAAAAGAAGATGGCCAAATCCCAAGGACAGAAAGCTGTGGTAGTGCGAGTGGTTGGTGCAGCCGAAATGCATCGTAATGGACGGCGAGACGTACATTAAAGCAAACGCCAAGCAGATCTCCAGCCTAGAGCTTTTCGTCGACAAGCACCGCTTAGATGTTCCAGAGAAGTTCTGGAAGAAGAAGGTCGACAAATTTGCCAAAAACTACTAGGTGTAACAGGCGATCTGTGGGTGTGGTAAATTCAGGAAGCTGTACATAACGACCGGCACCATCAACGGCCAAGTATATAAAGAAGAATCCCACCAGAAGCGTCTGCCGCCCTTTCTCTGGTGCCATTCTGTTTCCGGCATCGTGCCATTAGGCGAAACCAGTGCAGTAATGAAGCAGTACGAAGCCAACGATGTTGTTTTTGTGCCGAAGGCAAATCCACCAAACTCGCGAGAACTTCGCCCATCACAAAAATCCTGGGTAATTATGAAGGGTAAGTTCCGGAAAACAGATAAAGTCTTCAACAATGAGAAACGACCAGGATTTGAAAAACGAGTGGATGAAAGTGCTAAAGATGGCGCAAGTAACGTTTTGTTGTTTGTAAATAGTGCTGCGCGATATAGTTTTTGTGCACAATTGTGCACAGTCACCTGCAAAATCCACCAGCGTCAACTCGGGAGCTGGCAAAAATGACAGATTATCCTACAAAGTACAATGGTGTGAGTCATTAAACTCTGAAGGCAGCCCACAATTCAGGAAGTCAAGGCCAATCCCAACATCACGGATTATGCTTTGGCGGAAAAGCTAAATACTGGCCGCTGTAATAAAATAATTACTTACGTTTCTTTCTTAGAAAATGTTTCGATTAAAAGGCTGGATAAAAAATAAACGCATTCGAAAGTGACCCACTTCTAAATGATCTAAGCTTTATTAATCAAATTTATTTAGGGGAAAATTAATGCAAAATTTCATATTTTTTTCAGTTGAATGCACTTGTTTCAACAATTTTTCGTCGATAGAAAACTTCTTAAAAGGTTCTTAGAGTTTTGTTGCGTTTCTCTGAGCGGTTTACCATTTAACTGGCATGATAAAAAAATTAATCAATATGGGACACTTTATGGGACGCATAGTAATCCGGAATAAACCATTCAAATCCGGGACAATCCCGTAAAATCCGGGATGTCTGGTTAGCCTACCTTAAAGGGTATATTCATCCAAACTAAAACTTCCTCTACCAGTTACCCAGAAACTTCCATCATCTTCGATGAGGAAAAACATCGTGATGGTATCCGAACCATCTCCGTTAGGCGACCGTCAGTCAGCACAGCGCAATCCCCTATCGATTTCATTGCATCGCCAGCAGCACTATCGTATACCCTACGCCACCACCCTCTCGTGGGAGAGGGGCCAACTGGGAACTGGGAACCGACCGTGTACCACGGTAGCTCTGCAGTGAAACCCGCACCGAAAGGTATGCGCATTGACATTATCTCCTGCTAGGGACCAATCCGATCAGCACTCATCTCGCAGAACGCAGAAAACCGGCGAAAGGCGAGATGTGAAATATTTTCCTTGTACTACCTGCCTGCCTGTCTACCCTTCGCCGGAACCGAACCACGGAAAATACACGAACTAAGCAGCAGCACTCATTGTTGCGGTATAATTAAGAAAAAATGAAACCACAACCGTTCGCGTTAAAAATTATCCCCGGATGGCGGACAAGAGTGAAAAATTCCGCGAATGTCAAAATGAATCTTTTCTTGCCTTGCGCACCGAGCAAACGAACCGAACCGAACCGAACCGAACGACGGGTGATACTTATGAAGTTATAATCGGTTATGATCTTGCGCTTGCGATAACCTCCTTTTCCCAGGGGCGATCGTTTGACAGCTACCCGTGCAGATAAGGATTACCGCGGGTTTGTCTAGTATGTACTTGCAGCACCAACTGCTATGGGGGCTTATCACCCGGACCGGAGTGGTGAAGATGACGACGAGAAGCATTCGAAAGACCTGTTCAGCAGCAAAACAACGGCATGGCATCGATTCTTCGGACGGGAACAACCGACCGACGGGTCGACGGAGACGGAAGGAAAATCGATTCGATAAGGCAAATAAAAACTCATTAGCGGCAATAATCGCGACAACGAGTGCACTGTTTCGCTCTGTTACCGTTATCGTTTGACGTTTGACTGTTCGACGATTTTAAGGCCTATTTCTTGCCGCTGCGTTAGGCTGGCTCGCTGGCTGGTTAGTATCGTGAAATTGTTTGGCTCCATAGTTAAGTGTGGGTGCACATTCCGGCGCTTTTATGACAGATAACCAGAGTCAATCAACGGCAACGGCTTAGCGATGAATGTGGAGTAAAGTATGAGTTCTACTGGAACCAGTTGTTATTATGGTTTTGTCCCTCACAAAAAGGTCCCAACGTTATCGTACTCAAGAAGGAAATTTGCGGGGGCATCAGCCGTGCTTGGATCCGGTTAACGGGAAGCGAGAAAGTTGTGAGTTTGCTCTATTCTTCTAGGTTATTGACCGAAGAAACTATTGTTTCCAAATTACCTCGGTTTTATGAGTTGATTTTAACGCAACGATTCCATAATTCGATTCCCGTAGAGAAAGGCTATAAGGTAGCTATTAAATATGTTTATATTTTATGCCGTTCAACTCAATCAATTTAACGAGCTAGAAAAATGTCTGTCTGTGGCCATTTACTGTTGTACCTACGATGGCAAAAACAGGTTGATCAATGATCCGAAGCAATTGCCCTTTAATGCAGCAGCGCACTCGGTTGTTGTTGTTGTTGGAAATGGTATGTTTTTTGTTTGTGATTTGTTGAATAAACTAATATTTCTACTCACACAATTATTTCCTACAAGTATTAATTTGGAATAGGAATGACGCGTCGATTCGTTGCGTACGAATCAGTGAAACGGGATTTCTATTCCGGTTAATTTATTACATCACGCTTCAGTACCGGTTTGAATTATACATAAATCTCACGAAGCAGTTAAAAGCTTTTTTTTGTTTATTTGCTTTAGGGTAAAATTACGGGAAAATAAAATTATTGGTTTGAGCGTTTTTTAGGTTTAGATACTCTATGTTGAAGAATGTTACCTGGTATTTTCTTCGAAGGTCTACGAACTAGACACTGATACGCAGTACATATTAGTTTCCTCTTTCCTGTACCAAAATATTGATTCAAATGAAAAAATAATAGAGAAGATGCTAAATAAAATTGTCATCGGTAAAAAGTTGGGGGTCTCGAATTCTATGGTAATTGACCCAAATGCAAAGGAATGGAACGAAAAACATCTCTACAACACAATTATTGGAACACCCACATAAACTAAAGGAACAATAGCGCCACTATTGGTACAAGCTAATTGAATAGGAAATTCTTTTTTTTTTCTTTATAAAGTTACTCCAACAACGTACTAAATTGTCTCGCCAAGTGATAAATACCGTGTGTTTGATAAAAACTTGTATCCGACAAAGATCAATTGAGGGAAATTTAAGAAAAAAGAAATTACATTGTGCTCAGCTGCGCCATGAATGGAGCCGTCTACCCTAATCATTCGAAAACATTACTCAATCAGTATGCATACTTTTGAAGCATCTTTAAAAGAGATAACATTGTGTTGAACATGAATTACGGGCATAGTGATTTGCCAACATCTTCTTTTGCATGGGCACGTTTAGTAGGGATTATTACGATATAAATTCGGAGACGCGGAATTTCTCTAATTTGGGTACCCGTAAAACGGAGCTACTTTCAGTACTTTTCAATTTGTTTACGTTTTGATTTTTGTCGCTTTTACAATTCGCTAGTGGCTACCGGGTTTTAAACTATTTTTTTAAAACGTTGACTTTCATGAAAAATCAAACACTAAATATTTGAGTACTGGCCAGTTGTTCGAGAAAATAACTTGGGAAACATAGATCATAAATCGTTTCCTGTTTTATCGCCATTTAAAGAAACTTGTTTTTACTACAACGTAGTTTTCCGATGCATAAACTAGTAGTTCACTGTTTAACAACGGAACCACCGTTAATTTCCATTCCACAAGTTGTAAATAAATGTTTTATATTGCAGTAGTCGCTTTGTCCGTAATAGTATTGACAATTCACTTAATGCATTCTTTTGTTTACGGTTCAAGGGTCTAGCAACGGCATACAGATCATGCCTCGGGTGTGTACAAAAGAAAGCCCTGGCAGTCGTCCATATGCGAATTTCTCCAACGAACTACTGATATTGGCACTCGTAAAAGTTAAAAAGAAAGAGCTTTTATTGTGAAAACCAGGTAAAAAATACAAAATTTGTGCCTCAACCATTAGCATTAGGAAGCATAAGTATACGGAACTGGTGAAATTTATTTGTTGAACCCTGTTTTTGTATATTTTAGTCCGAAGCTAAATGTCTTCAAACAGACACACTTTGGACAAAAAACTACCTAGAAACGCAAAAAAACAAAATTGCACTGGCCTACCAATGTGCTACTTTGAATTTCCTTACATTATCAAAAATTAAACAAGCTCGTCTGTTTAACACTAGCAGAGGAGAAAAACATAGAAGTGTATTGTGGATTATTTTTCTATCATTTATTACCAAAAGTTATTATTTATTATTGACTAGTTAAGCCCGAATCTTACGATCTGGAAAATATAAATATCTGTCCACAATTCAGAAAACTGCGGATACATTCCATTGGCCAGTGTTTGCGACGATGTTTAATCTTTGTATTAGATCTTTGAGTTCTTATATTGCATAATATAGCTCTAAGATATTGTACATAAAAGAGTCATAGCCGGAAACTGAAACAAATAGTTTTTATGGTCGTATAGGATTTTATTTAACTGAATAAAAACTTCTGGCTGTTTGCCACATTTATGTAGTCTGATTAGAGTAAAATGTTGCTTAGAAAATTCTTGATCGTTTGCTTTCATTAACTCATTTTATAAAATTTTGCGACTTGGTCCGGTCTGATTTAACACCGACCGTACACTCAAGATAATTTTCACGTCGAAATAACGGGAAAAGTTATGTGAATATTTTCCATCCTACTTTTCCCGTACTATTTACGTGAATTTAACGTAGTTTACATTAGTATGAGTGCATTTACGTGTAAATAAGATAGATGTTATTGTATTTTCCAATAATGTTCAACTGAAAGTTACGTAACTCCCTGTAGAGAAATTTATGTGATTTAGAGGCGAATGCACGAAAGTGTAAAACCTCTCAAGTAAAATAACAACAACAAATTTACGTGATTTTTCACGTGGAAAGGACGTGTGGATTATTTTGCGTGTATGATATCGCGACAAGCAATCGAGTTGAGTAGGCGAATCGAGCAGTCGAATCAAGCAATCGAGTCAAGCAGTTGGGTCGAGCAGTCGAGTCGGACAGTCAAGTCGAGCAGTGAAATCGAGCAGTCTAGTCGAGCAGTTAAACCAAGCTGTTCAGTCAAGCAGTTTGGTTTGAGCAGTCGAGTCGAGCAGGTGAATCGAGTGGTTGAGTCGAGCAGTCGAGTCGAATGGTTTAGTCAAGCAGTCGGGTCAAGCGGTTCAGTTGAACAGTTGAGTCGAGCAGTTGAGTCGAGTAGTCCAGTCGAGCAGTTGAATCGAACAGTTAAGTCGAGGTGTCGAATCAAACAGAAGTCAAGTAGTTGAGTCGAGCAGGCAAATCAAGCCGTTCAGTCAAGCAGTCCAGTCAAGCAGTTGAGTCGAGCAGTCGAGTTGGGCAGTTGAATCGAGCAGCCGATTCGAATAGTCCAATCGATTAGTTGAGTCAAGCAGTTCATTCTAGCAGTCGAGTCGAACAGTTGAGTCGGGCAGTCTAGTCGGGCAGATGAATCATGCTGTCCAGTCAAAGCAGTCCAGTGGGCAAGTCAAATCGAACAGTCCAGTCGAGCAGTTCAGTTAAGCAGTCCAGTCAAGCAATCAAATCGAGCAGTCTAGTCAACCAGTTGAGCAATCGACCAGTGAGGTAACTGAGAATACAACCCCTTGCTTCGTAGCATGGCGTCCTGTCAGAAACCTGGTTTTCGGTACAGACATTAGCCTCTTGTATAAATAATAGATATAATGTAAAATACTAAACGTCTTTGTTATGATATGCTGGAACCGAGTAAAGGACTGATCAGGAATAAAAAAGTGTGAAGGTCTGTGCCTAAGGCCCCGTACAGAGTGCACGCGACAGCAACGCGACGCGACTTCGCTCACATTGTTTTAAATGCATAGCCCTGCTTACGGCGAAAAAGAGCTGCGTAGGGTAGTTTGCCAACTGTTGCTCACCACCCAATTGTTGCCCACTTCTTGGTTTTTGAATAATATCTGAGAATATAAATATTATCCCAGCACTCCAAACAGTCAAAACACTAATATATATATCACTAGCTGACCCGACAAACTTCGTATTGCCACAAATTAACCTGTGTTGTACATAAATCATGAATCTCGGATGATCTTTGTCACTATCTCGAGTTTTGCAAGCCCCCCAGTGGGCGGCGCTTCCGACCGCGGGTCACCGCCAACACTCGCGACCGGCTTGTCCTGAATGATCTAGTGTTACTATAGATAATTTTTGTGGTCTTGTTATTGATTAATGTTTTATGGAAGAGTCTCGAATTTCTCGAGTTGGATTAGTTTTTGAGTTTCGCAAAAATTTCTGTTTTATTTGTATGAGAGTCCATATCCCCCTACCACAGGGGTGAGAGGTCTCTAACTATCATAAAATAAATTCAAGACTCAAAAATCTCCTACATGCTAAATTTGGTTCCATTTGCTTGATTAGTACTCAAATTATAAGGAAATTTGTATTTCATTTGTATGGGAGCCCACCCTCTTAAAAGGGTAAGGGGTCGTAATACACCACAGAAAAAAATTCTGCCATCTAAAACTCTCACATGACAAATTTGGTTCCATTTGCTTGATTAGTTCTAAAGTTATGAGCAAATTTGTATTTCGTTTGAATAGGAGCCCCCCCCCCCTCCTAAAAAGGTAAGAAGTCCTAATTCATAATGGGAAAAATGGTTGCCTCCAAAAACACCCACATGCCAAATATGGTTCCATTTGCTTGATTAGTTCTCGAGTTATGAGGAAATTTGTATTTCCTTTGTACAGGAGCCCCTCCTCTTAAAGTGGGGAGGGGTCCTAATTCACCATAGAAAATTTTCTTGCTCTCGAAAACCTTCACATGCCAAATTTGGTTGCATTTGCTTGATTAGTTCTCGAGTTATGAGGAAATTTGTATGGAAGCCCCCCCTCTTAAAGGGGAGAGGAGTTATAATTCCTCTTATAAAGAGGGGAGGAGTCTCAATTCACCATAGAATAAATTCGTGTCACCAAAAAAAACACCCACATGCCAAATGTTGTTCTATTTGCTTGATTAGTTCTCGAGTTAGGAGGAAATTTGTATTTCATTTGTACAGGAGCCCCCCCTCTTAGAGTGGGGAGGGGTCCTAATTCACCGTAGAAAATTTTCCTGCCCTCGAAAACCTTCACATGCCAAATTTGGTTCCATTTGCTTGATTAGTTCTCGAGTTATGAGGAAATTTGTATGGAAGCCCCCCCTCTTAAAGGGGAGAGGAGTTACAATTCCCCTTATAAAGATGGAGGGGTCTCAATTTACCATAGAATAAATTCTTGTCACCGAAAACACCCACATGCCAAATTTGGTTCTATTTGCTTGATTAGTTCTCGAGTTATGAGGAAATTTGTATTTCATTTGTATAGGAGCCCCCCCTCCTAAAGTGGGGAGAGGTTCTTATTCATCATAGAAAAAATTCTTGCCTCCAAAAACACCTACATGCCAAATTTGGTTCCATTTGCTGGATTAGCTCTCGAGTTATAAGGAAATTTGTATTTCGTTTGTATAGGAGCCCCCCCCCACTTAAAATGGGGAGGGGTCCCAATTCATCATAGAAAAAATTTTGTCTCCAAAAACACACACATGCCAAATTTGGTTCCATTTGCTTGATTAGTTCTCGAGTTATGAGGAAATTTGTATGGAAACCCCCCCTCTTAAAGGGGAGAGGAGTTATAATTCCCCTTATAAAGAGGGGAGGGGTCTCAAATTACCCTAGAATAAATTCTTGTCACCGAAAACACCCACATGCCAAATTTGGTTCTGTTTGCTTGATTAGTTCTCGAGTTATGCAGAAATTTGTGTTTCATTTGTATGGGAGCCCCCCCTCTTAGTGGGGGGAGGGGTCTCTAACCATCACTAAAACCTTTCCTGGCCCAAAAAACCTCTACATGCAAATTTTCACGCCGATTGGTTCAGTAGTTTTTGATTCTATAAGGAACACAGGACAGACAGACAGAAATCCTTCTTTATAGGTATAGAAGATTACCTCTAAATATGTGTAAACATTATTGTTAGCAAACAAATATTTGGCATAGAAAAATCACCTCATAAAATCCGACTCTTAGTAGAGCCAAGATACGCCGAAAGCTTACAGTTTGGTTTAAGAAATCAATCTCAACAAAAAGCAAATTTTCCTCAAAAAACTTTCTATTCCTTTTAAAATACCTGCATTCATAATATTCGATTAAATATATAACTATCTGTTGCAATTTTTGTGTTCTAATGCATATTGGTTAATAATTAGAAAAAAATTAGGAATTTGTCCATTTCCTGCACACCATCTGAAAATGCCGTTAACCTACGCCCTACTTTACAATTCATATGTGATCCAACTCTTATTGAAATTTTACTACTATTTGGATGTCTGATTAAAGCAGTACCAACAATTATTGATTTCTCTTAAGACTAAATCTACAAAAGCCTAACGTTCGTGAACAGGAAATAATTTTCATATCCGTAATCCAAAAAACTTTGCTTTTGACGAAACAAAATCTCAACCAAAAACGTATACTGCGTTTGAATTTGAAAACAGAAAGACACCGGAAAATAAAATTATATTATATAATTTTAATTTAATTCATATATTAATTCATGGCAATAATTTATTGTACCTATTCAAGTAAACCATTGTTCGGTGGTGATTGTGAAATGACGGTGAAATGTGACAAAATGGTAACGACTCTGTACTTATAATTAGAATCTGTTTTTAGGGAGTCCTTCTTTATATTTCAATTTTCTGTGCTTGGTAATTCTTCTTATTTCATTTTTTTCTTTGCCGTGCAACAATTGGGTTGAACGTGTGCAATATTAGGCAAATGACGTTAATCAAGTGGGCAACAATTGGGTCTGTATGCTGTTGGACAAAAACTCTAATTTCATAATATGTGCAATATTTCAGGCAATGAAAGCACATCAAATGTTTTACTGAAAGGTTATTTTATTTGCTCCTGCAAATTTGGATATTATTAACGTAACAGCTTTTTCGAGAGATAAGAAAAACTGAAAGTTCCTGCGTTAAGTGCGCAATAATTGGCAAATTACCCTATTTAAATCAATGTGAGCGAAGTCGCGTCGCGTCGCTCTCGCGTTTACTCTGGCGGTACCCTAAGGGACGAACGAGTGGCTTACGTTTCCATAAATTTGATACAAGAAGACAAGTTTAAATTTCCTAAATGCCCGTGCTGTGTGTATCAGTTTTATCCGTTTCTTAGAGTTTCTAGTTCCACTAAGAGTTTCATCAGATCACAATCACACTGTTTTCTAGTGATTGGCGACCATATAGCATTTTGAAAATTTTTGTGTGACTTGTAACACTAGTTAACTTTAGGTAACGGACTTTAAACGAATATAAACTGGTCTAAAAATCTTGCTCAAAACATAAAATACACAACATGTTAAAATTATGGCAGTTAAAATATCGTCAATCGGCTAACGTCCTCTGCACATTGATAGTTCTTTTTGACACTCTGTTTATCAGTTATTTGACACTTGACAGCAATACTATCGAAAGTATGTAAACAGTCGGATGCAACTAATTATAAAGCAACACATTAAACGCCCAAAACCTGTTTTCGGATCACACAGTCGCAAATTCTTTATCACTTTGAAAATCGGTACGCAACACGTCACCTGCATGAATATTGGACTAGGTTTATCGCGGTCCCAAGAAATCTGGCTGGGATGAGGAAACTTATCACTTTTTCTGGTGCACTTTCCTAACACAGACATCAAATGGGCTTAGGTTAATAGTGGTCCCTAGAAATTTTGTTAGTACGAGAGGACTTTATCACTTTATTTAGCGTACTTCTCAAGCACAGAAAACAAATTAGTATAAGTCGGATTGTTGTAAAGAATCTTCGACCAGTTGGGATGAGGGAACTTTGTCACTTTTTTTTCTACAAATAAAGTCATCGAAATCACAGTTAACAGGTGGTGCATTTAACTGTCGTCCCTGCCTATCAAGCAAGGCGGTCACGAAGCAAATGTATGGGTATATTTGACCTTGAAAATTTTCATTAATTTTCACTCATTCGTGATTGAAAAAGAAAATTATAATAGAAACCAAATAATTGCTAAATTTGTTAAGAGTCAATTGGAAATTACTGGATCGGGTGCAACCAATAAGCCTCTAATAATGTCCCGCATTGTTTTTTGCGGCGATTCTTCAAATGAATGGTCTCTTCTCATTCTGCTAATGTTCTGATTCTTGTGCCTCCTCCGAGAGCAGTCATATAGGAAGGTTGGATTTGTTAATGCTGTTACATCCATGAATAAGTATCTTGTGTAAAGTGGTAGACATATTATACCATCCATAAAGCGACACATATCGCTTAACTGTTTATCGTGTAAATCCTTGGAATCTAGTTTCGTTGATTTTGGGCCCAGAAGAAATGGTTACCTATACCGTTCGAAACATTCCGATCAAATTTTCATCCAAAGCAGTAATTTTGGCAGGTTTTGGCATTAAAAAAATGCCTAGCGGTATTGCCACATACATACATGTCTGAATACACAAATCATTACTTATTCTTCATATAACGAGAAGAAATCACTTCCAATATACCCGTCAAAACATCGGTATTTCTATCTTAGCGTAGCAAAGCGCAGAAGAAAGCCCCCTAGTTTTACGAAAGGCAGAGAAAATTTCGTATAAAATGCATTTAACGTGATCATTTACTGACGTTTCCCACCATATTTTTTTGATCGCTGAATATTGGTGTTGAGTTTACCATACATTTTGTATGAAAGTACAAAATATCAATCTTCATCATGTTCAACTTCAGGCAGTTGTCAAAAATACATTTTAACTTCAAGGTTTAATTTTAACTCCAAAACTATTCCAAAAAATGATAAAAATATAATAATGGCAAAAACTTGAATTTGGATTTTTGACTTTTGGCCAACTTTGCGCCATAGTGCAGTGCTTGGTGCAGTGGTTCAAAAGTTATGAAGGAAGACAGGTAATAATCACATTTTTGAAACCTCGCTAAGGGCTAAATAAAAAATTACAAAAACAGACCAATTTTTTTTGACTGTATGTAATCGGCATTTAGGTAATTTAAACTTATCTTCTTGTATCATCTTCATAGGAATGTTTCAGAGCATCAAAAGCTTGACAAAAGCAATTTCTTTTTGACGAGACGAACTTGATATCTGTGTTGGAAAAGTGCGCTACAACTGTAGTGCTCGGTAATAGTATGATTTTATGTGGATACGCACGATTGCCCTTTCATTGGAAATAACTCTGAAATCTATTAAAGATTGAACTTATACAATATTACTATTTTGACAAATGTTACATTAAACATATGTGGCATGTATGTATGCTGCATGTAGCATGTATCTATGAAGAATCGTATTTTTACATGCATGGATACATGCTTCTTTCGCTATAAAGAGAATTGCGTAGTCCTACGTTACCTACACGGTCGTGTCTTGTACACAACCCGTCTGATTTTTTTAACTGTATGTAATCGAGTCTAAATTGAATATAATCGAATTATATATACTCAAGTCCGACCTGTAATATAAAACAAAATTGGATATTAGATGAAAATGATCTAATAAAGGTGCGGCAGTAGTTCAGTTAGTAAAACCTACGGATACCAACCGAAAGAGCGTGAGTACGAGCCCCCTCCCAAGTAACAATCCAATAGCAAATTGGTCTTATGCATTTCTTATAGTAGTTTTATCAGAGCATTGCAAAATCTATCAGGTTTTATAATGTTTTTCCTCAAGTGAATGTTATCTTATTTGATTAACATTTCTGAAGTATGATTGAAGGAGACTTGAAGAAACACGCATAAAACTGAAATATCAATAAGTGTAATTCACCTTATAAGTGGTTTTAAAGGATACTTGATTTCTGCTCAAAAACGACGCTCCTTAAAACCTAGCAATAGTTTTGACAAAAATTTATGACATTCTTCTGCAAGATTGGTTTGTCTTAACAATACTACCATAAAACCGTCTTAAAACCGTATATTCTTGTAAGAGAAATCATACTCTGAAGAAAGAACATTCGAGCGTAAACAACTGATCTGTCAAAATCGGCATCTGAACCAGGAGAAAATTGAACAAATATGGATCTTTTAATCGAAACTTTAGCAAGATTTCATATGAAAAATCAGCAAAATCAAAAAACAATGTAGATTTCCAAATGAGCTGATGAAGGACTATGCCGGTGATGATGCATCAATGGTAGATTTGTATGTTATTAGAAAATTTGGTTCGATTGTATTTGGACGGAGGCGGTGCCGGTGCCGGTTTGTAGAGTTGTTTGTATTTTTTAAACTGAATATAGAGGTCATTAGCCGGTGCTGGGAAAATGTTCGAAGGGGTTGAAGCAGTTGAAGCATATTTTTTTTTGAAGAAGGTTGTAGCGACAAAGTATATAAAAAATTTTGCAGATTAAACTTTACGCATGGAACTGCCGTGCAGCCCTCTTTTAATTTTTAAAATCAATTTGTATTAGTAATCATAATGACTGCTGTACTTAAAAAATATTAAACTCAATATAAGTAGGTGAACCTCCAGCACAAAAAAACATCTTACATTGACACTTTGTTGACGTTTTCTTTGTGATTATCTATGATTATCTTGCAAAAAACTTGGTCCCCTTAAGTAATTCAAACAATTCTTGTTCAAGCACAACTTGTCTTCTTCAAGAATACAATAAGTATAGATGAACTTATCGACCTCTTGGAAAATTTTCCTTTGTCTTGTGCAAGAAATGTTAGTCTAATTAGCGCCTTCAGGTTGATTTAGATAAAACCATTGAAAAAATGGCGAACAGAACTGTTTTGATTACTTTTGAAATTCTAGCCAATTAAGACTTTTTGCCGTTAAAAGACTTTTTGCCGCAATTTGTTAAAATTTTGGTAGCTATCAACTTCTTCATGAAATTATTGAATTTTTTTATTAATTAAGTTTTTAAATAATCTAGCGAAAATAACCGGCGCGTTAAAATTTTCTAACTTTCATGTCACAAAACATCGACAAACTGAGCGTGACATGAAAAATTTCTCATTGATTGACAACAAAGCAGCTGCTTTTATTTTCAATTTTCATTTATATCCATTTTGGAAAAGCAATATCTGTGAATGCTTTTTCTCTCATAGCTTTTAGTCAATTTAAACAAATTAAGACGTTGAAAAGTGTATGATGTCTTGCAAGTGTTCTAAAATCATCAACACTTGTGGTGGTTTTCTTTTAGTTTCAACCGACTCTTGGAAGTCACTATAAATACATATCGATAAGAATTACAAGTTTTAAAAGGACCTTTGGAAATATTCTTGAGAACCTTGTTTAGTGTGGGCCTCCCCAGATTTATAAGGGTTTTATGGCTGTTTTATCGCAGATTTGTAGAATTGCAAGTTTTATATTCGGTTTTAAGGAGCAAATGCTGGAAACCTCTTCAAGTGCATCTTAAAATTGAATTTGTTACTTGGGCTGCCTATATATCGAAGCTTTCTAGTTCATCCAGTTTATCATTCTTCGCACAAGACACAAGACAAGATGTAGGTAGAGTCAGAAAGATCGTTGCACTCTAATTTTTCTGTACTCTAATAACCGGCTGCGAAGTCTGTCGATAAAGAAGATTCCAGTTTTAAAAACGTTTGTTAGCCAAGACTTTACTTTTATAGGGGCAAGAAAATGAAGTAACAAGAAAAAAAATAAACGAGATAGAAAAAGAAAAAAAGGAAGGAAAAACATTAAAATAAGACAAAAGGAATAAAACGGAAATGAAAAACAGAACGTAATAGTAGAGTAGGAAAAGCAGTATCTATGAAAAGGAAACCGGAACGAACGAAAAAATAAAACGGGAAAAAGAGAGGATAGAACGAAAAACGTCGATAAACGAGACGGGGAAAAAAAGTCGCATCGAAACAGAAAATGACATGCGAGATAGGAAAAGAGGACAAACGGACCTGAAAACGACAAAAAAAGTGAAGAAAAAGACGAAAAACGGAATAGAATAAAATCAGAACCTGGAAAAAGACAAACACCAGAACAGAAAAAGAAGAAAAAAGGAACAGTGAACAGCAGGCAGGAAAAAGGAAAAA
This sequence comes from Sabethes cyaneus, assembly GCF_943734655.1. NCBI lineage: Eukaryota > Metazoa > Arthropoda > Insecta > Diptera > Culicidae > Sabethes > Sabethes cyaneus. The sequence continues at coordinate 39,232,859 of NC_071355.1, forward strand.
TGGGAAAAAAAAGAAAGCGAGCTAAGAAAGGAAATACGGAACAGAAAACATCAGAAATCAAAAAGAAGAAGAACAGCGAGAGAGAGAAAAAAGAAACCCGATAGAGGAAACTAGGAAGACGGAAAAGATCAAGCGGGATACAAAAGGAGAAAGTTTGGACAAAAACCGGAAAAATGGAACAAAAAATAAGAAAAAAAGGGGGTCAATCCCGGCGTAGTGGTTAGCATTCACGCCTCTCACGCCGAGGACCCGGGCTCAAATCCCAACCCCGCAGAAGTCACGAATGACCTAAGCTGTCAAAGTCACTATAATCAAAGCAAAAAAAAGAAAAGAAAAAGACGAAAAACGGGAGATAACGAAAGAAACCCGGAAGAAGAAAAGGCAAGAAAGGAAGCCAGAATAAAATAAACGAAACAGACGAAGATGAAAAACGAGCAGCAAAGGAGATAAAAAGATATGGAAAAAAACGAAAACTGAAAAAAAACAAGCAGAGAAGCAGACGGACGGAAAACGGGGAAAAATAACAAAAAATGAGTAAAAAACTTGGGGAAAACAGGGCTGAAAATAATAAAAAATTGAACAGGCAACAAAGAAAAACGGAATCATGGAACATAAAACACGGGGCAGAAAAAAGGGAAAGAGAAAGCGAAAACCAAAAAATTATATCTAAAAAGGAGAAAAATGGAACAAAACTGGAAAAGAGAAGTAAAGAAACACTAAAGAGATAAAACGTGTGAGAGAATAAGACGAAAAGTGTCAATTTCAATTACACACTTCGTGTCTAATTTCGTGTCCACGTCCGGTTTCAAGTTTAAACTAGTCCATATTCTAGTCTACTCTAATGTGCAATCTCAAGTTCAATTCCATGTTCGACTTGAAGCCCAATTTCAAGCCTAACTTAATTTGAGTTTTTAGGTTCAATTTTTTGCCAAATTAAAACTCTGATTTCAATTTCAATTTCAAGTAGAGGAATGTCGTCGTGATTGGGCCGCCTTTTGACATTCGCCCATAACTTCCGTTTAAAAAAGAATTTTTAAAATCTGAATAGATCGTTGGAAAGGTCTAAGAATAAGCTATATTTCTGAAAAATCTTGAACTGATTGCCCAAAAAATAATAAAGTTATAGGCATTTACGTGAAGACAAAATATGTTGTCACACTCGGGCCACGTTGTATAGGTTGGGCCACCGCTCTTAATATATATATAAGAGCCTTGTCTGTAGCCAAAACGAGGAATGCCATATATTTTCGTGGTAATAATCGCCCACTTTAAGTAAAGACTTAAACCAATCATACCAGATTGCATTCAAGAGGAGCAAAAGTAACGTACATGCATCTCATAGAGTTACATAGCGTTAGCGTTACATAGTGTACCTCCAATTTGCTCTCAACTAGACGCGAGGCGACGCGCGCGGGTTACAGCTAGTATAAGTATAAATATCCTATTTTTAATTATTCTAGATCTATTATATTTTATTCTAGATGTAATTCTTTATGTAATATAATGTAATGTAATGTAATGTAATGTAATTCTTTATGTAGATGTAATTTTTCTTTAAAAGTAAAAAAGGGAATATTTGTGCAATATTTTTTTCGGAATTTTCCTGAATTCTGGATTTTGAAAAATAATAACTTTAGAACGCATGGTCAGAAGGTTCTGATATTATTATCAAAATATCAAGAAATTTGTGCTGAACACATTTTTCATATTTTCAATTCAAAACAAATTCCATATGTGGCTTTGAAGCTTCAGAAGCGAAGGCCGTCTACAGACGGTCTTGCCCGTTAGAGGGTTAAGTCAGACTGTACCAAGTGACAAAACTTTGATGTCGAGAAAAACGCGTACAAAGTTTGTCGTACAAAGCTATCAATCGTTCGTTCATCTCATAACTCTGGCTGTTTGCAATATTTTGAATAAAATACGGCTTAGAAAATGCTTGATAGTTTGTTGTTATTAACTCATTTTTTTAAATTTTGTGACTTGGTCCGGTTTGATTTAACATTGACCAAATGCAATTCCAAGTCTAATCTCAAGTCCAATTTAAACCCAATTTCAAGTTTAATTTCACTTCCAACTTCAAGTTCAATTTCGAGTTTAATTTTAAACACAATTTCAAGTTTAATTCCATTCCGGTACTTGTATATCTTCGCAATTGGCTAATAATTCCGAAATTCCACAAGGAAGCAACTTGCGACCATTTTTATTCATTCTGTTTTTTAAAACCGTCACTCAGTTACTAACATCAGGCTGCAAATAAGTATACGTTGATGATCAAAAATTGTACCTTACAGTTCGGGCTGGTGCCGGAAAAAATAGGACACCATACGAATCGTTGCTTTTCAAGAGATGGCGCTTTTCTAGTGGTAGTAAAATCAAAATTTCTCACTTCTCTATGTTTACCTACCTGAAAAACAATCACTTATCATATTTTATTTGTGGCTCAGTTAATCTGTTATACTTAATTTTCTTGACGTCTGCCTAATTTTGATAAAAAAAACAAACTTTTCCTAAACCTCTCCATAGCATCTTACTCCCATTTATCCGAGAGCCCGGAAAAGTGATTACATACTGTACGAGAGCCAGAAGCTGAATATGTTTACGGCAATTCAATTCGAAAAAATTAAATTTCGCTACATGAACGCAATAAATAAAAACAATGTTTACCAACTATTTATTGGTTCAGGTGTCAAACGTTATATTGCGATTAGCGATAAAGACAAAAAAACTGAGATGCATGAGAGAGTAATGTTACTGTGTTGAGTAAATTTATTGTCAAGCAAAATTGAGCTGTTTCCGAAATGTACAATATACGTTACAAAGTAACGACATCTGTTGTATTCAACAGGGAAACATTATTAGTTTCAAGCATACTTCAAGCCATGCGTGACATGGCGCATAATGAAACAGTAGCTCCAACTTCTGTTATTTATTATCAGAAACTAGAGGCGGTGTTCTATTGGCTCGCAAAAAAGAGTCCATTCTAAGCGTACATTTCACCTCTTCACGCCGCCATAATATCGAATGGAAAGCGACACATCAGCTTGGTTTTATCTCCAAAATTGCCCGAGATTTTAAGAAGCTACACTGCCTGAAAGCTCTTTATCGCTCCTTGGTCCGTCCACTACTGCAAAATTGCAGCTTGGTTTGGTTTTCACATCAGTTATCGTGGAATTTGCGGATGGAACGATTCCAGAATAGATTCGTTTAACTTGCCACTGCGTGATTTCCCTTGGCAAGGTCCTGTTAGCCTAGCACTGTATCCTGATCGATGCAGTCTACTTGGTATCGACACGCTCAAAAAACGGTCAAAACCTGACCACTTTTAGTGACGCTCGTTTTTTGGGTTTTTGGAATGACCTCCTACCTATCTACCAGTAAAACGTAGTCAAAAGAGGGGGTTCCCAATGATCGAGGGGCAGCAAATTTGGGATTTTTACTTTCCGAGATTGTCGTTTACACGTTTGAACTTTTTGAAAGACCCCTTTATTATTTATCAAATTGCTGAAAATACCGCTGAAAGCATGCTCAATTAAAGCTGACTACTTACCATCCTCAGTGACATATTTTGATAGCACTGGAAATCAAACCAACTTGCGTACTGGCGGCGTTAGGTGTGTGCGTGTGAACAATCTATAGCCAACAAACCCGGGCAAAAGTCGAAAACAAATCGCGCTGCCTACTGCCAGTGCCACCAAAGCAACCAACTCTAACCAATCCTCTCGCTCTACCGCGGGGGGCTAAAGGAAGAGCTACCGGTTCGATGATGGCAGGTAATAGCCAATGTTCGTCTGATTTGACCCTCTATCGCTCAACATTCATCTATCCATCCCGAATGTAGGTGAAAGGTAGAAACATTTGATTATATGACGACGGACCAGGAACCCATGTTTTCAGGTTTTCTAAATTGGGTGTAATGGGCGAGGGGCATTCGGGCAGGGCAGTTCTGGAGCAGCCAACGATTTGATTATTACCGGGCAATTATGATGATGATAATGATGATGGTGCCTTTGTCTCGTGTACCAGGCCTAGGCTACTGAATTCCCCGGGGCCGGGCCGAGGGGCACCACTCTGGACAAGGTGCCGAGATAATTTAGCATATCTGATGCTAGGAGGAAACTTTCCACGCTATTCGCTAGCTGGCCGACTGATTGGCTGCCTGACTGACTGACTGGCTGAAGCTTGCTGGCTGGCATTATAGACAAGGAAGTGTAAACTTTTTTATTCTGTTTCTCCTTTCTTCGTCAAACGTGCAGTAAGAACAACAATGGATGGAGAAATAAATTCTGGACTTTTCGGTAATTCGCGCGCTGGCGGGAGGTAAATAGAAAAGTGGCGTGAGAAACCGGTAGAAGAACCGTTACCGGCTGGAAGGTGATTCCAAAAGGTGACAATTAGGTGGCAATCTCACTGCCGGGGTCATAGCAGAAGGCGTCCATTTTACTGTCTGTCTGTCCCAGTCCCAGCTTGTCTCTTCTCTTCTGCGGCTACGACCAAACGTGGGTAATGAAAATTGACCCTTTAGAGTGTAGTAGATAATCTGGTCCCCAGACAGACGACTGGTTGTCTTCCCCGACCGCCAATGAATGTACAAGCTAAAGATGTCATTTGTGGGATGTTTCTTGTCGCAATCAAAATGGCTTAACATTTGTCTGAACAATTGTCAAGCTATTAACTGAGCTTTGAGAAAATTTTACTCGGGAATAAAAATCAACGGTTAAAAATAGTCACCAGAATTCACTACTTGCATTCCTGACACTTAATTGATAACACACCGATAATCGTCGCTAAATTCCTCCTGGGAAGCTTCAGCTTCTTCTCACACACATACACCAGAGGTGACGGAGTTCAACCGTAATCCGATGCCATCCTACGATCCTCTTCGTGGCAATAGAATGCAGCACAATCATCGGTAGCAACATCTTGCAGGCGAGGATCAATAAATTTGCTCTTATTACAGTCACAAAACCCGCTTCTTGTGTCGATCGACCGACTTTGGCTGCTGATAGCAGCTTCCAGAAAGATCGCCATCTCTGGGGACCGAACCTGTGGTGCTACCATCATCAGTAGGTCTGGTCTGGTCTACCGTAGCTACAGCTGGTGAGTGCCATCTGAAACCATAATCAGATACGTAGATGTGCTGATCGTTGCATCCGCGTGGCGAAAAAATAAGCAACGAACCGTTCGCCATTAGGATAGTTAGGTAGGAGTGACGCTACACTGCCCGGAGCATGGTTGACGCAAGTACACAAAACGATATCGCGATATCTATTAAATCTAATTGATGACTAACTTCAATGGCATTACACGAACCACTTGAAAAAGAGCCGCTCACAGTCGCAGATCGAAATCGAGTACATCTTCGCCCATCGGAGTCAGGATCTTTGCAGCAACCCGTTGCTACTTCCTCCGACCAGCACCACCACCATCACCATCACAAGTGGGTACAAGGCAAAACTTGTCCCGTCTTTTGAATTTATTAATTACTGAAGATTGGGAATTAAATATTATTAGCAATAATTATCATTATCTCTAGGGTTGGCTGTCGCTTGTTCCAATTTTTTACTCCCCTGCTCTGACTGTCTAGGCCCAGGAAAACCATTGCATTCGTGTGGAACAGAACAGACCAAGAACCTTCGCTTAGGGTCGCTTTGCTTTGTCGAAGAACACAGCCAGCCTGCCTGCCAGTGGGAAAACAATACCAAACTAGGAGAAGGTATCGTTTGCTGAGAAGGGCACATATGTAGGCAGATTAACAGATCTCGATAGTGGTGGCACTCGGAACGCTCGGTTCTGCCGGCTGAGGCAAAAAGAAGTCGCCAGTGACAAAACCCCACCACCACCACCACCAGTGCCACAGATCAGGGGGGAAATAAATTTCAGAACGGTACTACCAAGCGCAGTGGCAGTTGCAAAGTCTACAGCTACAGCTGGGAGCAGTAATTATTTATAATTAAGATACATTCGTGCCCTGTCAGAGAGCGCTAAGTCACCTAAGTCGATTGACATTTTCCCATGATTGCGGCGGGCGCAGAGTTTGTTTATCATTTTCCAGGGCTTAACGGTTTCTGAGCGTTTAATGATGGGTTGCAATTCAGATTTAAGCCATCAAATGGTTTTTATCAACACCGTGTTTCAGTGGAGAAAGGTGAGTGTGAAGTTTGTGAAAGGCAGATTGATAACTACCCCAAAGTCTTATTTCAGAAAATAATTACTGAGAAGCACTAAGTGATAAACACCGATACTGTCAAGTTGAAATTTTGTATCATACTTAATGAAGCACTGAAAATTAAATTTGATCAATAATTTTGTACATTTTTTTCAGTGTTGTTCAATGTTCTGCAAGATTATTCAGTATGTTAAAATATACATTTTATCTGCATACCGTTTATCGCTAAGAAGTATATTGATTTTGTATTTGGTAGACAGAAAAAAAGCAAAAAAACGAAAATAAATAAAAAAAATAAATTGAATAAACCAAAGCATAAAAATCAGATTGATTAAAAATTAAAATGCAAAACGATAAGACAAAAAAAGGTAAAAAAGGTGGTTAAGAGAAACAAATGAGTAAAACATATCAAACAAACTGGTATACGAATAGAAAAGTGAGATACCTATATTTTAATGAGAGAAACAAGGAAAAAGACAAATGTCAAAACTTTTATTTCAGTCCTTCAGATGCGAATAATGAATTCGATAACTCAGCAAGTAAAGGTCCAAGAGATTTGCGGTCTTCTACAAAAACGTGTATTTTGAGAGCATCGATAATTAGCTGGAGCATTGTATTCTTGTAAAATGCAACTAAGAAAAGCTTAGTATTGTGGCGCGTGATATCGACAATGTTGTTAATCAAACAACTACTTTTAGGGTTTAATTTATGGCTTTACATCCCTAAATGGTAACAGCGCGTGCGTTTCGTTAACCCCTACTCAAATATAAGCGCACGCGCTAGACAGATGGTCAGAATGAAACATCTGTTAACTTGGTGTGCTTAAAACGACAAAAAACCGTTGACTAATAATCGCTAAACTGCTAAAAGAAAGCTACGACAGGAAATAGAAAAGAATAGTGATATCGTCATATCACAGTATGAAAAACCAACTTTTAAAGAAGTTTTAAAGAATTTGCCTTATAGTTAGCACTCGATAAAGATAGAAATTTTATTTCTTCAGCAAAGTTGCTTGTTTTTACAATATTTGCAACTTTGCCGAAGAAACTATGTCTATATTTCCTAACACAAAAAAGTATTTTTTTTTATTTTCATTAGGCTTATACAAATTTGGAAAAAAGTTTATGTCCTGGTCTCGAAATATTGTTCAAGGGGGGGGCAAGAAAAAAATAATAACATCAAACCTTCAAAACCGAAACAAAAGAGTAGAAACCAGTGTTTATTTTTCCATATTAATGCATATTTAATACAAAAATGTTGTACAGTACTTAAATTTTAGTTCAAACCGAACCAGTCACTGAAATGTTTGGAGAGATAAATCGTAACGACTGCCTAGCAATGAAAATGTTATTCCAATTTAATTCCAGTTTTGCACATTGCCATAATCCATACTAAAACTCCATTTTTAAAGCAGAAGAAGATGCACAGTACAAAAGAAATATAACTTAACATGACTTGATTTGATGTTAATGTCACAAAGTCCGAAAAGTTTCGAACAATTCAGTTACATCCTTTCTGCATGCAATCAATGCATGGTAAAATATTGTATTTGTAAGGTAATATTGTAAGCTTTATGTCCCCAACATCCAAAATTAGGGTAAGTTCTTGGACACTACGGAATAAAACGACCAATTGGAGCCCCGAAAACACTGAAAGCTGATATTCCGGAGTGTCTAATTTGTTGTATTTCTATTTTAATCTATCTGCTACCTATGACAGCATAAAATAATCCTACTGCAATTCGGAATATATCCGTCAAAAGCGGTACCAAATTTCACTAATATATTGTTTAGTTTATTGATGCCTCAATCTAATTCGGTGTTTTGAAACAAGTGAAAATAAAATGGAATAAGATTTAAAGTAGATGGAGCCAAAAGTCTGATTTCAAACACATCCAATTTTCGGCTTTGGGCCCGCCTGCGACCTGTAGCAGGAATCAAAAAACTTAGTTGGTGAACGAAAGTTGATCGAGACTAAGCGGATAATTACTTTAACTTTACACATATTGGGTAATTTAGAAATGTAAACTCGGTGAACTGTAAAAAATCTGCTTATCACTATAGAATGCAACATAATATGTATTACACTTTATTTTTTTGCCCCTTCAATTTTCGAAAATTTTGGAAGGGGGGGGCGACATAAACTTTTTTTCAAATTTGTATAAGCCTTATAGTAAGCGATGACTAACTTTTGACAGTTTTAGATTAAGGGGGATATTCATATGAACAAAAGTGCTGAAGACCATAAATGATAAAATGAAAACAAAAGACACTAGGAAAAAAGTTCCACTTTTCGCCTTTTTGGACTACTGGGCGGGTGTTATGGGAAACTGTTAATAACGGTCGCCTTGTTACGGGGTAGAGAAAAACGCATTCAAAGTTTGCTGCTCTTTATGGTTTATAGCTATCAGTCGTTCGAAATCGTCTTATAACTCTGGCTGTTTGCAACATTTATGTAGTCTGATTGGAGTGAAATGTTGCTTAGAAAATTCTTGATCGTTTGCTGTCATTAACTCATTTTTTAAATTTTGCGACTTAGTCCGGTCTGATTTAACACCGACCATATGATATTGCGACAAGCAATCGAGTTGAGCAGGCGTGTCGAGTAGTTGAATCGAGAAGTCAAGTCGAGCAGTTTAATCCAGCAGTCCAGTCAAACAGTTTAATCGAGCAGTTGAGTCGAGTAGTCCAGTCGAGCAGTTGGGTCAAGTGGTTCAATCGAGCAGTTAAGTTTCGCAGTGAAATCGAACAGTTGAATCGGTCAGTCGAGTCGAGTAGTTCAGTCGAGTAATCCAGTCGAGCAGTTGAATCGAACAATCGAGTACAGTAGTTGAGTCGAGCAGTCGATTCGAATAGTCCAATCGAGTAGTTGAGTCAAGCAGTTGAGTCGGGTGGAGCAGTTGAATCGAGCATTCGAATCGAACAGTTAAGTCAAGCAGTTGAATCGAGCAGTCAGGTCGAGTGTTTAAGTCGAACAGTTGAGTCAAGCAGTGAAATCAAGCTGTACAGGCAAAGAGTTCAGTCGAGCTGTCAAGTCGAGCAGTTGAATCGAACAGTCCAGTCGAGCAGTTCAATCCTACAATTATGTCGAGTAGCCGAGTCGAGTAGTAAATCGAAAAAATGTGTCAAACAGTTGAATCGAGTTAAATCGAGCTGTTCAGTCAAGCAGTCAAGTCGATCTGTCCAATCAAGCAGTTGAGTCGAGCAATCAAATCGAGCAGTCTAATCGACCAGTTCAGTCGAGCAGTCTAGTCAACCAGTTGTGCAATGGAGCAGTTCAGCAGTGTCCAATGAGGTGACTCAGTCACCGGATGACTGAGAATAGAACTCATTGCTACGAAAACTTGACGTGCTGTCATGGACCTGTTTTTAATTACCGATAAGCCTCTTACGACGTCCTGTCAGAGACCTGGTTTTGGCTACAGGTAAGCCTCTTATATACCGCCATCCGGGACGAGATTGTGCCAAAAAAGCGTATGTTTTTGTTTTTTAGCTCAGTATACCTTCTACCCTTCCCTTCTAGGGGGTGACATTGTGCCAAAAACATAAAGTTAAGGTAAATACCTAAACAGTGAGAATTAGCATGTTTATAAACAATACACATAAATATCAGTATAAAGTAGTTCATATGGGGCCGTCCATGAACTAAGTGGACTATTAGGGGCAGGGAGACGGCCAAAAACAACGCAAAATACAAAAAGTGTGAACGAAAATAACCCGGGGAGGTCTGAAATAACCAAAAATGAGTTCGTCGTCAATGGACAGCATTTAAATAGCCAGTAGCGTTTCTAGGGTTAACAAGGGAGAGATATATGAAGGGGTGTATCCTAAGGAGGCATACCTATTTGATCATTTAATAAAAGTAACCATTACTTCGTTCGAGAACCCGCGGCAGCAGAACATGTGGCCTATACCAACCCCTCCCCTCCGTAAAACTGGATCATGCAATCTAATCGGTCAAAATATTGTGCTCAATCGTAAAGAATGTGAGTGTACTGGTAAAATACTGACGTATTTTTGTTGTGTATGTGAAATCCACAAAATGGATCGATTATTATGGCTTGGCACAATCTCACCCCGGTGAAGCTCGAAAAGTGCAATGTTTCGAAAAATATTTTATTCGTAATCAAAACTTATCCAACGCATAATAACCTTTCAATACATTGTAAATGATTAGTTTATATACCTTCAAAATAGCAAGTTGATGCGATTTCTTGTTTGGGTTGCTTTATGCGGGACATTGTTTACCAGCGTTATTTCCGAGTATTTTTGATCGCGAACATTGAAACCCTGTGTAGGCTAAATAGGTTGCTAATATTATCTGTGTTCTATTCTAAGTTATGAATAAACATGTGTTATGTTCATCATCATTTTGAATTTAGGTCACCAGTTACTATAGATATAATACATTTTCACAAATAAACATTTTTGGTTTTTGGCACAATCTCACCCCGGATGGCGGTATTTATTATTAACTGTATTTCAGTTATTTATTATTGAATTCAAGATCTTTTCTTACCCAAACGTAGCATTTTCTTCATATTTTTCAGAAAAAATACGGATAAAATAATTCGTCATGGTTTCGAAGGAATTCTCGAACTTTTCCTGTAACATGACTTATTAGGCGGCGGACACTTTCTTCATCCATCGTTTTGGCTATCTTATTCCACCAGGTCTTCATTTGATTGATGTCTTTGACAATTTTCCCTTTGCCTTAAGTCTGCTCTTCATTATTGCCCAGTACAGGGGTAATTGGGTGGGTTAAGTTTATTCGGAACAAACTGGACCCCTGGACCTTTTGGAGACACATCTTTTGGTACAGTTCCGACGTCATAGTCTTATTTGTAACGAAAACTTTCGTTTTTCTGCCACAGCTGCAAATGCTCTGCCAAATCATAAATTTTCGTGCAAATTTGTCGGCAAACCCAATTTTAAATTTGCTTGTAACATCCTCCCGAGCCGTTGCCAAGTAAAATTTTTAATCTGACATTTGCCCAAAGTCAGCCTTGACATAGGTTTCATCGTCCATCAGAAGACACCCGTCGAACTTGGTTAGCACCCGGTCGTATAGCTTTCGAGCACGGATTTTGGCCACACTATTCTGTCTTATGGTTCGGTTTGGCTGTTTGCTAGCTCGATACGATTCCATCCCGGAGTCGAATTCTCCTCACGGTATTTCTGGGCAATTTTAGCTGTTTAGCTAGTCTAGATGCAGACCACAATGGATTTTCCAAATAACTGTACACAATTTTTTCCCTTCTTTCGACTTCCATGTTGTTTGTTTACAAAATACAGTCGTTTTGCGAAATGTCAAAAATACATAGATGAAGTTAACAAAATTTCCGACAGGTTAGCGCAAAGAACTTTCAAATCCGTCCACCAAAAGTGCCACAATATGAGCAAAAGTTTGTTCCAATTCTAAATGAATTATACCTATTATTCTATTATTTTGATCATAAAACTTCTTTGGAAATCTTTAATGACGCATGTTTGAACTTTAAAGAAATGATAAAGTCCCGTGCTGGTGCAACTTCTCTTATCTATTTAGCACTTGTGATAGTATTTAGCTGCTGAAACGTTGGCACTGGAAAATTATGTCAGAATAATCCCATGTTATTTGTAGCTGGCCATCCGTAACGGGAAACAAGTGAACAAACTCCTGAATGAGGTTTCCATTGCCTAAGTTGGAGTATTAGCGAACATTCAAGCCGTTCTGTTCTTTTGCCAAAGAAATAAAACGTAATTAAGCTGCCAAATTCTTATGGATTAGTCCTTCTGGTTAAAATATAAAACATTCTGTGTCACTAAAGCCATTTATTTTGTGTAGATTCTAATCAATTTGCGCGAAGAATTAATGTTTAATTCTGGCTGATTTCAATTGATATGCTTGTTTATAGCAGATAATTTTACAATGTAACAAATGAAATACGTTTTAAAAGCGAAATATAACTGCGACAGTGTTCGTGTTGCCGTTGATGGTACGACGTAGCAGTAATGATAACATTAAGGCAAACTAGCAATCAAAAAGAATGAGAAAAATCCCATTTAATTCTACTGGTGCATAATCCATCTGTCCTTTAAATTATCTACATGAATCCACCTTTTCGCGCGCCTGATGGCGGCTAGTGGGTACACTTTTCGAACATATTTATTTGCTTTTGGCAACTCCGCTCACGTACGTACAACCACAATCAAGGGTGGAAATGTTAACTTGATTCGAATAAAGTTGCCAAAGTCATGCTAATGTTTTCCAAAGGTTGTACCCACTAGAGATGGTCGGGTAGCGGAAAATTTGCCCGAAACCCGCACCCGTACCCGTAACCGCCGGGTTCGGGTCGGGTTCGGGTATTGAAAAAAAATAAGTTGCGGGTTCGGGTCGGGTACGGGTTCTTAATTTTTGTTTTTGAAACCGGGTACGGGTCGGGTCGGGTATCTCTATTGACCACATTTAACACTAAAGATGGTCGGGTACCCGGGCCCGTCCTGTACCCGTCGGGTTGCGGTCGGGTTCGGGTATCAAAAATAAGAAACTTGCGGGTTCGGGTCGGGTACGGGTTTTTAATTTTTTTCTTAATCGGGTACGAGTCGGGTTCAGGTATTCAAATTTTCATACCCGACCATTTCTAGTACCCACCAGCCACCATTATACACGTGGAAAAAGTGGATAAGATCCTATTCTAAATTAAATCTACGCAATCTTTACTTGAATAAGCGTAACAGTTCACCGAACTCAAATAATTCCTTCATGTTTGAAAACGTCCTCATACATTCAGTTCGCTAGATCTAATAATACAATAACCCAAACGCAGTCCGATAAAACTGCGTAAATGAAGTAAATCTTGCAAGCGGCAGCAGTCGTCCATATTTCCTATCGAAGTAAACAATTTCAGGACATCGGTGTACACTAACTTGCAGCCAACAACCAGCAGTAACGAAAAATCCTTAAAGAATAGCGAGAAAAGCAGAGGTCCCATGTTGCTACCTTGAGGCACTTGAGATTTATTGGTAAACACCGATGAAACATTGCAGCCGAATTACACATGAAGCTCCCTACCACTAAGATTTGATTTCAGCCATACGCGACCACTGTTAGCATGCACCAAGTCGAGATAGTTTCCATATTAGTATTACATGGTCAATTCGCTTTAGGTGTTCTAAGTAAAGGCGGTTCATGATTCATAAAAAAAAGTAATGAAAATTATCCATTGGCTGATATTTTTTGGTTAATGCATAGTGCCTAAAACGTAAACATTTTTTGTTTACTTTTTTAAAAATCTATACCTATAAAGAAGGATTTATGTCTGTCTGTCTGTCTGTCCGTATGTTCCTTATAGAATCGAAAACTACTGAACCAATCGGCATGAAAATATGAATGTAGAGGTTTTTTGGGGCCAGGAAAGGTTTTAGTGATGGTTAGAAACCCCTCCCCCCACTAAGAGGGGGGGCTCCCATACAAATGAAACACAAATTTCTGCATAACTCGAGAACTAATCAAGCAAATAGAACAAAATTTGGCATGTGGGTGTTTTCGGTGACAAGAATTTATTCTATGGTAAATTGAGATCCCTCCCCTCTTTATAAGGGGAATTATAACTCCTCTCCTCTTTAAAAGGGGGGGCTTCCATACAAATTTCCGCATAACTCGATAACTAATCAAGCAAATGGAACCAAATTTGGCATGTGAAGGTTTTCGAGGGCAAGAATATTTTCTATAGTAAATTAGGACCCCTCCCCACTTTAAGAGGGGGGGCTCCTGTACCAAATAAACACAATTTTCCTCATAACTCGAGAAATAATTAGGCAAATGGAACCAAATTTGGCATGTGGGTGTTTTTGGAGACAAAAATATTTCTATGATGAATTGGGACCCCTCCCCGTTTTAGGAGGGGGGGATCCTATACACATGAAATACAAATTTCCTCATAACTGAAGAACTAATCAAGCAAATGGAACAAAATTTGGCATGTGAAAGTTTTCGAGGGCAAGAATATTTTCTATGGTGAATTAGGACCCCTCCCCACTTTAAGAGGGGGGGCTCCTATACAAACTAAATACAAATTTCCTCATAACTCGAGAACTAATTAAGCAAATGGAACAAAATTTGGCACGTGGGTGTTTTTGGAGACAAATTTTTTTCCTATGATGAATTGGGACCCCTCCCCACTTTAGGAAGGGGGGCTCCTATACAAATGAAACGCAAATTTCCTCATAACTCGAGAATTAATCAAGCAAATGGAACCAAATTTGGCATGTGAAAGTTTTCTAGGGCATGAATATTTTCTATGGTGAATTAGAACCCCTCCCCACTTTAAGAGGGGGGGCTCCTATACAAACGAAATACAAATTTCCTCATAACTCGAGAACTAATCAAGTAAATGGAACCAAATTTGACACGTGGGTGTTTTTGGAGACAAAATTTTTTTCTATGATGAACTGGGACCCCTCCTCACTTTAGGAGGGGGGGCTCCTATACAAATGAAATACAAATTTCCTCATAACTCGAGAGTTAATCAAGCAAATGAAACCAAATTTGGCATGTGAAAGTTTTCGAGGGCAAGAATATTTTCTATGGTGAATTAGGACCTTTATCTTTATATTTTACATAACATAACAGAAATGTCATTTCTTTAGTAAAATTGTTTATCTTTATATTTTACTTAACTGTGCCGAAGAAACTATGTATCTATCTACGAACACAAAAAAAATGGACGTGTATCGAGCCTTTCGCGAACGCAAAACACATTAAAAAAGTATGCTTGCCGCACTCTCATTTGGGTGGTTGGGGACAAGCAGATCCCATACAAGTTTATAGTACTCGACTTAAGCTTTAAGATTAAGTGCTGATTTCATAAATCCGCTTGCCCCATTTTACCCCATGGGCTCGTGAAGCTATGGAAATTTGAAGGTTGAATATGCGATAACTCAGCAAGTAAAGGTCCAAGAGATTTGCAGTCTTCTGCAAAAACGTGTACTTTGAGAGCTTCGATAATTGCCTAGAACATTGTATTCTTGTAAAATGCAACTAACAAAAGCTAAGTATAAAAAACCAATTTTAAAGAAGTTTTAAAGAATATACCCTATAGTTCAGCACTCGATAAAGATAGAAATTTTATTTCTTCAGCAAAGTTGCTTGTTTTTACAATATTTACAACTTTGCTGACGAAACTATGTCTATATTTCCTAACACAAAAAAGTTGTTTTTTTATTTTCATTATAGTAAGCGATGACCAACTTTTGACAGTTTCAGTTTAAGCGGGATATTCATACGAACAAAAGTACTGGAGATCATAAATGATAAAATGAAAACAAGAGACACTTGAAAAAAGTTCCACTTTTCGCTCTTTTGGACTACTGTGGTACGTACGGTCGATCACTAAACAGCTCAATGCTTCGCAACTTTCCATACAGTGACTTAATTTGCTACTTCGAGAGTACAAAACATGAAAAGTTTTTGGATTGACGACGTATCAAAACGAACCTCAAATGGTTCGATGCAAAGAGCTTGACTTGAGCTGGTGGCAAGTTTTTGTTTTCTGACGAAAAACTGTTTTTACTGCAGCAAGACTCTTACAATCAAGAAAATGACCACTTGTATGCAACGAACTTGTCTGACATTCCAAA
The DNA here is from genome assembly GCF_943734655.1 of Sabethes cyaneus. NCBI lineage: Eukaryota > Metazoa > Arthropoda > Insecta > Diptera > Culicidae > Sabethes > Sabethes cyaneus. The sequence goes on from NC_071355.1 coordinate 39,248,645, forward strand.
AGAGAAACTAGGACAGTGCAAAACATGACAATAGTATTTAATGTTTCAGTACGAATTTCTACATTGACAATGTTTTGAAAAGCCATTTGCATTGGGTTGTATAGTATGGTTAGTAAGATTGGCAGTACTGAAGGGATGATTGGGAGAGACGCGGAAGAATAAGTAGTCATAGATTGCCTTTATCAAACGGTTGTGCCTAGTAATCAAAACCAAAGGTAAACGGCTTTGTATTGAACTTGTCTGTTGTAATCTTAAGTATATAAGCTTTAGATGAAAGTATATCGTACTTTGTTACACTGACACTAAACTTGAATCACAAACACTGTACAATGAGATGTATTTTGATCCTTTGGAAAAATTGCGAAATTGACCCAGCATGGTTTCAGTTGCATGCATTATGGATGTCGTAAATTTTTCACACAACAATTACATGGCTCATTATTTGGCCCTTATCGGCTGCGCAGCTTCAATCCCTAGAGACGCATTAATGCCATATATAAGATAGACACAAATTCCTACGACGAGAGCCGAGAGGAAACCGATTGCATGATGCATGATTTTTCCGATAAAATTTATGTGAATGGGGATCGAATGCAACGTTAACGTACATTGTGTAAATTTCAGAAACCACTTCTACACTACCACCGCTGCCACAGCATGCGCTCAATTCAGGCCAGGCTCCACGGTCCGGTCCGCGGTGGTGCTCTGCTCGGTGCACTTTAATCGTTCGTTTTCTTAATTGAAAAGCCATCAACGTTCCATCACCGTCATCGAGCGCGTCGTCATCATGATGTAATGGGGGCTGTTTGTTGGCGTCAGGGTTGCCAGACTTTGCTGTTGAAATTTCCGCAATTTACTATCTGTGTTTTTATTTTTAATTAAAATGAAAGTTTAACCGACATCAGTGTTTTTGTTAATTTAGCTAAAAGTCCAAATACTCAATTTCTTTTTACACGGATAAACCCCACTTCATTCCACCCATATGTGCGATCACTCTTTGTCATATTTGTTCCATAGGCATTTTTCTTGATCGCATTTGAAGAAAATTAATACTTTTTTTTGAATCAAACCAGTTCATCAGTTGACACATTTGCGATTTTACCTCAATTATTCAAGGATGCTCACTTTGGACTTCCGCTCCTGGTCTTTTATTATTCGCCTCTAGTCTTTGTTTTTCTGTTTTTCATATTTCATTTTTGGTCGATTGTTTCTAATTTTTCATCTGAATTTGGCGATTTGAGCTCTGTCACTTTTGCTGTCATGTTTTTGTCATTTGTTTCTTGTCTTTTTTGTTAATAATTTCTTTTTAACATGTGGCTTTATCGTATTTTTTCAGCGAGTTGTTGTGTTTTGTGGCAGTTTGTTATCAATTGTAACCTTTTTTGGCATAGCTTGGTGCTTTTTGATATCTTTTTAACGTTTCTTCATCTTAATTTCTACTTATTCTTTTCGTCATTAGTTACCCATTTTAACACTCTTTGTTGCTTCTTTTGCGTATTTTCAACGTATTTTTGTGATCTTTCGTCTTTTTTTGTCTTTACGATTAATTAACATCACTTTTCGTCATCTTTCCACTTCGCTTTTCGCAATCTTTTGGACGCCTCTTCGTAGTCTTTTTATCATCTACTAGAAGACCCGGCAAACTTCGTACTGCCACAAATTGGACTAAATATACGATATGTAAACTTCAGATAAACTCCTGCTGCGTTTCAGAAAAAGGGATATTTTCTAGGTATAAGTCAAGTTTTGCCGTTGTCTAAGGAGTTCTGCGTTTGGTTTATTAAACGCTGGGATTTCAGAGAATGTCTAAATAAATAAAATAAATAATTGTTAAAACTGTATTAAGTCATTAGTAAGAAATGCATATCGGTGTAAAAGTTGATTTGCCAATCTCCGCAATATCAACAGTCGTGTTGGTAGTAGTTGCATTGAGTCTTGTTTTATAAACTCTGATGGTTAAAAATAGTAATACTGGATGTTAATATATTTGTTGTAAAATTTGGTACGACGGCTAATATCGTCTGCTGCAACTTTCGAATTTCACAATAATTTAAGGGTCAATTTTATATTCTGATATGTATTCAATATCAATAGTCATCAGATTTTTTTTGATTCATAAATCTATTGATAAGAATTACCCAAAGGAATTGCATTGCTGAATCTCGATAACTGTTATTCTCAAAACAAACTAAATTTTATTATTCCACAAAATCAATTGATCGCTGTATTACTCCTTTGGTAATTCACGCACTAAAACAATTTAACATAAAAGCGTCATTTTATAAACCATTTTACACTTCTAAAGAGTCTAATACGAAATGAAATCGACTGAAAGTTAAATACGATTTTTTGCCTTTCTACTATATAAATATATAGTATAAAGGTATAGAAATCACTTGGAAAACCGAAAATGGAAAGAAGGTCCTGCGGGCCGAATGTTATATACCATTCGACTCAGTTTCGAAAACTGAGCATTTTCTGTGTGTGTGTATGTATGTGTGTGTGTGTGTGTGTGTGTGTGTATGTAACGCTTTTAATCTCACTCACTTTTCTCGGAGATGGCTGGACCGATTTTAATGTTCTTAGTATCAAATGAAAGGTCTAGGTGTCCCATTGGTCGCTATTGAATTTCATACTGATCAGACTTTTAGTTCAAAAGTTATGTATAAAAATACGAAAAATATGGGACTTCATTATCTCATAGATCCCTTAACCGATTTTAACAAAATTGATTGCATATGAAAGAGGAGCCTTATAAACCCTTAACTTCCAAATTTCATGATGATTGGACTTGTAGTTTGAAAGTTACATAAAGAAATGTGAAAAAATAGTATTTAAAACATATTTTTGTAACATTTAAGAATTAATTCAATGAAAAACATCACACATTTTATTATTATTTGAAAATTACTGCTGAGATCTATCAAACGAAACCGAGTTATTTAAAATCGGACGGTTCATTCAAAAGTTATTCAAACTTTAACACTTAAGCACCGTATATTAAACCGTTAAAACGTGTGAAACCAAAACGTATCAATCAAATGTTGATTGTATTCAATGTGTACGATGTATGTATGTATGTATGTATGTATGTATGTATGTATGTATGTATGTATGTATGTATGTATGTATGTATGTATGTATGTATGTATGTATGTATGTATGTATGTATGTATGTATGTATGTATGTATGTATGTATGTATGTATGTATGTATGTATGTATGTATGCATGAATGCATGTATGTATGTATGTATGTATGTATGTATGTGTATGTGATGACCATTTGCAATGAAATTCAAGAAAAGTGAGAAACATGTCAATAGTCAGAAGTTTTTGAAGCCTTAGTGGAATACGAACTCTGAAATAAAAGAAAAGAAAAAAACTTTTACCGACTAAATTCCACTATTTAATATTTATTCGCGACAGATACGTATACGCTTTGAAATAAGACACTGATGAAGCCTGCACGTCGTAGGCGAACTACGTATCTGTCGCAAATAAATATTAAATAGCGGGATTCAATTGCAAGGTTTTTTCTTTTCTTTGATTTTAGATTTAAATTGTCATTTTCTTCACTTGCTGTTACTCACAATTGTACACGAAAAGCAAAAAGCGGAGAAAAGCAGTTAATTTAAGTATATAAGTATAGTGGTGTATAGGATCAAAATACTAGTGAGTTGATTTTTCCTAATAAATTTATACAAATTTCAAACAAATTTTGCGCATCAATATATGCTCTTTTCAATCCATAGATACTAGAGCTTAGAAATGTTAAATGAAAAATATGAAGTAAACGTTGCACGGTAGTAACTTTGTAAGATTTGTTTTCGTTAGTGACATTTTAAAGGACAGATGTCTTATGTCATGTATCATGTTTTAATAAATAAATCAAAAATGACAAGCACTGGAAATCATATCGATCATATTTCCTATTCTCAAGCATGTTTATGGTTCAGCTTTTGCACTATTTTTCGACCTCATCTTGTTTTCCTAACCCTCTAACATTGTAAAAACGATGCGATCAAGCTAATGACTATCTTTTCATGAAAGTACATTCAAAAGAAGCTCAAGTTTTGATTTCCATGCAAAAATAATTATCTGAAGGAGCGTCAGCTAAGAAAAAGTTCCATTTCTCTTTTTCATATCTAATGCTCTATTCAGTTATTTTTTTGATTCAGATATATTGCACAATTGAAGCCAAGCAAACTAATAGTAAAATTTTGAGATTAATCATTTTGTTGTCGAAATCCTTTTTCTTCAAAAGTGAAGTATATAATACTTTTTCTGAACTCTTGGTTTTCAAAGATGCTAACTTTTGAACGCATGGTATTAATATCAAAATATAAAAAAAAAATCTACCCTTTGGGCTAAAACCACTAAAAAAAAATATCAAAAAATCTGCTATGAACATATATTTCATATTGTCAGTTCAAAACAAGTTTCGTATGTGGCTCTGAAACCCAAAAGTTAAGGCCGACCGATTATAAAACTAAATAAGGTGTTCATCAAATAACATAAATGACGCTTACAAGTATTTACGCACCCAAAGAAAGAAAATATAATTATTCTACGCAATACATTGTGAATTTTACTGGCAAATAAGGATTTTGAGGAATACGGAACGGATATTTAAAAATATAGTCAAGTTAATTATAGATGTTCCTGAGAAATTAAATAATGATTATTGTGGCAGTAGAAAGGCTAGGTCACGCCGCTAGGTGGATTAATTCGGGTTTTTTGTTTTGATTATAGTCTCTTCAACCAGCTTGGGTCATTCGTGACTTCTGCGGGGCTGGGATTTGAACCCGGGTCCTCGGCGTGAAAGGCGTGAATGCTAACCACTACGCTGGGACTGATCCCTTAAATACGATGCATAATAGTTGCTTCGTTTACTATTTTTTTAAAAATTCTAAATCATATGCTCTTACTGTTGATTTATTAGCTTGATATTCAGTTAAACCGAATATGCTCATAATCCGTTGACATATGAAAAATGTATTCTTCATTTGACGATTGGGAAGTGGCAATTTAGTGCTTAAACCTTTTGTTAACCTGCACTGGATCTTCTGGCTACGCATTCGAATAAAAATGGAATAAAAATGATTCGTGTTTGTTTCATAAATTTGATAAATGAATGAAATTAACGAATTTTATTGCTGACGCTTTAGGCTTGACTTTAGGTTGATTAATAAGTTGGACCTATTGATTGGTTATTTTCTGAAATTGTAGACCCCAAAATGTTTAATAGCATTGTTAGATGTGGCGATTTCAATGAAGGTAACCACGTGTTTGTTTGAATACGACAACGATGCTGCAAAAAATCGTACGATGATCATAGCAGCCAATGACATGGCGCATACAATGCGTTGCGGGTTTTATATGGAAAACTAATTTTTCGAGTTTTCCTATCTTCCCAGTATATTTTTCAACTTTTCTCGCCGTAAAAACATAGCGGTGGTGGAAACGAACACAATAAAGAAAAGACGGCTCAAATCGGACGCTCCGTTCTCAAGTGATGCGCGGTCGAACTTTTTCACTTCCATTTTTATATATAAGAAAGATGCTATCTTTTCGTCGTCAGTTTTTTATCTTTTCGTCGTCTTATTGATGTCTTTTCGACACCTTTTCGTCATCTTTTAGTCATCTATTTATTGTCTTGTCTTCATATTCGTCATTTTTTGTCATCTTTCTGTCATATCATATGACGCATATGTATTTCCGTAGTCTTAAGGTGGTAACACCTTGTCATCCTAGTTTCATAGTCTGTTCGTCATTTTAAGCGTCTGTTTCATTGCTCTTTTCAGCGAATTTTTTATCGTTTTTATCATATTTTATGTTGTCTTTTCGTCATCATTTGTCATTTGTTCATCTTCTTTTTTTTATATATTTTCGTCACCTTTTTGCCGGTTTTCAAGGTTCGTTGTGTGGTTTGCTTTTTGTAGTGTTTTTCGTTGTTCATTTTTTGCCGCTGTTTTGGCGTCGTTTCGCCATTTTTTCATCATTTTTTCGTCATTTCGTCAACAACCAATACTAATCCTTTCATCGTATTTTTATCGTATTTTGCCATCTCTTTTAGCCATTTTATTATTGTTCTTTACGCCTTTTCGATATCTTTTTTTGTCGTCTGTTTGTCATTTTTCGACGTCTATGTTTGGTATATTTTGTCGCTTACCGGTCAATTTTTGCCGTTTTTGTCGTCTTTTTTAAAGGTGATTTGACGTCAATCTGTCGCCTTGCTGTCGTATATTCGGCATCTTTTCATCGTTTTTGTAGTTGTTTAGCCGTTGATTTCGTTGTTCTGTTTCTTGTCAAAACAAACAAAAGTTTGCGTTTTTTCGTTTTTCAGCTGTCTTTTTTGCGTGTTTTGTCCCTTTTTTGAGTCCTTTTAACTGTATTTTTGCATGCTGTTTTATCGTCTTGTTATCGTCTCTTCATCTCTCATCATCTTTTCTGCATCTATTTATAGTCTTTCCGCCATTTTTTTTGTCCTTTTTGACATTTTTTTACTGTTCTGGCGGTTTTTCGGCGTTTTTCATCATATTTTTGCCATCTTTTTTCATCGTCTTTCCACTTCAGTTCATTTTTCACTTTTTCGCTATCTTTCCATCGACCGGATTTCTGTCGTTTTTCCATGGTTTTGCCATCATTTTATTTCACATGTTTTCAGCTTTTATTTTTTGTTCTTCAACATGTTTTTTTCTTTTTACGTCACTGTTGGCTTTTGCAGTTTTTATCGTCTCCTTTGTTTTGACGCTTTTTTGGCACTTTTATTTGTCTTTTTGTCGAGTTTTTCATCTTGTTTTTTTGTTGCTGTTTTGATTTCTTTTCATCTTATCATAATGTTATTGTTTCAATGCCTTTTCGCCCTTTTTTATCGTGTTTTTGATGTGTTTTCTTCGTATTCGTCGTGTTGTCATCTTTTTGTCATGTTTTTTGTTCTTGCTTTTTAACATTTTCGTTCACTTTTTTGTCGCTGTTTTGTTGTCTTTTCGTCGGCCTTTCTTAGTTTTGTGTCGTCTTTTTATGTTTTTAGGCGTCGTTTTGCCATTTTTTTGTTGTCTCTTCGACGCTTTTTTATTATTTTTGCCACATTTTGTTAGAATGTTCAACAACAAGATTGTTCAGCAATAAACAACTATCCTTTCATCGTCGTTTTTGGCATGTTCCGTCGCCCTTTTGACGCTTTTCAAACCTTTTTTGTCGCGTTTTTTTTTGTTTTTTTCGCTATCTTGGCGTCTTTTCATCGCATTGTTTCCGTCGCATATTTATTTGATTTTCTGTCGCTGTTTTAACGTCATTTCGCCAACTTTTCATCACTTTTTCGTTATTTTTTTACCATTTTTTTTTTTGTAGCACTACACGGTTGTTTTCTTATAATTATCTCTTCAACGTATTTTTGTCATATTTATCTTTTCCTTTTGCCATTCATATGCTCTTTTTCGTCGTTTTTTCGTCACCTTTTCGTCATTTCATTATTGTTTTTAGTCCTTTTCGTTGTCTTTCCATCACCTCCTTGTTGTCTTTATTCGTATTTATCATTTTATTTTCATCACTCTGTCATCTTTTTGTCGTCTTTTCATAGTTTTTTGCCATCTTTTCGTTTTCTGTTCGTCGTTCTGTTTGTTTTTAAGACAAGACAAGGCAATTTTTATATTTTTTTCGATGCCTTCTAATCGTATATTCGCCATCTTTTCGTCTCTTTTTTGCGTGTTTTATTCCCTTTTTGAAGCTTTATAATTAAATTTTGTCGTTGTTTTACCGCCTTTTTATGGTTTCTCCATCGCCTTTTCTGCATCTATTCATAGTCTTTTTATCGTATTTTTATTATCCCTTTTGGCATTTTTTATTACTGGTCCGGCGATTTTTTCGGCGCCTTTGCATTGTATTTTTACCGCCTTTTTTCCTTTTTTCAATCGTCTTTTCATCTACTCATCCATCGATCATCGCTTCATTATTTTATCATCTATTTTCACCACCTCTTCGTCGTTTTTGCGTCGTCTTTTCGATACCTTTCCACCGTCATTTTGTCATCTCTTTGTTGTTTTCTCTTCGTATACGTCTTTTATTTGTCATTTCTCTGCCATATTTCTGTCATCTTTTCATGGGCAAAAATTCTTTTCAACGTATTTTCATCGCATGTTCGTCATTCTTAATCGGCTGACATTTTTGTCACTTTTTTTGTCTACTTTGTTTTGACGCTTTTTTGTCACTTTTAAACGTCTCTTTGTCGTGGGTTTTTGTCACGGTTTTTGTATTTTTTCGCTATTTTGGCTTCTTTTTGTTATCCTACTCTTGTCGTTTTGATGCATTCTCGCCATCTTTTTGTTGATTTTTTTCGTCGTATTTTGTCATCTCTTTGTCGTTTTGACGCTTTTGTTTATTTTTTTTTATCCCTGTCTTGGCGACTTTGCATATTGTTTCATATTGTTTCCGTGGCATTTTTGTTCCATTTTCTGTCGCTATTTTGGCGTCGTTTCGCCAACTTTTCATCACTTTTTCGTCATATTTTCATTGCCTTTTCATAGCAGCACTCGGGAGGTACCCTATACTTATCTTTTCATCATATTTTCGTCTTATTTATGCCATCTTTTTGTCATCTCTGTGCTCTCTTTTCGTCGTTCTTTCCGCGTCTCTTTGTCGTATTTCGTATACCTATCTGGCATCTTTTCATCGTGTTTTATTTTTTCACCATTTTTTCTTGTTTTTCGCCACCAATCTTCTGTCATTTTTTCGCCGTCGTGTTTGTTGTGAAGACAAGAAAACTTATGCACTTTTTCGTTGTCTTTCTATCGCATATTTGCCATCTTTTCATCATCTCCTTTGCGTGTTTGGTCCCCGTTCTAGATGCTTTTCAATTCCTTTTTGTCATTGTGTTTTTGTCGTAGTTTAACAGTCTTTTTTTCGTCTCTTCATCACCTTTTCTGCATCTATTTATGACACATTCCGCGGGCCGGTATACCAATCAGACAATTTATAAAACATGCTTTTTGCATTGTTGATTATTTTTCCATGATTTGGCAATGTTTGAACCTTTCAAAACTGCCGTAACTGGTATTCTAGCATTTTCGGAAGTTATATAAAACGTGTATCGAAAATAAATGAAATTTACAAGAAATAAATGATTTTTCGTGATATTTTTGAAAATGCTGCTACAGTGCGCTAAAACTTTTCATAATATCACTTGTTATCGACCAACTTACAAAGGAATATATGCTGAATCCATTCCAAAAATAGTTTGGATGTAATTTTGCAGTTATTTTGTATTTCAAGTGGATGAAATAGGGCCATTTTCTTGCGTTGTAACGTCACGAAAAAGGCGTACTTTTTCGCTTTCGCAGAAAAGTACAAATTCGAACAATCTAATAATCCGTATGCTCTTTGTACTCAAAAATACCTTTAAAACGGTGCCTAAAGAATGATGATAAGTAAAGTAGAACCTAAGTTACAACTGATTGAAGCTCGCGTTGTAACGTCACGGCGGTCAGCCGGACGGATTCAAAACAAGTGAGACATAAGTAATAACATTGAAACCTTAAGGCACTGCATAAAAGTTGCTTCAGAAAAGTTTCTTCATTTAAAAAGCACTTGCTAGTGGTGAAAAAATATTCGGACATTAGGGTGTCTTCAAGCAGATACAAATAATATTTTCTCTATTTTAAGTCAGAAATGATAGCTGTCTACAGAACATTTCTAATCTAATCTAATCTCACACTAACGCAGCCAATTCTTGAAGGCATCCTGGAAAATGACGATTACTTGAATCAATCATTTTTCTTGTCAACGGCCAGGCCAACTGCGCAGCATGTACCGCAGAGAGAATTCCAAGGAATCAAGTGGAACCAGAAAAAATATCTAATTCCATTAAACTCCTTGAAATCAAGGGGAAGGAAGAAAGCGTGGACCTCCCGTACCAAACGCTTCCCGTATACATAGATAATGATTTATTTACAATCGTTGGGAGTATCTTTGCTAATAAAGGTTAAGTGATACTCCGGACCCTCAGGGATGAACTAATGGTATTTAGACCAGAAGCCAGGCTGCAATTGGCCAAGGATATAGCGCCTTATTTCGCTCTCTGAAAATAGATTAGTTTGCCAAAAATATTAGTTTAAATCATATAATACTTGAAAATAAAGTCGTGTGGTTTAATGGTTACCTAAAACTACATTTGTAAGGTTAGGAACTGAAAACCGCACGACCCCGCACCTCCTAGCTTGGCTACTCAATTATACAAATTGAAGTATTTCCAGGTATGGCCACGTGGAGGCGCTAGGTAGGGGCTTGGGATGGCTAGAGCTATGTTGGGCGCTTCTTCCTAGTTGCCTTCCCCATTTCATACCCGATAGCTGTCTACAGAACATTTGAAGAAAAACTAATTTCAAGAAACTTCATTGAATACTAAAAATTTCTATTTCTTACATGAAAAAAGTTATAGAGCCAAACTCTTAGGGACACCCTCAAAAACAGGGGTTTCGATCTAGCTCTTTAATAACGCTTCGTACACCTTTTAGATGTTCTAATAAATTGGTAATCAAATTAAATTGCACATTTTTGTCGAAGATACTAGAGCTCTATCTTTTTCCCTTTAGGAGCTATCCCTTGTTTCTTTCATTTCGACATGTTCACCTACGGTTGCCTTCATAATACCTTTTTTTTAGATATTCCTCAGTGTTCTGTCCTATACTGTATATGGTGGAATACAGCATAAATTGACTCACAAAAACAAGTGAGATAAGCTGCATATAGCTGCTTTTCTCCGAGATACAGTACATTAAAGAGTACATGTAAAAATAAAAAAGCCAGTAATAGCTTCTAAAGGGAAAAAGATAGAGCCTACTATTTTCGACAAAAATGTGCAATTTAATTAGGTTACCAATTTATTAGAACATTGGCAAGCCATACGAAGCGTTATTAAAGAGCTAGATCGAAGAAAAAAAAAACTATTTTTAAGGGTGTCCCTAAGAGTTTGGCTCTAAAACTTTTTTCATGTACGAAATATAAATCTTCAGTATTCAACAAAGTTTCTTAAAATTAGCTTTTATACAAATGTTTTGTAGACAGCTATCATTTCTGACATAAAATAGAGAAAATATTTTTTGTATCTGCTTGAAGACACCCTAATGTCCGAATATTTTTTCACCACTAGCAAGTGCTTTTTAAATGAAGAAACTTTTCTGAAGCAACTATTATGCTATGTCTTAAGGTTTCGATGCTATTACTTATGTCTTACTTTCTTAGCATCCCTCCCACTGCGCTACGTAGTTTGTGAACAACCCCACAATTACGTAGGCGAAATAGTGAAAGACAAATTAACAACACATTTTTGGATTATCCCTTATGTACAGAGGGCAGCAACAGCGATAATTAACGAATATTAAATGAACAGATTTTTCGTGACGTTACAACGGAGCTACGACCCTCTCTGTGCAAAGCAGAGCGTTGTAACGTCACGAAAAGTAAAAGCTGTTTAAAAATTAACTAACTAATTAACTAACTATCAGAATTCTGAAAACGGCAAGTTGTTCAGTATTCATCTCTTATCAAATTATAGAAGAAAATCTTGAGATAAAATTTGAAAGAGAGCAGAATTTTCATGTTTTTTGACAGAAGAACCAAAAGACGTATATCTGGCGCGTTGTAACGTCACGCTACATATTTGCTTTCCAAAACAATCTGGGCAAAGCAAATGCTATTAATTTGTTCACTTTCAATAGGAAATTTTATGCTCTTTCCAAATATATAATAATATTTGGGGGTTTCTCAACGATTTTTCCAGCTAAAACATAAATACTGTGCAAAGAAAAGTCAAAACGTTGTAACGTCACGGCGGAATGTGTCTTATAGTCTTTTCATCATTTTTATTGTCTTTTTTGCTGCTCTGGCGTCTTTTCATCGTAGTTTTTTCACCTTGTTTCCTTTTCTCATTTGCTTATCTTACTTTTTTGTAATATTTTTTTGTAATTATTTCGTTGTTTTCTTATCATCCATTTTCGCCACCTCTCCGTCATTCTACCGTCGTCTTTTCGTCATCTTGTTGTTATCTTTTCGATACCTTTCCACCGTCTTTGTTGTCTACTCTTCGAATTCGTCGTTTTTTTTGTCATCTCTCTGCCATAGTTCTGTCGTGTTTTCATGTTTTTTTTTGTTATGAGTTCAATGTGTTTTCATCGTCTGCTCGTCGTTCTTCAAATTTTTTGCCGTTGTTATCGAAGCCTTTTTGACAACATCTCTTCGTCGTGTTTGTTGTCATATTTTTTGTCACTTTTGACATCTTTTCGTAATTTTATTGTTGTCGTATCTTTATCGCCATACGATAAATATACAATACGATAAGCGATAAATTAGATACGACAACAATAAAATTACGAAAAGATGTCAAAAGTGACAAAAAATATGACAACGAACACGACGAAGAGATGTTGTCAAAAAGGCTTCGATAAAAACGGCAAAAAATTTAAAGAACGACGAGCAGACGATGAAAACACATTGAACTCATAACAAAAAAAAACCATGAAAACACGACAGAACTATGGCAGAGAGATGACAAAAAAAAACGATGAATACGATACTTTTTCACCCTCTTTTTGTCATTTTTTTTTTGCTTTTTGTTCATATTCGTCATTTTTTGTCATCTCTTTATTTTTTTGTTCTCGCTTTTTGAAAATTTTGTTCACTTTTTTGTCGCTGTTTTAGCGTCTTTTCGTCTGCCTTTCTTAGTTTTTTTTGTCATTTTTTCATCGTATTTTGTTGTCGTTTCGCCATTTTTTTTTTGTTATCTCTTCGACACTTTTTTGTCATTTTTGTGACATTTTGTTTGATTGTTTACTAATAAAACTGTTTCCGTTTTACTATCTTTTCATCGTCATTTTTAGCATGTTCCGCCGCCCTTTTGAGGCTTTTTAACCAACAAGTGGTTGGTGTTTTTGTTTTGTTGTGTCGCTATTAGCATGTTTCGTCGCGCTTTTTAAGCTTTCCAAATCTCTTTTTGTCGTGTTTCGGTTTTTTTGAAGCTGTTTTGACATCTTTGCATATGCATTGCATTTTCATATAGTTTCTGTCGCATTTTTGTTGTTTTTCCTAAACTTTTCATCACTTTTTCGTTGTTTTTTCATCATAATTTCATCATCATTACGCCACGTTCAGCGCCGTAACGTGCAGTTGGCAAAGGGCACCAAAAACGTCCTGAACCTCAGTATCGCTACAGTCTAGTACTGGATGCAGCGAAGTACTCGATATAAACAGTGGTATGAATCATGTAGGACAGTCTAATTCTAAAAAAATAATTTACTTCGAAAAAACACTGATTTGGGAAAGAAGGGGACGTCAAATCGGGTCTTCGCCTAAGCCGCCACAATGTCGCGCTATGATACTCTGGAACCAGATCTAGAATCTGATTCAAAACTTGATAGAAAATGTGGTCCATGATGTAGTCCAGGCCTGAAAGATGGTCCGGGTTCAGAACCTGGTTCAAAATTTTGTATCAGAATCAAGTTGATGGTTTAAAATCTGATCAAAAATGTGGGCCAAAATCTGGTTTATACTCTGACCCAGTTTGAAAATGTGGTCCAAAATTTGATCCAAAAACTTATAAAAAATGTGTTTCTGGCTCAAATCTGGTCTTGATCCAGTATGTGATTTGAAATCTGGTCCCACGTCTGATCCAAAAACTGATCGAAAATGTGGTCCAAAATATTATGCAAAGCCTGGTCCAAATGTGATAAAAAAAAGTGGTCCAAAATCTGCCCCAGAATCTGATGTAGGTTCAAAATCCGGTTCAAATCCAGAATCTAGTTTAAAATATGGCCAAACCCCAATTAAATATATGGTAGCAAATAAAGTTTCCGAAATTTGTTACGAAATTAGGAATACAGTTTGATAATAGCAGTGGTCCGCAATCTAGTCAAGATCTAAAATGCAATTCAGGTTCCAGTATCTGGTTCAAAACCGGATCCAAAATCTGGTTTATGGTTTAAAATCTAATTAAAAATGTAGCCCAAAATTTGGTTTATATCCCGTTCCAGTTCCACAACAAAATTTGATGAATAATCTGGTCCACAATCTAACGAGAAATGTGGTCCAGAATCGTGGCAAAATCCACAATCTGATCCAGGTTTAGAAACTGGTCCAAAATATTATCCAACATCTAGTCCAATTCTGATAAAAATGTAACCCAAAATCTAATGCAGCTCCAAGGTCTTGTCCAGAATCTGATCCAAAATCTGATCAAAAATGAGGTTCAAAATGTGATAAAAAATGTGGTCGAAAATTTTATTTAAAATCTGGTCCAAATCTGTTGTAGATCCAGAATATGGCCTAGACCCGGTCTTGTATCTTGGTCCAAAAGCTTATCCAAAGTTTGACACAATCTAATCTCTGATCAAAATCTAATCTCTGATCAAAACCTAATCAAAAATGTGGCCCAAAATCTGTTCCAGAATCTAGTTTAGAGCTGTTCCAAAATTTGTTACATTTGGTTGTTTCTAGTCCAGGATCAAAAACGGTCCAGATCCAGAATTTGGTCTGAGACCTGATAAAAATGTGCGGGAAGAAGTCCACAATCTGGCCCAGATTTGAAATCTTGTCCAAAATTTGATGAAAAGATGTGGTCTAAAATGTTATTCAAAATCTGGTTTAAATCTGAAAAAATGTGGTCTAGAATCTGAGGTCAATGTGGTCCAGACCAGCCCTAGAATCTGGATCCAAAATCTAATCCAAAGTCTGAATCAATACCTAGTCGAAAATCTGAGCGAAAATGTGGTTCATCACTTGTTCCAAAATCTGTATATGTATATAAAAGTGAGCGTAAGTATGTTTGTATGTTTGTATGTTCTACCATAACTCCAGAACGCCTTGACCATTCTCCACCAAACTGGGCACACTTGTTCCTTGATATAAGAGAATCAGCACTGGGGGGTTGACAAGAAGCGGGGGTGTTATCAACAGGGGGAGGCCATAACTTCGAAACGGTTCAGCCTCAAAGTTGGCGCACATGTTCCTTTACATAAGGGAATCAGAACTGAAGGGGGGGGGGGTGCCTAACTCCGAAACTCAGTTCTTCATCAAATTTGACACACATGTTCCTCGACGTCAGGGTATTACCACTAGGAGATTGCCAAAAGAGGGGAGTCCTAACACGGGGTTTAGTAAAAGGAGTTGCGTTTCTCTTGCATTTAAACCGGTTGCAGTTGTGCAAGTGACTTTGAGAAAAGAGAGGGGGGGGGGGGTTCCACCGAAGAGGAATTTATAATTAAAAAAACCTTTGTTTCGTTTGCATTATAGAGATTTCCATAGAGCAAACCAATACATAATTAGCTACGTGAGTATGAATGTATGTTTCGCCATAGTTCCGGAACGTCTGGACTGTTCTTCATTAAACGTCGGTTGTCAAACACATGTATTTGTCGAATACAGCGCAGGTGGGGTAACAAAATAGGGATCTTACAAGGGGAGAGAAAGGTTCAGATGGGAAAGGGGTGCGTTCCTCTTGCATTTGGAACGATAGCAGTTGTGCAAGTTGCTAGATTTCTGGAAGGGAGAATAGGGTAGCTGTTAACAAAGAGAAGGTTCAAACACCTAAAAAAAGACTAATCTCGTGATTTTAGTTTTGACCTTGAAATGCGGTCTAGCATATATATTAATATTTTTTGAAACGGTGGCTCTACAATTGATGAAGGGACGGTAGGGGAAAGTAATGAAAATTTTTGGAATGCAGAGGAAAGAGCGGAAAGGTGCGGGGGGATCAGATTAGGGTATTGTCGTTATCGTCGGGCCACTGCACTGTTATGGTCGGGCCAGCACGATT